>NC_133122.1:67166606-67508812 GCF_033568475.1 Henckelia pumila
TTATTAAAAATTAAATTTTTTTTTTCGTGAATTATGAATTCTAGCCCAAAATGGTTTTGGGTCCAGTTTTTGGCCCGATTGAAAATTGTTTCAGTTGGTCCACGAGGCAATGAGTCAAAATTGTTTTAGCCCAAAATTTTTAAGAAAATTAATTTTTGGATAAATTTTGAATTTTGGAAATTTGTAAATTTAATCCCATAAATTAAATCTTTAATTATTAATTTTGGTACAATTGATAATAAAATATGATTTTATGTATAAAATTGGATTTTATATGTAAAATATGATTTTATGGATAAACTAGATAAAATATGATTTTATATATAAAATAAGATTTTATGTATGAAATATGATTTTATCTATTTATATTTATTGCCATTGCATGATATCCAATAAATTAATTTTTGAATTAAATATTATTGGATAAGGATGATCGATTGCCATGACCAATATTATAGGTGTATGTTAGGTTGTTTACATTTGACTTTATTATTGATTGTTGGGTTTTATTAATGGGCCTGGTTTATGGCCCAAATTTGATTTTATCATTTGTAATAAAAGTGGGCCTGGTTTATGGCCCGTTCCCACCCCTACAATGTATCCCTTTATTTGTCATAGTAATTTATTGTAAATTCACTAGAAATAGTGGGAGTTTTTGAAGATGGAGGTGGGACCAGCAAGCAATGATAAAGACTGAAGAAATGTAAATTGGAAGCACAATGTAATAGGATTGCATTGCATACTTGCATATCACCTAGGATTGGACTTAGACTCGTGATTGGCAACCACGGGTCGATTAGTAATGGAATCGATCATCCTAAAATATAATATATGATATTATCGTTGTATGCATTTTTAGACTAAATTGTATGAATCCCGCAAGCATACAAATTTTAAATAATGAGACAAATTTTCAAAATTAAAAATCCCTCATTTTAAATATGATTTAAAATTGATATCAAGATAAATAAAGGAAATTTAAATATTGTTTAAATGTTCCTACCTTCCATCAACGATCAATGTATGAGATGCTACCCGCGGATACGGTCCGACTCATATTATTGGGGGGGCCCGTTTGTCGGAAAGCTGTACATTGGATCGACACATGTTGTAAGTTGGATGGAACTCCCATGGGATTGGCTCATATTATTGGGGATCCACATGGCGACCGTCCATCACAACTTGATATTGATGGGTCATCTTGACATGTCACAATAAACGGCGTCATATTATTGGGCCCTTATTGGACATGAGGTAAAAACATGGAGGTTGCTTTGGAAGCAATTGGGCTCTACCTTTTGAAAATTATGGTTGGCTGATATTATTCGGGACTATAGTTTGTCAATTGGACTCCATGTTCCCACTAAAGAAAATGTTTCTCGTTTTCACTAGAGGGTAGAGAAATCGTTAAAATAGTGGGAGTGGGATTCATAAAATAAATTTCGCCTATTTTATGTCTTAGTAAATTAATTAAACAATCATTGATTATTGTCTGTTTCTTTTCAGTATTTCATTAAGATGAATTCGCGCAATCCACTATTCTCTATTCTCGAACAAAATAAACTGACTAGCGCAAACTATACGGAATGGTTCCGTAAGTTGAAGATTGTCTTGACCTCGGAGAAGATGTTCTACGTGTTAGAAAAATCTCCTCCGAAGGAAGCACCAGCTGATATAAGTCCGGAAGAGTTGGCCAAACTTGATAAATGGTGGGACCATGATATCAAGGCCAAATGCTATATGCAATCTTCGATGTCTGATGAACTCCAGAGGCGATTTGAGGATACCGTGAATGCTGCTGACATTCACGTACAACTCAAGGAACTTTTTGGGGCTCAATCGAGAGCTGAAAGGTTCGCTACTGTAAAAGAGTTAATGACGTGTCGCATGCGTGAAGGGACTTCGGTCCGTGATCATGGGGTACGCGTGATTTGGCTCATTCAGAAGTTGGTAACGCTTGATTTGGTATTGGAGCTTGAACTCAATGTGGACTTATTACTTCTCTCTCTTCCTTCATCGTTTGACGGTTTTGTGGTGAATTTCAATATGAACAAGATAGAGGCCTCCCTTGAAGAGATGGTCAATATGCTTGTAACTTATGAAGCCACTTTAAAGAAGGATAAACCGGTTCTCTTGGTGGGCTCCTCTTCTTCTGCTAAGAAGGGGCCAAGTACAAAGGGTAAGAAACGTTCTGCCCCATCCAAGAAAACCGGACCCGAGAAGAAGAACAAGAAAAAGGCTTCAAACATGGAAAAGTCCAAGGATGTTTGCCATCACTGCAAGAAACCCGGTCATTGGAAACGTAACTGCAAGGAATATCTAGAGCAGTTGCGAACTGCGAAGGGTATGTTTTATATTGAAATAAATGTTTCACTTAATACTACTTCTTGGGTATTGGATACCGGATGTGGATCTCACATTTGTAATGATTTGCAGGTGATGACAAGAAGTCGCAAGCTTAGAATGGGTGAGACCCAGCAGAGGCTCGGAAATGGTTCTAGAGTTGAAGCCAAAGCTGTGGGAGACGTTTATTTAATTTTGCAGAACGATTTTAAGTTACTTTTGAGAGATGTTTTATTTGTTCCAGACTTGATTAAAAACATTATTTCTGTTTCTATGCTTGATAGAGATGGTTTTTCTTGCAATTTTGTGAATGAGATTTGCAATATTTACAAAAATGAATGTTTGATTGGAAATGGACAACTTGAAAATGATCTATATAACTTAAAATTAAAAGACATTCCAATAAATTATGTTGATAAACCGGTAACAACAAACAAAAGGAAAATCGATAGTCAAAACCCGGCAAACCTTTGGCATGCTAGGCTAGGTCATATTTCATCAAGGAGGATGAACAAGCTAGTGAGAGAGGGCATGTTTGATATGTCTGATATTAACTCTCTACCTACTTGTGAGTCCTGCCTGAAAGGAAAAATGACTAAATCTCCTTTCAAAGGAAAACCTGAGCGTAGTCAAAATCTATTGGATTTGATCCATACGGATTTTTGCGGACCATTTAGTATTGGTACAAAATTTGGTCACACCTACTTCATTACCTTTACTGATGATTATTCTAGGTATGGGTACTTATATTTGATGAAATATAAGTCTGAATCATTTGAAAAGTTCAAAGAATTCAAGGCTGAAGTAGAAAACAAACTAGGTAAGAGGATTAAAGCACTTCGATCAGATCGAGGTGGAGAATACTTGAGTACCGAGTTTTTGAGCTATCTAAAAGAGAATGGGATTCTCTCTCAGTGGACTCCTCCTATGACACCTCAGCTTAATGGTGTTTCGGAGCATCGCAATCGAACTTTGTTGGACATGGTTCGATCCATGATGAGCTTCACTGAGCTCCCACCTTCATTTTGGGGCTATGCTCTTGAAGTGGCGGTATTGTTGTTGAACAACGTTCACACTAAAGCAATGAACAAAACACCATACGAGTTATGGAATGGCAAAGCTCCTAAGTATTCGTACTTGAGGATTTGGGGATGTCCTGCTTACGTGAAGCAGACAGTGGGAGATAAGTTGGATAGTCGATCCACCTTATGTTATTTTGTAGGGTATCCGAAGAATTCAATCGGATATTATTTCTATCATTCTACTGAAACAAAAGTGTTTGTTTCAAGGAATGCCACCTTCTTGGAGAAGGAGTTCTTATTGGATAAGAAAGGCAAGATGATGGAACTCGAAGAAATTCGAGAAGAACCCAAGATACAAAATAATGATCCTACACCTCAGGAACCATTGATTGACACGCCTATTACTAGAAGATCCGAGAGGACTTCTAGGCCTCCTATTAGATATGGTTTTCTTCTTGAAGGGGATCAAAGTGAACCCGACATTGGATGTGATCCAAGAAACTTCAAGGAAGTAATTTCTGATGCAGATTCGAATTTATGGCTTGAAGCTATGCAGTCGGAAATAGATTCGATGCATACAAACCAAGTTTGGTCTTTAGTAGATCCTCCCGATGGAATTGTTCCAATAGGGTGTAAATGGATCTATAAGAGAAAACTTGGGCCTGATGGAAAGGTACTGACCTACAAGGCACGATTGGTGGCAAAAGGTTATACTCAAAGACAAGGAGTTGACTATGATGAAACTTTTTCACCAGTCGCAATGTTCAAGTCCATAAGAATTCTTATTGCCATAGCAGCATGGTATGACTATGAGATATGACAAATGGATGTGAAGACTGCATTTTTTAATGGAAACATTAAGGAAGAAATCTATATGATGCAGCCCGAGGGATTCACATCCATGGGAAGCGAGCATAAGGTATGCAAGCTTCAGAGATCGATCTATCGTCTCAAACAAGCATCAAGAAGTTGGAACCAGAAATTTGATGAAACAATAAAGGATTTTGGTTTCATCAAGAACCCGGAGGAACCGTGCGTGTACAAGAAAGTAGTTAAGGATGATGTGACATTCTTAGTACTTTATGTTGATGACATCTTACTCATTGGGAATGATGTAGGGATGTTGCAGTCAACAAAGATATGGTTATCAGGTAGATTCTCGATGAAGGATTTGGGTGAGGCGTCCTATATTCTAGGGATACAGATCTATAGAGATAGATCTAAGAGAATGATAGGACTTACTCAAGCTACCTACATCGACACTATATTGAAAAGGTTTTCAATGGATGAGTCCAAGAGAGGACATCTACCTATGTGTCATGGAGTCTCTCTATCCAAGTCTATGTGTCCCAAGACTGACGAAGAGATAGAGAAAATGACACACATACCATATGCATCAGCCATAGGGAGTATCATGTATGGGATGATATCCACCAGACCGGATGTGGCATTTGCTCTGAGTGTCACGAGCAGATATCAAGCCAATCCCGGTCAAATGCATTGGAAAGCCGTGAAGGATATTCTTAAGTACTTGAGAAGAACTAAGAATGTATTCATGGTTTATGGAGGAAGAGAACTGAAATTGGAAGGCTATACCGACTCTAGCTTCCAAAGTGACGTGGATGACTCGAAGTCAACCTCTGGATTTGTGTTCATGCTCAATGGTGGTGCTGTCTCTTGGAAGAGTTCCAAGCAGGACACCACAGCAGATTCCACCACAGAGGCAGAATACATTGCGGCATCAGCTGCTGCTAAAAAGGCCGTTTGGATGAGGAATTTTGTCCAAGAGTTGGGCGTTATTCCTAAAGCTGTTGGTCCAGTCCCGGTGTACTGTGACAACATGGGTGCCGTTGCTCAGGCAAAGGAACCAAGGTCTCATCAAAGATCCAAACACGTACTGAGGAAATACCACATCATCCGGGAGATCGTGGAAAGAGGAGACATCACTGTCGAGAGAGTGGCCTCTGCAGACAATATCGCTGATCCACTTACTAAGCCCTTGCCAGGACCATTATTTGACAAACATCGCGAAGCAATGGGACTACGTAGTATGACTAGTTGGCTTTAGGGCAAGTGGGAGATTGAAAGAGTGGGTGCCCGGTGAGCCAACTTGTGGCTAAGGGCTTTTATGACTCTATGTATAAACAATCTTTTTATAATATAATTTACACTTTTATAATGACATTTACTTTATTTTTTATCATATTATTATGTTGTGACATACTATAAGATGTTTAGATGAAGACCTTGAATATACTATAGTGTATGTAAGATATGGTAGCACATGGGGATGGCTATCATGAAACACATCTTATAGTCACTGCATATTCTAAACAGTTCCTAGTCGATTGAGCCGTCCGTTAATAAGGATAAGGATCGCTCGAGATTGAGACTAGCTTTTGCGATGCCGAGTAACACGTTTCATTGGTATGGAACATAGAGATGTTCAAAGCATGCAAATGGATATTCATACGATGAATGATCGAACTACCCTATCCGGACTTTCCAAGTGGTTATCACTTATCGAGTGGATAAAGTCCGCGGTTTTGGTTGTACACCATTAGTCCTTACTACTTGAAACATCATTGAGACTCTATATGCTAGTACTGTACTTTGACTCGTTTACCGACTCTATTGGGGTTATCAGGTGTCGGGATTGGGTACAGTTACGACACATATAGGAGTCGATGCTTTGTTGTCAAGGATTTACCACATACTTGCGAGTGTGGATATCCTATGCAATCTGAGGAGATATTAGTGTGACGAATCTCTGGCCAGAGTACATGATGTGTTTTAAGAAATGGTTTCTTAGTAGCACATGCGATGTCACTATTTGATCTTCAAGATGCATTGCATAGTTATCGAATCTGGAACGACTCTCGATTTACCAATGGTTGTTGATTCGATCGGGATATATGGATGAAGGGACCGTACTGTATGCTAACCCAAATCTATTGGTTCTTGCAGGCACTATCAGTGATACCTAGGGAATCATGGGACGATGTTGCTAGGCGCTCTTACCATGATTCGATGGGCAAGTCGGAAATTGTTGTTCCGAGTCACAAGGAGTTGTGAGCCCACGGCTAGCTGTATCCCTGAACCATCGAGGGTCACACAAGTAATGGATTTTTAATCCCCGTTGAGATAATTAAATTTAAAGAGTTAAATTTAGTGAATAAAGAAGTGGGACTTCTTATTTAAGAGTAGAGGGAGTAAGATTTCCTAAAATGACATAGTGATTGACATTTTTGGAAACCACTGAATTCGAATTCAGAAAATTTATCTTGACTTTAAAAGATGTAGAAATGGTTTCTGTGCACATTGGTAAAATTGGTTTATCAATCTGAGTCACGATGAATTTTATATTAATTTCTGAACATGCGGGCTTTGCTTGTCAGGCTTGAACTTAGGACTAATGGGCCCTAAGCTGTTAGCAGCCCACATTATAAATAAGTTATTACAGTACAGAAATTACACACAACTTACACTCAGATTTTCGAAAACCCTAGCCTCCAGTCTAGGAATTTCGGCCGCCCCCCTCTCTCTGTCTTAGAGAATTTTCAGTCTGCGAATTTCGAATTTGCAGTCTGAATTAGCAGATCATATCTGTTCTATCGCTTCGCAGAAACTTCTGATAGACTTTCTAGTGCAGTCTATCAGAGGGATTAAACTTCTGTTCGTGGACCTGATTGAAGAATTGTTCGTTCATCAGTTCCTGGGATATACAACAAGAGCAGTTTAATCTGTTGGTGTCCATAATCTCGTTTCGAGATTTTAAGGTAAAATTTATATTGTTTAAATTTTATATTATCAATTTAATCGTAGGAATTTGATACCCATATGGAATCGTTCCATATAAAAATTTAAAACTTCCGCTGCACCGGGTATTACTTTCTTTTTCGATCCGGAGAACGACCGTGTTCCAATACTATATCTGAGCTGAAGCCTTTATCTAGATGTTATGAATGTTATAGCATTTTTATTCTTCAGTTTCAGTTGAGTTTGGAAGGCCAACGAATCAAGACGTCGACTTTGTACCGAAGAAGTTTGATTGAGGTTTGAAATGAGTTTGATTGATGATCTTATGATGTTTTCGACTCGATTTTGATACGATAGATTAGAATGAAGTTTGATATATGTATTTTGATTGTATCTTTCAGAATTGAAGAGTTCAGAATCGAGATAAATGAAGGTATAATGACGATATCGAGAGTCAGGGCTTTTGAAACTCAAGATCGATTCTTCTTGAGTTGTACCGCTAAAACCCACATACATGTTTATGTTTTGATTTGATTTTGATGTTGTCGATTCATCCCAGGTAGTGGATCTTTGCATTTGAGTCGATATGATGCTATAATGAATTGATTCTATGCCAAGGTTGCTGTTAACCTTATTTTCTAGCCCAGAATGGCTACGATAGATGGATATCCATATCAAGATCAGTTACGAATTTTGATGGCAATGAAGATATATGAATCAATTCTCGATTGATCAATAGAATCGTTAACTACTCTATTTGTTGAGTCGAGTTTAAATAGAGTTGTTTATGATTTATTTAACGCTTTCTATATGTTGGTTATACTGAGATTGTTATCTCACTGGAGTTTATCCGGCTGTTGTTTTGTTTTATATGTGTTCATGACAACAGATAGGGCAGAAGCTGGTCATCGACATCATTGACAGCTGGAAAAGAGAGTCTAGCAAGTGAGGACTCGGGTTGTAGATGAAGTCATGAGATCTAGAAGCATCAAACCTTAGAACTTGTTGGTTTTGGAATGCATGTATGAAACTTGAGATAGTTTATGTCGTCTATCGTTATTAAGTGATTTGTTTGATGTAACAAATGCATGTATAGATGCTTGAGAGATTGTTTATGTTTATGTGCTTGAGTTGGAGCTAATAAATCATGTTTTGAGTTGATCTTGCATGAATTATGGGATTGAAATTCAGCTTTGACAGCAAAAAAATTTTACAGAGTTTCTGGGCAGAGAGGCCGCTCGATCGGCAAGATTTGACCGATCGAGAGAGGCCTTATAATGCAAAACAGAGAAATGTAGTTTTTGGCCCGCTCGATCGGTAGGATTTGACCGATCGAGCGAGACCAATATATGCTCAGACCCGAGAAGAAAGATTTTCTTCTCGCTCGATCGGTAGGATTTAACCGATCGAGCGAGGTGTAGGTTTTTTTTTTTTTTAAAAAAAAAATTTATTTGGTTTGCGTATTTATTTTAATACTTGATTAATTGTGTTATTAATCATTATTTGTCCTAAGATGAGATTAGCAACCCGAGGTCCCCACAACAGGTGGTATCAGAGAGATAAGTTTCTCGGACTGAGAATAGATGAGCGGGGTAGATCGAGTCATTTATTCTGATTTATTTATTGCTTTCATACTTGTATGGTATATGATTCATTGATTACAGATGTTAAATTGTCACATGATGCTGTGATAATTTGCGAATAATATGTCGTACAATGTTTTGAATTACATGCTATCTGATTATCTGATTGAAGTAATTGCATCCATTGAATGAGTATGAATCAGAACTCGATCTCTTGAGAAGGCATAATTGTGCTAATCAGAGGAGGAACTGAAACAGAAATGTGTTATGATATGATGAACTGTGCACTAATCTGTTTGTTTATCAGATATGCCTCCCCGACCAGCACCGAGAGTTAGACAGACATTGGCAGTGAATGAACCAGAACAGACAAATGCTGCACAGGTCCCAGTGACAGCAACTGAACATGGACAGAGTAGTGCTGCTGTTGATCTGTTTGGTGATGCCAATCCAATGGAGAAGCTTTTGAAGCGATTTCAGTCTTTCAAACCATCGACACTACAAGGGACTGAGAACTCTGTTGATTGTGAGAACTGGCTGGAGGATATAGAGCAGTTATTCAAGTCACTTGATTATGCAGATGAACGACATGTAAGATTAGTGATTCATCAGCTACATGGCCTGGCGAAAAATTGGTGGGTAGCGACAAAGAAAGCATTTGAAAACCAAGGTACAGTTATTACTTGGACTGTATTTAAAACTTTTTTCTATCAGCGTTTCTTTCCTGTGTCTTATCGGAAGGACAAGGGAGCGGAATTCAGAAGTTTGCAACAGGGCCAAATGAATATCGAATATTATGTTGCAAAATTTACGAGTTTGATGAAGTTTGCTCCACATGTTGCTGCCAGTGACGAAGCTCAAGCCGATCAATTTATAAATGGCTTGAATCCTGACGTGTTTACTCTTGTAAATTCGGGAAGTCCAAGTACCTTTGCTGATGCTCTAAATCGTGCAAATGGTGCAGAAGCAGGAATACTGAAACAAAGAGGAGCTCAGTTTGTTCCCCAACCTATGAAGCAACCACAAGAACAGTCACAGATTCCACAGCCACCTCGATTTGAAGCTGGAGGTAGCAGCAGTGGAAAGAAAAGTTTCTTCAAGGGTAAGAGCAAACAGTTCAAGAGATCAGGTGGTAGTAGCTCTTCTAGTTTAGGTAGTTCCCAACAGTCTAGAGCTGGATAGAGGTCAGATGTGTATTGCACCAAATGTGGAGGTCGACATACCAATGAACAATGCCGAGGTGTATTTGGAAGTTGCCATATTTGCAACAAGATGGTACACTTTGCGAGAGTCTGTCCACAACGAGGTTCTGAAGGTGCTCAGGGTACTGGATCGTCTAGACCAGTAGCTCAGACTGATAGACAAGTAACTTCAGTACACTCTTTCCAACCACAGACTGTAGCACAGAGTAGAGGAGGAGGTCAGACGGTGAATCAACCTCCGAGGCAACAAGCACAAGTGTTTGCATTGACAGAGGAGCAAGCACAAGCGGCACCGGACGATGTGATTGCAGGTAACTGTTCTCTTTATGGTTATCCTGCCTATGTCTTATTTGATACTGGTGCGTCACATACCTTTGTTTCTGAACAATTTGTTACATTGTATTCATTGCCTGTTGAGTCATTAACTACTGTAGTGTCTATATCTTCACCGTTGGGAAAAGGTATAGTATCAGTGAAGTCTGTTAGAAACTGTGTACTACAGTACGAAGGTAATGAAGTTGAGCTTGACTGTATCGTTCTTGGTTTGTCTGATTTTGACTGTATAATCGGTAATGATATGCTAACCAAGTACAGAGCAACAATTGATTATTTTCATAAGATAGTGAGGTTCAGACCAGTGATGGCTGACGAATGGAAATTTTATGGTAAGGGTGCTAGATCTAAAATTCCCTTGATATCTGTAATTGCTATGACTGATTTGTTACAGAAGGGAGCAGAGGGATTTTTTATCTATGCAGTTGATATGCTGAAGACTAGTCCAAAATTGACTGATCTGCCAGTGGTAAATGAGTTTGCCGATGTATTCCCTGACGAGATTCCGGGATTGCCACCATTCAGAGAAGTAGACTTCGGTATTGAATTGATGCCAGGTACTCAGCCGATATCGAAAGCACTGTACCGAATGACACCGATTGAACTGAAAGAATTGAAAGACCAACTTGAAGATTTGTTGGCCAAAGGATATATCAGACCGAATGTATCCCCATGGGGTGCTCCAGTCTTATTTGTTAGAAAGAAGGACATATCGATGAGATTATGTATTGACTACCGGGAATTGAACAAAGCAACGATAAAGAATCGTTATCCTTTACCTCGTATTGATGATTTATTTGATCAATTGTAGGGTTCGTCAGTATATTCGAAGATTGATCTACGATCCGGTTATCATCAGTTGAGGGTTAGAGACGAGGACATTCCTAAGACTGCGTTTAGAACCAGGTATGGCCATTATGAATTCATAGTCATGCCTTTTGGTCTAACGAATGCACCAACAGTTTTTATGGGATTGATGAATAGAGTATTTCAAAGATATTTAGACGACTTTGTGATTATCTTTATCAATGATATTTTGATATACTCTAAGAATCTGTGTGAACATGTTGATCATCTCCGAATTGTACTGAGAACATTAAGAAAAGAGAAATTGTATGCCAAGTTATCCAAATGTGAATTTTGGTTGCAGAGAGTTGTTTTTCTTGGCCATATAATTTCAGGAGATGACATTTCAGTTGATCCGAGTTAGGTTGAAGCTGTGATTAGTTGGCAGAGACCGACATCTGTGCCGGAAATTCGAATTTTTATGGGCTTAGCTGGTTATTACCGTCGATTCATTCGAGATTTTTCATCGATAGTGAAGCCTATTACATAGCTTACACAGAAGAATGCACCATTTATTTGGTCTGAGGCGTGTGAAAGGAGTTTTATCGAACTAAAGAAGAGATTGACTACAGCGCCAGTTTTGAAAATCCCTACAGGTACTGGTGATTTTGTTGTATATTGTGATGCTTCTCACTAGGGTTTGTGATGTATTTTAATGCAGAAAGGACATTTTGTAGCTTATGCTTCTCGACAATTAAAACCACATGAAGTCAGGTATCCGATTCATGATCTTGAATTGGCTGCAATCGTCTTTGCATTGAAGATCTGGAGACATTATTTATACGGCGAGAAGTTTGAAATATTTTCTGATCACAAAAGTCTGAAGTATCTGTTCTCACAATCCGAATTGAATATGAGACAACGACGATGGCTTGATTTATTGAAGGATTTTGATTGTGAAATCAAATACTATCCAGGGAAATCTAATGAAGCAGCGGATGCCCTAAGTAGAAAGATGTGTGCTCTATCCTTGTCTACGGTAGGTGTATCAAATTTGATTGAGGATTGTTGTATTTCTGGGTATGTATTTGAGACAGATAGAAGGCCGATGAGAGTATATGCAATCAGTGCTGAGCCAGAATTGCTGATTCGTATCAAAGAAGCACAGAAAGCCGATCAAAAAGTACAGAAATCAATTGAAATAATCCGATCAGGACATCAGTCTGAGTATAAGGTTAGTGACGATGATATCTTGTATGTGAATAACCGAATAGTTGTTCCCAATAATGCAGACTTGAGACAGAATATTTTGAAAGAAGTTCATTGCAATCGCTTCAGTGTTCATCCTGGAGGCAGAAAGATGTACAACGACTTGAAGAATTAGTACTGGTGGAAACAAATGAAGTCTGACGTGATTGAATTTGTATCCAAATGTTTGAATTGCCAACAGGTGAAGGCTGAAAGAAAGAAACCAGGTGGCTTATTACAGAGTTTATCGATTCCTGAATGGAAATGGGACCACATTTCCATGGACTTTGTAACGAAGTTGCCACGATCATCTCGAGGATGCGATGCTGTTTGGGTGATCATTGATAGATTGACGAAATCTGCGTGCTTTATTCCTTATCGAATGACTTATCGTCATGATCAAATGGCAGATCTCTATATTCGAGAAGTGGTAAGACTACACGGTGTGCCAAAGTCAATAGTTTCTGACCGAGATCCGAGATTCACTTCACACTTTTGGCATAGCCTACAGGAAGCTCTAGGTACGCGCTTACATTTGAGTACTGCTTACCATCCTCAAACTGACGGTCAATCTGAACGAACTATTCAGACGCTTGAGGATATGGTGAGAGCTGTAGTACTTGATTTTGGTACTACATGGCAAGATTTTATACCACTCGTTGAATTTTCTTATAACAACAGTTATCAGACGAGTATAGAGATGGCACCATTCGAAGCATTATTCGGGAAGAAGTGTCGATCGCCTTTG
This sequence comes from Henckelia pumila, assembly GCF_033568475.1. Taxonomy (NCBI): domain Eukaryota; kingdom Viridiplantae; phylum Streptophyta; class Magnoliopsida; order Lamiales; family Gesneriaceae; genus Henckelia; species Henckelia pumila. The sequence goes on from NC_133122.1 coordinate 67,179,631, forward strand.
TATTGGGATGATGTTTCTGAGGTACCTGAATTAGGGCCAGATTTGATTAGACAGATGACTGAGAAAGTGAAACTGATACAGCAAAGAATGAGAACAGCGCAACACAGACAGACCAGATATGCGAATGTACGACGACGACCATTATCTTTTGATCAGGGAGATAGAGTGTTTCTGAAGATTTCAACGTTCAGGGGCACAGTCAGATTTGGCAAACGAGGGTAGTTATCTCCACGATATATTGGGCCATACGAGATTCTCGAGAAGATAGGCAATCTTGCTTATCGACTCGCTCTTCCTATGTCTTTATCTGGAATACATGATGTCTTTCATGTATCGATGTTGAGGAAGTATATATCTGATGCGTCTCATGTGATTCGATCTGATGAAGCTGAGTTGGATGACACTCTTAGATATTTCGAGCAACCTATTCAGATTCTCGATAGAAGGACAAAACAACTCCGAACGAAGACCATTCCATTGGTGAAGATTCAATGGAGTCGGCACGGAGTTGAAGAAGCGACGTGGGAAGTTGAAGAAGTCATGAGACAGAGATTTCCTTACTTATTTCACTGATGTGAGTTCTTATTCAGTTTTCAGTTATTCTTTATTCTTATGAGCATGCAGTCTGCATATCTATACTATTTATGAATTCGAGGACGAACTCATGTCTTAGTGGGGGAGAAATGTAAGGCCCGGGATTAATTAAGAATTAATCCTAACTTAATTTGATTTTAATCTGAATATATTTAATTTGGGAATATTTAGAGTTTTAATTTAAATTCTAATATTCTTAAATTAATTATGATTGAAATTGAATTAAAAATAAGGTCGAGGACTAAATTGCAATTTACGAAGTTTCAGGGACTAAATTGCAATATTTAATGAAGTTATCTGATTTTACTATTTTTAGATGGATGGATACGTGTATATGGCATAAGTCATTCAGCAAAGTTTGAACAGAGGAACCGATTTCTTCAATTTCCTTTGTATTTGTGATCTTTAAATCCTTATAACTTTTGCTCCGGTTATCCGATTTCGATTTCGTAAATTGTTCTGGAATCTTTGCGATGAGGGCCTCGATCTCGTGTAAGTTTTATGATGTTTTATATGAATTTTGAAATCAGTTTGTGGCAGAGATCAGGTTTTGAGTTCTTGATCATGTTTATCGTTGTTTATGCGATTCTATCTCGAAATCGGATTGAAGAGTTTGTATTCAATGTATCCAATCTTGATTCCAGTATGTTAATCGGTTATTATAGCTATTGAAATGAGGATTTGAATGATATATCAGCTGGTTATTGATTTGAATACACGTATGAGTTGGTTTGAAGTTAGAAATGATTTCGATAATTTGTCGGTTACCGATTTTCAATCGCTACGCCATTGAATTAAGTTTTTAGACTGTTATGATGGTCTATATCTGAGCTGAAGCCTTTATCTAGATGTTATGAATGCTATAGCATTTTTATTTTTTAGTTTCAGTTGAGTTTGGAAGGCCAACGAATCAAGAAGTCGACTTTGTACCGAAGAAGTTTGATTGAGGTTTGAAATGAGTTTGATTGATGATCTTATGATGTTTTCGACTCGATTTTGATACGATAGATTAGAATGAAGTTTGATATATGTATTTTGATTGTATCTTTCAGAATTGAAGAGTTCAGAATCGAGATAAACGAAGGTATAATGACGACATCGAGAGTCAGGGCTTTTGAAACTCAAGATCGATTCTTCTTGAGTTGTACCGCTAAAAACCACATACGTGTTTATGTTTTGATTTGATTTTGATGTTGTCGATTCATCCCAGGTAGTGGATCTTTGCATTTGAGTCGATACGATGCTATAATGAATTGATTCTATGCCAAGGTTGCTGTTAACCTTATTTTCAAGCCCAGAATGGCTACGATAGATGGATATCCATATCAAGATCGGTTACGAATCTTGATGGCAATGAAGATATATGAATCAATTCTCGACCAATCAATAGAAGCGTTAACTACTCTATTTGTTGAGACGAGTTTAAATAGAGTCGTTTATGATTTATTTAACGCTTTTTATATGTTGGTTATACTGAGATTGCTATCTCACCGGAGTTTATCCGGCTGTTGTTTTGTTTTGTATGTGTGCATGACAACAGATAGGGCAGAACTGGTCATCGACGTCATTGACAGCTGGGAAAAAGAGTCTAGCAAGTGAGGACTCGGGTTGTAGATGAAGTCTTGAGATCTAGAAGCATCAAACCTTAGAACTTGTTGGTTTTGGAATGCATGTATGAAACTTGAGATAGTTTATGTCGTCTATCGTTATTAAGTGATTTGTTTGATGTAACAAATGCATGTATAGATGCTTGAGAGATTGTTTATGTTTATGTGCTTGATTTTGAGCTAATAAATCATGTTTTGAGTTGATCTTGCATGAATTATGGGATTGAAATTCAGCTTTGACAGCAAAACAATTTTACAGAGTTTCTGGGCAGAGAGGCCGCTCGATCGGCAAGATTTGACCGATCGAGCGAGGCCTTATAATGCAAAACAGAGAAATGTAGTTTTTGAGCCCCATCGATCGGTAGGATTTGACCGATCGAGCGAGACCAATATATGCTCAGACCCGAGAAGAAAGATTTTCTTCTCGCTCGATCGGTAGAATTTAACCGATCGAGCGAGGTGTAGGTTTTTAAAAAAAAAAAATTTTTTTTTTTGGTTTGCGTATTTATTTTAATACTTGATTAATTGTGTTATTAATAATTATTTTCCCTAAGATGAGATTAGCAACCCGAGGTCCCCATAGATGGGAAGAAGATTCCAATGTTCGGTGAGCGGATGGAATTGTATAACTCTCTGTTGATGAGCTTTCCTACATTGATTGGCCATTTCTTGTGCAAAGCGTACAAAAACAAAGTTCGGCTCATCACCACGACATGTGTATGGGACACCGGCATCATCCGGTACGTGAGGAACACATACCACAAAGCCGATTCCATTGTCAAAAACTTTTCTTTAAAAGATACAAACCTAGCCGAATCCTTCCACACATTCCCATCATAACACAGTGCAGCTGACACAAGATTATAATCCGGATTCGCTTTAAATTCTAGAAATAGGCTATCGTCTACCCTCCGAGGTTTTCAATAAATCGTTAATAACTTGAGGATCGAAAGAGACCATCTTACCCCGTACAAAAACTTTGCTATCGGTTCGTTCCGGGGCGTTTGCATAGAATTCTCTTACCAACGGAACAACAGTCGTCTGTGGTGTTCGGCAAAACGCAGCCCATCCACGTTTCGGGATGCCGAGGGCAAGAGTGAGAGTCTCGGATAGATCGATGCCGCGCTTTGGTATCGGATTCCGATTAAGCCTTGCGGCTTCATAGTGTGATTTGGCCTCCATGGATATGAACTTTCCCTCAATGATGTTGGAAGAAGAAGGAGTAGCACAAGATGTGGCAATCTTGGCTTTCTTTGGACCCATCCTTAGCAAAACTTGGGAAGGAGATGGTAGATACCTGCAATATGGAGGAGAGAAAGTGAGAAATAAGATGGAGAGGGGGCGGCTAGGGTTTAGAACGAGAGAAGGAAAGAAAGAATTAAAGAGGGAAAGGGGATCGGGCGATTTAAAATTATGATTCTGCGCGAGGCACTCGGTCAGCTAATTTCAGCAGACCGAGCGCATACCCGATTGTATAAAACAGAGAGTTGGGGTTTTAAGAAAACAGTGAGTTAGGGGAGTTTTGGGCGCTCGGTCTGCTGAAATTCACAGACCGAGCGCACCCCTTTTATAAAAAAACAGTAAGTTAGGGGAGTTTTGGGCGCTCGGTCTGCTGAAATTTACAGACCGAGCGCACCCCGTTTTGATTTTTTTTTTCAAAAGTAAACAAAAACAGAGAATGCAAAGACTTAAAAGAACGAAAAATTAAAAGGTTCAAAGCAAAGTAAAAGAAAAATAAAAGCAAGGTAAGCGAGTAGTTCTCAATTTAGAGTCTAGAGCTCGACTGTTCTTCTCCCCAAACTAGTCTTGGTCGGTCAGTGTGGTGATGACTGGCGTGGAGTCGAAATCACCACCTACATAGTGTTTCAGCCTCTGAGCATTGACCGTGAAAGACTCGTTTCTGGTATCTTTTATTTCAATGGCCCCCGATGGATACACCTTAGTGATTTTGTAAGGGCCGATTGTTTGCTCTCCTTTTTGGTCTAGGTCATCCTAGATTTAGATATATGTAGCTATTTATTTTTCTTTGCAGGTACAGCTCTCCGGCCCTTTTTCGGAGTTTTTGGAGTTTGTCTGTTCCTCTGTCGCTTGCTTTGCTTCTTCAGGGTGATGGATCACCAGGCGTTCACTGTGCTTCTCCTTGCCTGGTTCTTGCTGTTGTTTGGATGTTTTGTGGGCGGTCTCTCGTGCCCCTCGCCTTTTGGATTTCCAGTCTTCTTGGGAGTTAGGTTATGGCTTGAGTTTCCTTCGCCATTCTCCTGCTTTTTTGCTCTGGGCCTGCTGGTTTGCGGTCGCTCCTCTTTTTCCTCGCGTCCTATGTATAGTGACTTCCCAGCTGATCATGACTTTTGGACATATTTCTTGCATAGCTTTGATCTGTTGTTCAGCTCTGGATGGTGCCAGCCTCTTTTCGCGCTTTAGTGTCGGATTTGATTTTGCTGGCCTGGAGTTGTGGATCTCCTCTAGGTTTTACTGCACAGGTTGATACCAGCCACTATTCGCGCCTCAGTGTCCGTTTTTGATTTTGCTGGGCCGAGCTGTGGTTCTCTTCTAGCTTTTGCTGCCCAGGATGACTGTTGACGTTGACTTAGTTAGCTATCTTTGATGTTATTTGTTTATACTTATTTCCTAGGGATGCTTTGGTTGTATATTTTTCGATACCCTAGTTGTTCTGATGTTCTTATTACCTTTGTATAGCCTTTTGGGGAGGTCTTGGCCTAGTCCCCCTCCTCCGTTAGGTGTTATTTGTATCGCTTTTTTATGTTTATATACAGGTCGGGGTCTGCCTAACCCCCCGCTTCCGGCGGAAAAAAAAAAAAAAAAACTTTCCAGGAAAAAGCCTCAACCTGGAGTTAAATAGAAGAACTGCTTCTCCTTCCTTAAATTCTCTATGACGAATGCGCCGATCATGTATTCTCTTGGTCCTTTCTTTGTATGACAATGCCATATCATATGCTTGATCCCGAAATTCCTCTAACTGGTTTAGCTCAAGCAATCTCTTCTCACCTGCAGCAGCAAATTCGAAATTTAATGCTTTGATAGCCCAATATGCTATATGCTCTAACTCAACTGGCAAATGACATGTCTTTCCAAACAACAGTCTATAAGGGGAGGTGCCTATAGGTGTTTTGAAAGCAGTCTTATATGCCCATAATGCATCATCAAGTCGAAGTGCCCAATCTTTTCTATTAGTACTCACACTTTTTTCTAAAATTTTCTTAATTTCTCGATTGGATACTTCGACTTGGCCACTCATTTGGGGATGATAAGCTGTAGAAATTTTATGCTTGACACCATATTTTTTTAAAAGTTTTTCAAAAAGTTTATTGCAAAAGTGGGTGCCACCATCACTAATAATTGCACGGGGTGTACCAAAGCGGTTAAAAATATTTTTTTTCAAAAATTTTAGAACCACCTGTGCATCATTAGTCGCAAAAGCTTCAGCTTCTACCCATTTAGAAACATAATCGACGGCGACCAAAATGTATTTTTTTGTAAAAGAGTTTGGAAATGGTCCCATGAAGTCGATTCTCCACACATCAAATATCTCACACTCAATAATATTATTCAATGGCATTTCATGACGGCTTGAGATATTACCTGTCCGTTGACATCTATCACACTCAAGAACATAAACACACGTATCTTTAAAAATATTGGGCCAATAAAACCCACATTCAAGTACCTTAGCTGCCGTCTTGATAGACCCAGCATGGACACCTACCTCACGATCATGACAATGACTGAGGATGCTTGTCATTTCTCCTTCCGCCACATATCTCCGGATCATAGAGTCAGCACAGATTTTAAACAAGAAAGGTTCTTCCCAAAAATAATGCTTGACATCTGATAAAAACTTTTTCTTTTGATGAAAAGACAAATTATGCGGGAGTGTGCTCGTGACCAAGTAATTTAAAAAATTAGCATACCACGGTGAGTGTTCTATGGCAAACAACTTTTCATCAGGAAACCAATCATCTATTTCCTCAGTATCATTCTGTGCACAATCAGGAATGCATTCTAGTCTAGATAGGTGATCAGCAACAACATTTTCTACTCTTTTTTTTTATCTTTTATCTCTAAGTCAAATTCTTGTAAGAGTAGAATCCACCTAATCAACCTAGGTTTTGCATCTTTCTTAGCCAAAAGGTGTTTAATTGCAGAATGATCAGTGTATATAGTGATTTTCGAAAGTACAAGGTATGAGTGAAACTTGTCCAATGCAAAAACTACAGCTAGCAACTCCTTTTCAATGGAGCATAATTCAATTGAGCCTCATTCAAGGTTTTGCTAGCATAGTAAATAGTACGGAATACCTTGTCTATCCTCTGGCCAAGAACAGCTCCGACAGCTGTGTCGCTGATGTCACACATTACCTCAAGATCCCAATCTGGTGAAGTCAGCACTGGTGCAGTAACCAATTTTTCTCTCATAAATTCAAACGCCTACAAACAAGTGGAATCAAAATTAAAAGGCATATCTTTCATCAATAATAAAGACAAAGGTTTTGCAATTTTTGAAAAATCTTTAATGAACCGCCGATAAAAACCGGCGTGGCCTAGAAAACTTCTGACTCCCTTGATCGTCGTAGGTGGAGGTAGATTCTGAATGACTTGCACCTTGGCCCTGTCCACCTCGATTCCCTGCTTCGATATGCGGTGTCCTAATACAATACCTTCGGTCACCATGAAGTGACACTTTTCCCAGTTGAGTACCAAGTTTGTTTCCTCACATCTCATCAAAACAGTGTTAAGATTATTCAGACATGCATCAAAAGACTGACCAAAAATGGAAAAATCATCCATGAATATTTCTAGAAAATTTTCGACCATATCATGAAATATAGCAGTCATGCATCTCTGAAAAGTCGCAGGAGCATTGCAAAGACCAAAAGACATGCGTCTATAGGCAAACGTACCATATGGGCAAGTGAAATTTGTTTTATCCTGATCTTCAGGTGCAATCGCAATTTGATTGTATCCTGAATACCCATCTAAAAAGCAATAAAACTCATACCCAGCAAGCCTTTCTAGCATTTGGTCAATGAAGGGGAGGGGAAAATGGTCTTTACGGGTTGCGTCATTTATTTTATATAGTCTATACATACACGCCACCCTGTAACTGTCCTAGTATGTATCAACTCATTCTGTTCATTTTTAATGACAATTATTCCCCCTTTTTTTGGTACACATTGCACCGGACTTACCCATGCACTATCAGAAATGGGATAAATGATACCTGCATCCAGAAGTTTTATCGTTTCAGCCTTTACCACTTCTTGCATCTTGGGATTCAATCTCCTCTGTGGTTGGACCATGGGGTTGATGTTCTCTTCCATTAATATCCTGTGCATGCAGATAGATGGATTAATTACTTTGATATTTGCAACCTTCCAGGCAAACACACTCTTATGACTTTTGAGAACGTCTATGTGAGACCTCGTTTCTAAACAACTAATATCAGACAACAAGCGATAAGTAATCAAGAACCCAATATATATATATATATATATATATATATATATATATATATTTTTAAAAGGAGGCTCGCGCGCCCGCGCTGACATCAGCGCGCCCGCGCCTACGCCCCGCAAATCCCAGCGCGCCCGCGCTCATACCTCGCAAAGAGGCCGCGCGCCCGCGCCGTCCCCTCGCCCAGAAAAGTTAAGGCACTGTAATAAACTCAATCAAAACCTAAACACTTTGCATTAAGAGTATTTGACATTCCAATAACAATACAAGAAAGGTTTAGGGAAGAGCAACATTCAATTCGATAGCACCTACATCGTTTCTTGCTTACAAAACATATACGAGAAGTTCGAATGACTAAACATGATCGCAAAACATAACTAGGTAGACATGCTGATTCGACTTCTAAACGAGTCTCACTTCTATCTATTGCTCTGGACGCTAACCAGGTCTATGCTGACTTGATCCTGCCCTTCCTGTTGCCAAGTACACATACAAAACAAAGCAACAGCCGGATAACCGGTGAGAATGATAATCCCAGTAAAAGCAACATATCAAGTAATGAATATACAACATGCTATCAAACCACATATTCAAGTCGAAGTTAATGATATGCATGTCTTTAAAACCAGGATATCGATTCTGATAAACACGGGAGTATTGCTCTGCTTTTGGGATCCCGAGGATGAGATCACGTAACGACTCACCGACTCTCCCAATCGAGGTGGTGACACGTATCTCACTCCTCTAGACTTTGAGCAACCATAATGAGTATGCTAGCACTAGGCGAAATACTACAACCTAGGCCACTCAATCATAGTTCCCAAACGTCTAACAAAAAGGGCGCTTCTGCCCGCTGAAATCAAAGTAGGCTCAAGATGAATGCATAACAGAAACATAAACATAATCTACATAACAAAAACTCAATCAATCAACAAATACAAGTTCCACATGCTAGAACAAGTATCAATGCAATATGTGATTTAAAAAGGGGAAACTCGAGAACCAACAGTCCCGAGTATGCTATCCCGCTACGATGACTGCTTTTACCTTTCAATGCAGTAGTTCCAACTCTGGATAAGCTACAACAAAAGGTTTAATCAACAACTAAACAATCCAACAACAAAGGCAACGGTTCAAGGTAATCTCTTTACCATTCTTCATCCAATTCTCGACGACCAAATGCTGCTAACACAGGGCTTGACAACTCCAAACGAATCTGTTCAGATACAATCAAAGATCAATTACCATGATCGACTTACAAGCCAAGTTCAACAACTTCCAAAAACGGTTCAAATCTCCAAAACTCAAACCGACGGCATAACGACTATAACTGAAAAAACCGACAATGCAGACATTTGGTCGTCACTATAACCTCATAAAAATTCTAAGACAACCAAAACAAAGCAAACCCATCAATCTCAAAATCCACATTTTCGAAAATGGCTTCCAAAAATCATAACAAATCCGAACGTCGCTCTAATTCAAAACCGACAGATAATAAACGATCAGAACTCTGTAGAGAACAACATACTCGAATCTCAAACGATTCTAACAACATCCAAAAACTAGAATGTATCCGATCGTAGAAAAACTTACGATATAACGGAGCTCTCGCTGCAGTGATCGCTAAAATGCCTTCAGAAATAAATTCCAACGGCCGGATCGTGCTCGAACTGGAATCCCAAAGCTTGGTAAAGCTTGGAGGCGTGAGAATGGAGGGAGACGGCTTGGAGGGGATGAATAAGACTTTGTCAACCAATTTTTAAGAGTAGATAATATATAAAATCCACAATTTGCGTTTTAGTCTCTGAAAAATCCAATTTTTGCAAAAAGGACCCTGATCAAAATCAAGTCGGCTCGGGAACTCTGTAATCTCTGATTAACTCAAATAAATTCAATTAAGATAAAAACGGGGCTTTACAATTCTCCCCCACTAAGAAGAGATTTCGTCCTCGAAATCAACAAGAACCACAACTCATAAGCTAGAATAAAGAACTAAAGACAGTAAGAAGAACTCACGTAAACTGAATAACTCTGGAAGACGCTGTCTCATGTCAGATTCTGTCTCCCAAGTCGCTTCCTCGACTCTGTGACGGCTCCACTGCAATTTCACTAACGGGATCGACTTGGTTCTGAGTTGTTTTTCCTTCCGATCAAGGATCTGAATAGGTCGCTCAAAGTAGCTCAGAGTCTCGTCTAACTCGGCTTCGTCAGGCTGAAGGATATGAGAAATATCTGGTTGATACTTTCGCAGCATAGAGACGTGAAAAACGTCGTGAATACCAGATAAAGACGGAGGAAGTGCAAGTCTTTAGGCAAGATCGCCTATCTTCTCGAGAATCTCGTACGGCCCGATGAATCTCGGAGATAACTTCCCTCTCTTATCGAATCTGACAGTGCCTCTGAAAGGTGAAATATTCAGAAAGACTCGGTCTCCCTGATCAAAACTCAGAGGTCTACGCCTGACATTCGCATACTTTGCCTGTCTATCTTGAGTTGTCTTCATTCTGGTCTGAATGATCTTAACTTGCTCTGCCATATCTCTGAGCATATCCGGTCCCAAATCTGGTGACTCGGATAAATCATCCCAAAACAGCGGAGATCGGCACTTCTTGCCGTACAAAGCCTCGAAAGGCGCCATACCGATACTCGCTTGGAAGCTGTTGTTGTAAGAAAACTCGACAAGAGGCAAAGAATCCTGCCAACTAGTGCCAAAGTCTAGCACTACCGCTCGCAGCATATCCTCTAACGTCTGGATAGTCCGCTCTGACTGTCCATTGGTCTGAGGATGATAAGCTGTACTCAGATGCAATCGAGTACCAAGTGCCCCCTGAAGACTGTGCCAGAAGTGAGAAGTGAATCTAGGATCTCTGTCTGAAACGATCGACTTCATCACACCATGCAGTCTCACAACATTGCTAACATACTACTCAGCCATCTGATCATGACGATACGTCATCCTGTACGGAATAAAACACGCAGACTTCGTCAATCGGTCGATCACTACCCAAATGGCATCGCATCCTCGAACGGATCGTGGTAGCTTCGTGACGAAATCCATGGAAATGTGATCCCACTTCCATTCAGGAACAGATAAACTGTGCAACAGACCTCCTGGTCGCTTCCGTTCTGCTTTCACCTGTTGACAATTCAAACACCGAGATACAAACCTCGCTATGTCGCTCTTCATTCTCTTCCACCAGAACTGGTTCTTCAGATCGTTGTACATCTTACGACCTCCCGGATGAATACTGAACCGACTGCAATGAGCCTCTCGGAGAATACGCTGTCTCAACTCCGAAACATCAGGCACAACAAGACGGTTATTCACAAACAAGACTTCATCTCTAACCTGGAATTCAGACTGATGCCCAGATCTGACTTTCTCTACTGAAACCTGAATGCTCGGCTCAGACTTCTGTGCTTCTCTGATTGCAATAAACAACTCCGGTTTGGCTTGAATAGCAAACACTCTGATAGTCTCCCTATCTGTTTCAAACTCTAAACCAGAAGTGCAACAATCATCGATCAACTGAGAAACACCAATAGTAGAAAGAGATAAAGAACAAAGCTTTCGGCTCAACGCATCTGCAACTGCATTCAACTTCCCCGGATAATACTTGATCTCACAGTCGAAATCTTTCAACAGATCTAACCACCTTCTCTGTCTCATATTCAGCTCTGCATGAGAAAACAAGTACTTAAGACTCTTATGATCAGAAAAGATCTCGAAGGACTCACCATAAAGATAGTGACGCCAGATCTTCAAAGCAAAGACGATCGCAGCTAGTTCAAGATCATGAACCGGATAACGAGTCTCGTGCGGTTTCAGCTGCCTCGATGCATACGCCACCACATGCTTATGCTGCATAAGAACACAACCCAAACCTCGGTTAGAAGCATCACAATAGACTGTGAAACCTCCAGTACCCTTCGGAATAGAAAGAATTGGAGCACTGGTCAGTCTCCTCTTCAGATCAACAAAGCTAGCCTCACAATCTGGAGTCCAAACAAAAGGCGCATTCTTCTGAGTCAGCTGGGTAATTGGCTTGGCAATAGACGAGAAACCCTCGATGAAACGACGGTAATAACCAGCTAAACCCATGAAGCTTCGAATCTCCAGCACTGAAGTAGGTCTAGGCCAATTCATAACCGCTTCAATCTTGCTGGGATCAACAGAGATCCCATCTTCAGAAATAATATGACCAAGAAAGACAACTCGATCTAACCAGAATTCACACTTGGACAACTTGGCAAACAACTGTTCAACTCGCAAAATCTGCAAGACGATTCTCAAGTGCTCTGCATGGTCAGTACGGTTCTTCGAGTAGATAAGAATATCATCGATAAAGATAATGACGAACTCATCTAAATAACGCTGAAAGATACGGTTCATCAAACCCATAAAAACTGCTGGGGCGTTAGTCAAACCGAACGACATGACTATAAACTCGAAATGACCATACCTCGTCCTGAATGCGGTCTTAGGAACGTCTTCCTCTCGCACTCTCAACTGGTGATAACCTGACCTCAGATCAATCTTAGAGTAGACAGAAGAACCCTGCAGCTGGTCAAACAAGTCATCTATTCGGGGTAAAGGATACCTGTTCTTAACTGTAGCCTGATTCAATTGGCGGTAGTCAATACAGAGCCACATAGAACCATCCTTCTTCCGAACAAAAAGCACCGGAGCACCCCAAGGCGATACACTAGGCCTGATGTATCCCTTGGCAATCAAATCCTCAAGCTGCTCCTTCAACTCTCTCAATTCAATAAGTGTCATACGATAAGGAGCTTTTGAAATAGGTTGAGTACCTGGCACTAAGTCAATGCTAAATTCAACCTCTCGAATGGGTGGCAATCCAGGAACATCTTCCGGAAACACAGCAGCAAAATCTCTAACCACTGGTAAATCTACCAAAGCTGGGCTAGATTTCAGTACATCAACTGCATACACCAAAAATCCTTCTGCACCTTTCTGTAACAAACGAGTCATAGATAATACTGAAATCAACGGAATTCTAGATCGAGAACCCTTACCAAAGAATTTCCACTCGTCTGCCATTTCAGGCCTGAACCTGACAACTTTCAGAAAACAATCAACTGTTGCCCTGTACTTGGTCAAAGCATCTATACCGACAATACAATCAAAATCTGACAACCCAAGCATAATACAGTCGAATTCTAACAAATTTCCCTCAAAACAAAGTTCACAGTTCCTGACTAGTCTGATAGAAACAATTCCTCCACCCAAAGGTGAAGTAACAGCTACTACTGTAGGCAACAATTCAGTTGGCAAAGCATGCAATAACACAAATTTCTCAGAGATAAAGGAATGGGAAGCACCTGTATCTATCAAGACATGAGCAGAATGACCGAAAATCGAACAGTTACCTGCTATGACATCGTCAGGTGCTGCCTGAGCCTGATCCTCTGTCAATGCAAAGACTCGTGCTTGCTGTCTCGGAGGCTGATTTGCACTAGAGCTACCTCCCTGTCTGTTCTGCTGTTGCTGAGGTTGGAAAGAGTGCACTGCAGACGACTGCCTCTCCGGCTAAGCTGCAGGTCTAGACAAACTCCCACTCTGAGCTCTATCTCTATTACGTTGAGGGCACACCTTAGAGAAGTGTCCCGGTTGCTGACATGTGTTACAATTGCCGAAGACTCCCACACACTGATCCGGTGAGTGTCTTCCTCCACACTTGCTGCAGTACAAGGATGATGACCCAGAACTCGGTCCTGAACCGAATTGCTTCGAACCACTGGAACTGGACGAACTGTTTCCTTGCCTCTTGAACTGTTTACCTCTTGCTTTGTACTGATCCTTTCTGTTTCCCCCACTGCTACCACCTTCATACCTCTGCTGCTGGTTCTGATGTTGAGGTGGCTGATTCTGGTACTGAGATGGTTGGTTCTGATACTGCCTCTGCTGCTGAGGTGCCCCCTGATTACCTCTTTGCCTCCACAAGCCTGCTTCTGCTCCCTTTGCGTAATTCATGGCATCTGCAAAGTTGCTAGGCCTGTTGGTGTTAACCAACATGAAGACATTGGGGTTCAACCCGTTGATGAACTGATCTACCTTAGCTTCTTCATCTCCGGCAATTAGCGGTGCAAAATGCAACAGACTATCGAACTTAGCCACGTACTCTTCAATGTTCAGATTCCCTTGCTTCAGATTTGCAAACTCTGCTCCCTTATCCTTACGATACGAGATAGAGAAAAACCGCTTATAAAACTCAGATTTAAAAAGATTCCAAGTAACCTCTGTACCTCTACTCTCAAATGCTTTTTTTGTCATGATCCACCAGCTTTTAGCACCACCACGCAGCTGATGAATTACTAACCTGATTCGGCGGTCATCTGTGTAGTCAATGGAATCAAACAACTGATCCATATCATCCAACCAACTCTCACAGTCAACTGGATTTTCTGAACCCATCAACAATGGCGGATTGAACGACTGAAACCTCTTCAGCAAGGTTTCCATAGGAGTCGCTGAAGCATCCAACTGATCAACCTCAGTGCTAGCTTGCTCAGTCGCAGGAATAACTGGCGGTGTGTTTCTGTTTATCACTCGACGAGGACCCATCTGATAATCAAAGGTTAGGACACGAGATATCTCAATCGCTACAATCAGTGCCCTTACAACCGCTTGGAATACCGGATACCAGTCGGTAACAGAAACAGTTATATCTCAAGTAGATCATGCTTTATAAATTAAATCACATAACCATGTAATTCAATAATTCTCAATAATAAAGCATTCTCGCATGGAATTAAGTACATAGTTAAAATAATTCAAACACATGCGAGGAGCCAATACACGCAGACTCGATCTACCCGCTCACTCTAGTTCGACCAAGAATCTTAACTCTCTGATACCACTTAATGTGAGACCTCATTTCTAAACAACTAATATCAGACAACAAGCGATAAGTAATCAAGAACCCAATATATATATATATATTTTTAAAAAAAGGCTCGCGCGCCCGCGCTGACATTAGCGTGCCCGCGCCTATGCCCCACAAATCCCAGCGCACCCGCGCCAAAGGAAGCGCTCCCGCGCTCATACCTCGCAAAGAGACCGCGCGCCCACGCCAAAGGAAGCGCGCCCGCGCTCATACCTCGCAAAGAGGCCGCGCGCCCGCGCCGTCCCCTCGCCCAGAAAAGTTAAGGCATTAAGAGTATTTGACATTCCAATAACAATACAAGAAAGGTTTAGGGAAGAGCAACAATCAATTCGATAGCACCTACATCATTTCTTGCTTACAAAACATATACGAGAAGTTCGAATGACTAAACATGATCCCAAAACATAACTAGGTTGACATGCTGATTCGACTTCTAAACGAGTCTCACTTCTATCTCTTGCTCTGGACGCTAACCAGGTCTATGCTGACTTGATCCTGTCCTTCCTGTTTCCAAGTACACATACAAAACAAAACAACAGCCGGATAACCGGTGAGAATGATAATCCAAGTAAAAGCAACATATCAAGTAATGAATATACAACATGCTATCAAACCACATATTCAAGTCGAAGTTAATGATATGCATGTCTTTAAAACCAGGATATCGATTCTGATAAACACGGGAGTATTGCTCTGCTTTTGGGATCCTGAGGATGAGATCACGTAACGACTCACCGACTCTCCCAATCGAGGTGGTGCCACGTATCCCACTCCTCTAGACTTTGAGCAACCATAATGAGTATGCTAGCACTAGGCAAAATACTACAACCTAGGCCACTCAATCATAGTTCCCAAACGTCTAACAAAAAGGGTGGTTCTGCCCGCTGAAATCAAAGTAGGCTCAAGATGAATGCATAACAGAAACATAAACATAAGTCACATAACAAAAACTCAATCAATCAACAAATACAAGTTCCACATGCTAGAACAAGTATCAATGCAATATGTGATTTAAAAAGGGGAAACTCGAGAACCAACAGTTCCGAGTATGCTATCCCGCTACGATGACTGCTTTTACCTTTCAATGTAGTAGTTCCAACTCTGGATAAGCTACAACAAAAGGTTTAATCAACAACTAAACAATCCAACAACAAAGGCAACGGTTCAAGGTAATCTCTTTACCGTTCTTCGTCCAATTCTCGACGACCAAATGCTGCTAACACAGAGCTTGACAACTCCAAACGAATCTGTTCAGATACAATCAAAGATCAATTACCATGATCAACTTACAAGACAAGTTCAACAACTTCCAAAAACGGTTCAAATCTCCAAAACTCAAACCGACGGCATAACGGCTATAACTGAACAAACCGACAACGCAGACAGCAGTTCAATAGCGATATAACCTCATAAAAATTCTAAGACAACCAAAACAAAGCAAACCCATCAATCTCAAAATCCACATTTTCGAAAATGGCTTCCAAAAATCATAACAAATCCGAACGTCGCTCTAATTCAAAACCGACAGATAATAAACGATTAGAACTCTGTAGAGAACAACATACTCGAATCTCAAACGATTCTAACAACATCCAAAAACTAGAATGTATCCGATCGTAGAAAAACTTACGATATAACGGAGCTCTCGCTGCAGTGATCGCTAAACTGCCTTCAGAAATAAATTCCAACGGTCGGATCGTGCTCGGACTGGAATCCCAAAGCTTGGAAAAGCTTGGAGGCGTGAGAATGGAGGGAGACGGCTTGGAGGGGATGAAGAAGACTTTGTCAACCAATTTCTAAGAGTAGATAATATATAAAATCCACAATTTGCGTTTTAGTCCCTGAAAAATCCAATTTTTGCAAAAAGGACCCTGATCAAAATCAAGTCGGCTCGGGAACTCTGTAATCTCTGATTAACTCAAATAAATTCAATTAAGATAAAAACGGGGCTTTACAGTCTAGCAGTCTGGCCTCCATCTCACCTGTCAAAGAAGAAGAAATTATGACAGGTAAATTTTCATTCTCACCTAAAAAGACATATTTGAGATGGGTAGGTAATGGTTTCAAATCCACAGTTGGTGGTTCTTCAAGACTTGGTTTCTGGAGGACTAAATCCTTCCGGTCACCCAGATCTTTGAGTCTAAGCCTACCACCTTTCCTCCATGACTGGTTATCATTCAAGTAAGCTGTCATCTCTTCTTTATCCCCATTGACTATGTCATCACGATGAGGGGATATTAGTGCGGCTTCTAATGGTTCCTAAAATGTATCCTGCACATAATCATATAGAAGTGAGTCCACAACATCAATCTGAAAACACTCTTCATCATTTTGTGAAAATTTTAGTGCATTAAAAACATCAAATGAAATTTTCTCCTCTCCCACTCTCAAATGTAGCTCTCCCTTTTGGACATCGATTAATGCTTTCCCTGTTGCCAGGAAAGGTCTTCCCAATATAAGTGGCATGTCCAAGTCCTCTTCCATATCAAGCACCACGAAATCCACCGGAAAGATGAACTTATCGACTTTCACCAGCACATCCTCTATTATTCCCCTGGGATATTTGATAGATCTGTCCGCCAGTTGTAACGACATCCGGGTGGATTTCGGCTCTCCCAAGTTTAGTTTCCTAAAAACAGAATATGGCATTAAGTTTATACTCGCACCTAAGTCACACAAAGATTTTTGAAATTGCACATCATTAATAACACAAGGAATAGAAAAACTCCCTGGATCCTTTTGCTTTGGTGTAATCTTGTTCTGAACTAGCGCCGAACAATTTTCTGTTAGGCTAATCATTGCATGTTCCTCCAATTTTCTCTTGCTGGAGAGAATCTCCTTCAGAAATTTAGCGTAACTAGGCATTTGCATCAGTGCATCAGCGAAGGGGATATTTATATTCAACTTCTTGAATACTTCTAGGAATTTGGCAAACTGAGAATCTAGTTTGGACTTCTTGAGAGCTGTAGGAAAAGGTGTAGGAATAACAATATTTGACTATGGTGTGGGTGGTTGTGTAGAATTAGAGGACTTACCTGCAGTTGTCCCTGGTGTAGACGGTTCTAACTCTTTCTCTCTTTGTCTCTCACCTTCGATTTTCTTCTCACTTCTTAATTCAACAGCCTTGACCTGCTCCTTTGGATTCTTTTCTGTGTCACTTGGTAAAGTACCTAGCTCTCTGCTGGACATCGCTTTGGCTAATTGCCCAATCTGATTTTCCAAGTTCTTAATCGATGTATCCTGATTCTGCATTATGGTCTCAGTGGATGATATGAACTTCTGCATCATCTGTTCCATGCTTGAATTCTCCTCTTGAGGCTGTTTTCCGTAGTTCTGATTCCCATATGGCCTATTATTCTGCCCTCCCCACGAAAAATTTGGATGCTGTCTCCACCCTGGATTATATGTTTGATAATGGATCATTCCTGGGGCGATTCTGATTTCCTACATGGTTTACCATTCCTCCATCTGGCTGATATGATGGATTGCCAGTTTGACAATCTTTCGCCAAGTGTTCAGCACCACATTTCTCACACCACACCTCTTGAATACGCATCGCAGACTGCCCTAGAGTTAGCTCTTCTATCCTCTTATTCATGACCTCTAGCTGAGCGGCTACTGAAGTGAATGCATCAACTTGATGCATTCCTGCAGGTCTTCTGACTGCATTTCTCTCTGATTGAGGATGATAGCTACTGGATGCCATCTCCTCAATTAACTCATATCCGTCCTCTGGTGATTTTTGTAACAAATTTCCACCTGCAGCTGCATCTAACATGGTACTATTTGAGTGAGGAAGACCATAATAAAAAGTTTGTACCACAAGACCGTCTGGTAGTTGGTGATGTGGGCATCTCCTCAGTATATCTTTGTAACGCTCCCATGCTTCATAGAGTGTTTCCTGTTCACCTTGAGTAAATTTTGTGATGTCTGCTCTGAGTTTCATTGATTTGGACGGTGGGAAGTATTTAGTCAGGAAGGCCTTTGCTAGATCATCCCAAGTAGTGATGGACCCTGCAGGTAGATTTGTTAGCCATGCTTTAGCTTTATCTCTTAAAGAAAAAGGGAATAAACGCAAACGAATAGTATCATCAGAAACTCCCTGCATCTTAAATGTGTCACAGATTTCTAGAAAATTTGTCAGGTGAGCATATGGATCATCGATTTTCATCCCACCAAACTGGACTGTGTTTTGCACCATTTGAATGATAGCAGGCTTAATGTCAAACTGATTTGCTGCTATGGTTGGCCTGATGATACTTGGTCTGGCATTTTCGATGGATGGCAAAGCGCTATCCATCATGGATCTGTAGACAAGCGGTGCATTATTCTCCTCTTCTCCAAATCCACGTAGTCGCTCTTGTTCTGCCATTGCTTCTTTTTGTTGCCTTCTTCTTCTGCGAAAATTTCTTTCAATTTCTGGATCAAAAGGCACGAGTTCTCTTTCGGGTGAATGTTGCATGCACTGCAAGAGAATCCTGCAGTTCACAGATGAAATAGTGATTAAAATTGAAGTAGAGAAAATAAAATAAAAAAAATCAAAGTAATCAATAGTCGCCGGCAACGGCGCCAAAAACTTGATCAAGCAAATACCAAAACTTAAGTTCGATGTAATAATATCTCTTTTCTGCTCAAAATTATCGCAAGTTCACGACTCAAGTTATAGAAAAGTGTACTGAGTACGAGTATCATCCTCAGGGACTACGTCACAATAATTAAATTATTTAATTTCTATACTTCAAAGTAACGAAAATTTGATTTTTGATTATTCTAAAATAATAAAGAAAAGAATTCGAATTAAGATTACTTGAATGAAAATAAAATAACCCACAGCAATGTTTAGCACAGAAAAAAAAATATAATATGAAGAAGTTTTGTTGGAATCTCGGTTCACCTTCCCCCTAATTGAATCTGGACAATTGAAATTACTTTTACACTCATAGATTTGACAAGAATTCCTGAAATATCGACACTCTCTCTCGAGTTTATGCCAATCTAATTCAAATTAATGAAACAATCAAATCTCTTTGATTATTTATCATTACTGATTGTTTTGCGTTCATTGAATTCCTACAACTTTCAACCTGGTGGTCTATGGTTATCAACATGTACTAAATATCATATCTCTATGCATATTTTAAGTTCATGGATTTTATCACTCGTCCTAATCATGAATCTATCTCTCGACAGCAATTCACAACTTACGAATCTATGTTAAAGTTAGCTACTTCTCAACATAGAATAATAAAATATGATAAAATCAAATACTCGCATAAAAACTCAATCAATTTGTCCAACGATTCAATCACAAAAACATGTTACGGGGTTAGGATCCCCTAAATTCCAACAAAATAAAGTTTAGCTACTACAACTCATAATAAAATTCAAACTAATAAAGTTTCCAACAAAAAATTCAGAAATTGTAAAGAAGAAGAACTCCCAACGAGAAGAAGAAACTTCGATCTTCAGAGCCGCCTCCGCTGTTCATTTCTGTGTTTTTCCAACCCCCAAAACGTCTGAAAAGATGCTATATATATCGCTTTCAAAGTCATTTCCTTATAAAACACCCAAAGCAACGTTTTTCAAAAAATACGCGCAGGCGCTCGGTCTGCAAAAATTCACCGACTGAGCGCTGCCTTTTCTTCAACTCTTTGCCTCTGCTTTTTATGCCAGCGCTCGGTCTGCTCTTTTCTGCAGACCGAGCGCACTCCCTTGTGAAGCCAGAAATATTTCTTTTTTCTATTTTTCCTGCAAATTTAATCACAAATCATTAGGAGTAGACAAAACACCCAACATTACACTAAATGCAAACAAAAATTAGAAAAACACTAACAAGACCACTAAGAATGAATGCAAAACACTAATAAAACAAACAATAAAACAAGGAAAAACGACTCCTATCACATAGGTTGATGCATTATCAGATAGTATGTTTAATATATACTAGCTACCCGTGACACACTCATTGCATGTGTTTAATATATAATAATTAATATAATGAGTAGAGTTTGTATAATGCATTTTTATTTTTAAAGTATTTTTTTAGTTATGTTATTCTTATTCTTTGAGTACAATTTCATGTCATGTTGCAATCAAAAAATAACTTTGGATCAAATCGATTCTTTCAGAAAAAAACCCTTTGCAAAAACCAAAATCCAAACATTTAGGTTCATCTTAAACTGTGGATTCCCCTTGCAATTTAATTTTTAGCCTTACCAACATACCGATTTAGTTTTTAAGAGGATTTCAAACTTTTTATATAATAGAAAGAGATTAGTGAACGTTACACACACTTTGCGTATAAATAAAATAAAAAATATTATGCGTAATATATGAGTAATATAATATTGTTTGAAAATATTTGATTTTATTATGATATTCTGTAAAATAATGACATGACATGATATTTATTAATACGATCTTTATAATCCCAAATTAAATATTCTCTAATCCTTCCAAATTAACAACAACAATGATATCATGAATACACTAAAAAATAAATTGACATACTTAATCACAAAATGAAGAAATATCAAAATCACGGTCAAATAAACTCAAGCCAATATTGTTCTTGACTCCAAGAAGCTCACAACGTTTTAGCGAATTTAAAGCTATAACGGCCTACAATATAATTGAATTGATAAAATTATACTACTAATTAATCAAATAAACTTCTTTTGTACATTTCATCGAGCACTGACCCGTAATACAAAATAAAATTTGTTGATTAACTACATCAAAATTCAATCAATCTTTACACTACTGGAAAAAAAAAAAAAGCTTATTCATTCAATTTTAATTTTGAAAATAATAAAATGACAAAAACAGGTCTTATGATGAGGAATAACTATGATATAGTAACCCCTAACAATGCTTCACTGTTGAGATTAAGCCCAAGAACAACACGCGAGAGGGAGATACAATTAAATCAGACAAAGCGCAAGAGAAATAATAAGAACGCAATGACACAAGATTTACTTGGTTCGGATATAATTATCCTACATCCAAGGTTCTTGGGACCTTCCCAATTTATCCACTATATCACGCAAGGTATATACAAGATCGAGTTTTCACAGAGCTTCAACAAGAATCTTCACTCTCCTTCACAAGCTTTCAATCCTATACACTCTTCTATAGATTCACGCAAGAAGATAGAAGTAAGAACGGAATTCAGAATTATGTTGTGAGTTGATTCGATCTTCGTTATTTTCTCTGTTCCAGAAAACTCTCTTCTTCATATCAAGCTAAGGGAGTTAGAAGACCGTTGTCCATTGCTCTTATCCCTTCAATCTCTCTTTATTCCATTGGTTAAAACAAGAGAGATTTGCATCCGTTGGATCACCACTAGAGTCAAGACTCAATCTTAGCTGTCCACAATAAATATATATATATATATATATATATATATATATATATATATATATATAAGTCAAACTTTGGTCTTCACAAAACTCCACCTTTTGACTTATATTTATGTCACTTGTGGTGGACTAATTTTGGAATGTCCCAATAAAACATTCTTCAGTGTTTAATCCAGTACATTGAGCATGCTCAATACGTTCTTGAGCTTGCCCACAGGAATCACTTTGGTAAGCATATCAGCTGAATTAACTTGGGTGTATCTTCTTCACTTGAATCAATTTACGTGAGATGATATCTCTCACAAAGTGTAACCTTACATCAATATGCTTTGTTCTCTCATGAAACATAGTATTCTTGGATAAGTGTATAGCACTTTGTGAGTCAGAGAAAATAGTTGTTGAGTGTTGTTCTTGTCCCATTTCAGTTACAAATCCCTTAATCCACAATGCTTCCTTCACTGCTTCTGTGAGTGAGATATACTCGGCTTCGGTTGTCGAAAGAGCTACAACATGCTGCAAACTTGACTTCCAACTTACAACATTTCCACCAACTGTAAATATATATCCAGTTAATGATCTTCTTTTGTCAAGATCAGCAGCATAATCCGAGTCACAATATCCTATCACTCCGCAGGTTGACTGTTTGATACCAGAATAGATTAAATTCAGTCTTGTTGTTTCCTTTAAGTATCTTAACAACCATTTAACAGCCCGCCAATGTTCTTCACTCGGATTACTCATGAATCTGCTGATCAAACCCAATCCATAAGCAATGTCTGGTCTTGTTGACACCATGGAATACATTATGCTTCCAACTGCATTTGAATAGGGTACCGACTTCATATGATTTGCGTCAGATTCGGATTTCTCTCCTTTAAGAGATCTTAGTTTAAAATGTGCTCCAATTGGGGTGTTAACACCCTTAGCATCCTTCATGTCAAAAACATTTACTACTTTATTAATGTACCCTTCTTGAGATATAGATAAGGTTCTTGACTTCTTGTTCCTTATTATATCCATTTCCAAGATCCTCCTTGCTGGTCAAAGATCTTTCATGTCAAATTCAGATCTGAGCAGAAGTTTTAACTTGTGTATTTCTGTAAGGCCCTGAAATTAATTACTTTTCGTGATTATTATTTTATTTTGGAGATTTATTGAGCCGGGATTGAATCGAATTAAATTGGGAGTTTCAGGAACCGAAAAGCAAAAGGTTGGATTATATATTATATTACAAGCAAGTTGACCAATCAATCACCTCCTCTCCTTCCTCCCTACTCTCTCTCGATCTCTCTCTCTTCCGGAAGCCATAACCAATGATTCTTCAAACTTTTCTTTCGTCCGATTCGCACGATCCGACCGTTAGATTTTCATTCCGAGCTGAGTTCCACGATCACCGCAACGAGGGCTTCATTTTGACGTAAGTTTTGCTACGATCCTCGAACTTTGATTTTTGTTGGGTCGTCAGAAATTGATAATCTTGGAGTATGTTGTTCTTGAGCTAGCATAGATCGTGTATTCGAAGTCGGTTTGGAAAAAGAATGAAGTTTGGATTTTATATGAATTTTGGAGCCTATTTTCGAAAATGGAGTTGTTGGATTTTGTTGAAGTTTGGTTGATTTTGGATTGTTTTGTTGATTGAGAAGTTGATATGGATGGTTTGAGATTGTTTGTTGTTATTGGAGATTTTTGGTTTGACCGGTTATAGCCGTTATGCCGTCGAAATCGAGTTTTAGATTATCGTTGGTTTGTTCGGTTCATTTTCGGATTTGTTTGAGTTGTTGGATTGACACCGAATCCGTATATTCTTTATTTCAGACTTGGATTGGAGTTTCGGGTTGGATCGAACTTGAGAGTTGAATCGAATCGAGAGTTGAAGACGGTATATTGATTGAGCTTCTTTGTTTTGAATTGTTGTGATTCGATGGATTATTTATTTGAGTTCGTTATTATTTTTCAGATTTGAATCCTCGACGGACTCGAAAGGTAAAAGATGACATTGATTCGAATGGGGTTGAATACTCGAGTTCGATTGATTCTCGAGCCCCAAAAATCACATACTGCATGTTTATTTGCTTGTATGAATTTGATTGATCATTTTATTTACACTTGCATCCATATTGAACCGATTTCTCGATTCGTTTTGAAATTAGACGATTTAGGGAGCTATATTGAAGTGGTCTTGGATTTCGAGTTTTTCCAAGTGCCAGAATACTTCTTATAGTTTCTCTGAAGTCTAGGGGTTGAGTTGAACGACATCCACCCCTAATGGGTGCGTCGGTGAGTTGTTGTGAAGACTTGGCCCCGGGATCCCAACCCAATACCGATTGATATTTCGATTATCTAATTTGATAGTCCCGAGTTTTGAAGTCATGCACACATTCATTCTCATTTTGATTTGTTATTGATTATTGCATTTCAATCTGAGGTGTTTATCTGTTATTGCATGTCTGTCTCTTTTACTTAGAAATTATATTTCTAACCGGTTTATCCGGCTGTTGTCTTTGTTTGTATGTGTACTTGGCAACAGGAGGATCAGGAGTTGGACCTAGTCGTTTGGGTTAGCTCGGGATGAGAGGATAGAAGTGAGACACCGCGTTGTAGGGTCGAGTCTGTTGAACCTGTTCTAGTTTTGTTGATTCGTTGAACTCCTTCATAGAACTCGACTTGTTGTATTTTGGAAGAACTCAGACTGTTGCATGTTCTACTTTCTGTTGTATTTTGAATATCTCGTTGTTGTAGAATTGATAGTTGGATCATGTCGGAGCCTTTTCGGGTGTTAGTTTGCACTTTTGGAGTCTTTTTGGGAGTGATTTCAGTAGGCTATGCGCGCCCGCTCAGCCAAGAGGCACGCTCGAATTTGCAAATCTGAAGCAAGGGAATCTGAGTATCGAGGAGTACGTGAGTAAGTTTGACAGTCTCTTTATCAATGGCTTGAATCCTGAGATCTTTACCCTGGTCAATACCGGGAGACCCAACAAATTTGCAGATGCTATGGATCAGGCAAAGGGAGCCGAAGCGGGACTTTTGATACAACGAGGAAATCAGGTAGCTCCTCAACAGCAGCAGAGATTTTTTTCAGAATCAACCTGTTCAGTTTCAGCCTCAACAATCTGTTGTGAAAATTCCTCGCAAGCGTACGAGTGTCAAGTTTTAATATAGATTAAATCAGATATCGATCCCACAGGGAGTAAAATGAAAATATTTAATGCTTGTAATTAAAATAGTCCAAATTTTATCTAGAAAATCAAACTTTAAGAATTTTGCATAAAATAAATAATCAGTGAAGTTTTGATAGCACGCACACAACTTTCAGGAAAAATCAATCAGAGAAAAATGGTCTAGAGGTATAGATTTCACCTGGTTTCAACAACAATCAATCCTAATTAATTAATCTTCATGAATTCCAATCAATTAATAGCCAAGAACACTTACGTGTATTATTTTCCTCTCCCGAACAACAAATAATGTTTATCAACTACAATTTAATTTCAATATCCCTATTAAGAATTTATCGCAGTTATCTATCACAAAACAATGTTCTCTTTAAAAGCTCCGTTAAAATTATACACTCTCCCGAGCTGTATAAATAATTAACAATGTATTTTCTAATGTCCTATTCAAAATCCCCTCTCCCGAGCAATGATTTCAAATAAATATAACAAATCAATTATTGATCAGATAATTGAAAAGACAATCAATTCTAGAAAAAACAATTAATCTAGAAGAAACTGAATTCAATAAAATCAAGAATTCTTGAAAGTGTCTACACCAGGTTTCATCCGACCTCTAGACTCTAAAAAATTAGTTCATAATAAAATTCTGAATAAAACAAAACATGTTCAAAAATCCAAACATATTCAGAATAAAATAAATAAAAGATAAAGAAAACAAATCCGTCGATGCGATGCCATGTCCGGACTCTCGATCTCCGTCTTTGTTCTTCATATTAAGCATAGAAATCTCTCCAGAATAATCCCACACGATCGACTCTCAACTCTCTGATATCTTGTGTGTGGCGGGTCCTTCAATTTGACGTTCAAGAACCTCTTTTATATTCCATGAAAAAGCCCACTCGAAAGCCCATAAAATACTTGTCCGAAATAATTAAAACTCTAAATTCAGAAATCTCTGCGGGGCCGGCGCTCAATAGACAGGCGTGGGCACGCTTCAAGTTCGAATCAATTTCTCACGTCTTCACAAGGAGTTAGCGCGTTTGCTCTAGTTTAAGAGCTAACAAGAAAGCGCAAACAATTCTTCAGCCCAATAAGAAAAAGCCCATTAACCTTATCTTGTGTCTGATCGTTTCTTTCTTCTTCTTCTCTTCCCTTTTATTTCTTTTCTCTTTATTTTATTTTATTTTCTTCTTTTTCCTCTCTTTTCCACATAAAATCAATAATTTCCTACACACACAATAACAACAAAGCACCACATAAATCTGCTCGAAACAAACAATTAACAATTAAAATCATATATAAATTAAGTGTATAAAATACACTTATCAAATACTCCCAAACTTAGACTTTTGCTAGTCCCGAGCAAAACTATTCAAAACAAAGAAAATCCAAAAACTACTACTACCCAACAACCAACAAGAATAGTCAAGAAATATTATAGAGCAATGACCTCGGCAATGATTTCAAAAATCAAATCCAATCTCATCCAACCTACTAACACTTGAAAGTTTCAGCAAGAACAAAATAACCGCATAAACTCACAATCTCCGCAACTCAAGTTCAAAACGCTCTTATCCAAGTTCAATTCAAACATTCATAGATCATGAGGACTTTTCAAGGTAGAATAGGATCAAATATAGAATATCAAAAACACTCACAATTAGGTAAATGCCAAGAATAATAGTGTGTGCGTGTTTCGATCAAAATTTATAATCATTAAAAGCATCAATCAACAGTCCATAGGCAAAATTCTCGCAACTCTTCTCCACTAGTATATTGGGCAACTAAAATTCGGTCAATAGGACTTAATCAGCTTTTAATGTAAGGCCTGGCTTATGGCTACAAACGAAGTATAAGAATTCAAATTAAGGAGTAATTTATATTCATGCTCAATTCTAATTTCAACTCCTTTTCATTCACAATTTCAAACTTATTTTCAATTCACTTCATTGATTTCAACATTTCTTCATTCTTCTTTCACAACTTTGTTCAACTACATTTTTTCATCTTTTCAATTCATCCACCACACCATTTCATTTTTCACAAATAAAACTAGGAGCATATAACATTTTAGCATTCAAATTACTCCCTTAAAGGTAGGAAATAGTGTTTAGGCTAATTAGGTAGTCACTGTAGGACCTTGAAAAAATGACGAATGGGGGTTAAATCACACGTCTACACGCATGCCATTCGATTTTCAATAAAGCTCAAACAAGGTACTAGGGATACATGCATAAATAGGTAGCTTTAAAGGCTCAAACGAATTCAGAAAAATTGCCTAAATCATTCCTAATCTCATTATTGCCCGTATTTCGCCTCAAAGAGTGTCCGAACTAGTTATAGATAAGTCTCTATCCACAATTAATTCATACAAAAATCAATCAGTGCAGAAAAGATAATCATCAGCAGTAAACGATGATTTTCACAACAAAATTTAGATTTTTTCATACCTCAATGTACTCATATACGTGTAGGCTCAAATAGGCAACTAAGGATAAATTTCATCAATAAAATTCAGGCCCAAAAAAAATCCAAACAATGCCTCAATCATTTCTATGTCTGTATGTCTCAAAAATCAGATTCAAGTATTAATCACGGAGTATATAGGAAATTGTTCATTCAATTGGTTCCATTTTCTCAAAAATATTTGTCAGATAGGTGGACAATCATGGATTTCAGTTATAGCACAACAAAAAATTTTCATCAGCCATGCATTCATTTCTTTCTTGACTTCTTTTAAACTCAACTCAACTCAACTCAACTCAACTCAACTCAAACAAAAATTTTATCTATTAAGCACAATAACACTAATCAACTAAATCATTGCACAAAATGATTCATCCCCCAAACTTAATATAATCATTGTACCTAATGATTAAAAATCAATAAAAGAACAAAGGACTCATACCTTCGACACCGAGCATCAGTACTCGACGTTATCAACTTCATCTCCATATTCATGGAAAATAATTTCGCAGCCGCAATGCCAAGGTTAAAATGGTTGAGTAGCACCACATGAACATCCAAATGATCCTGAAAAATAATACATGCACACCATAACACACAAAAGTAAAATCACAGCAAGCAAGATAGTAAGAAAAAGCATAGCAAGATGCTTAAAGTGCACTATCGCATGGTGTAGCACTATAGGGATGCGCAATAGCGCAACAGGGCATGCTAATGAAGATGTGGCTGGGAGCATTTGCGCAAGAAAGGAGCGCTGTTTGGAAATTGTTAGCGCATGATTTTGGCGCTACAGAAGAGGGCAATCGCGCAAGGTTTCAGCGCAGGTGGAACGCTCATTTGCGCATGAAAGGAAGAGCTTGGCTGCACGTTTGCTCTCCAAGAAGCGCATATGGTGATTGTTTGCACAAGGAGGAGATGCACTGATAAGCTGGTCTGTGCATGGAGGTAGCTTAGATGGATTGCGAGTTTGCTCAAGATTCAGCGCTGTTGAGAAATCATTTGCACAAGGGTGATCGCAATTGCGCTTGATCATGCAGCAGCATGGAGTTTGTTTGCGCTAGATGTGGCGCAGATTAGTAGCGCTAATGAGGAAGGAGGATGCGCTGATTGCGCTATTGAAGCACTGATGGTAGCTGTTGTTGCGCTGAATGATGCGCAGATGGGGAAGTGAGACGCGCGATTGCGCTTTGTGCTGCGCGGTTGGAGACTTGGTTTGCGCAATGTTTTGTGCAGAAGGGAGGCGCGATTGCGCTAAATGAAGCGCAGATGGTTAAGCTTCATGCGTTGAGGAGGCGCGGGCGCTCAAGAGAAGTGGCGCGGGCGCGCCTTTTCTTCGCATAAAAATGCCAATTTTGTTCCAGGAGCTGCGCGGGCGCTCAGATTAATGGGGCGGGCGCGCCTTCAGCTCGAAATTGAGATTTCTGGAGCCTGAAAAATTTTGAAAATTAACCAAAATTAATCTCAAAAATTGAGAATAAAATACTTAAAAAAAATAAATAACAAAAATTAAATAGACTGAAAAATAAAAGCAAATAAAATAAAATAAAATAAAATGCTTGGGTTGCCTCCCAAGTAGCACTTGGTTTAAAGTTGTCAGCCCGACTTTCACCGGTGTTAGATCTTCCCTTTCTCTTTTACTCGCCAAATAAATTCCACAATCCGCCTTTTAAATTTTACTTTCTTGTTCTTTGCGGTTTTCTTTGTCGATAAACTTGGCGCTTTACTCGTGGATTCAACCTCAATATCGGCTCTTGGACAGCTCTCCAACTTCACAACCGATTCAATTAAGCACAATTCTTCAATGGGTTGAGTGGGTGCTTTCGTGAATAAGCTGATGACCACTCGTTCGTACTTCACACCCATCGATAATTCACCCTTCTTGACATCTATTTTGGCATCAGCAGTAGCCAAAAACGGGCGTCCAAAAATCAGCGGAGCACCATGATCCGCTTCAATATCCAAGATCACGAAATCCGCTGGGAAGATAAATTTATCCACCTTGACTAGAACATCTTCAACAATTCCTAGTGGATATGTAATGCTCTGATCCGCCAATTGCAATGAAATCTTAGTCGATTTCATGTCTCCCAACTCCAAGGTCCTGTAAATAGATAATGACATTAAGTTAATACTGGCCCCTAAATCACAAAGTGCATTATTAAAATGAAAACCACCAATAGAACAAGGAATAGTAAAACTCCCTAGATCCTTAAGCTTTTGTGGCATCTTCTTTTGAAGCACCGCACTGCACTCTTCATTCAAATTCACCACCTCGTTCTCTATCAGTCTCCTTTTCTTGGACATCATCTCCTTGATGAATTTTTCATAATTTGGCATTTGCTCCAAAGCATCAGCAAAGGGGATGTTGATGTGAATTTTCTTGAAAATCTCCAAAAATTTGGAGAACTGCTCATCCAATGCTTTCTTCTTGAACCTCTGTGGGTAGGGAAGTGGAGGCTTGTACATCAGTTTTGGCTCAGTTTTAAGCTCCTTCTCTTCGACTTTCTTCTCAAATTTCTCCTCTTCAATAGCAGGTTCTTGGACTCCAACTTCTTTTCCACTTCTCAACTCTATGGCATTGCACTGCTCCTTGGGATTTACCTCAGTATTGCTAGGGAACTGGCCGCGGTTGTTGTCTTTCAGTGCGTTCGCCAACTGCCCTATGCTAGTTTCCATGGATTGCAACACTGCACCCATGTTGGCCATGTGCGTTTCTAAGCTGTCAAGGCGAGACTCAGTTCTGGCCATCCTCTTACCTGATTCCTGCATAAAAGTACTAACCACATCCTCCAAAGACGGCTTACCCTCACTCTTATTTGTCATGAACCCCGAAGGATTCAACACATTATTATTGTTAGCATAAGAAAAATTTTCATGATTTCGCAAGCTAGGATGGTAAGTATTAGGGACAGGATTACCTCTGTAAGATCCATAACCTCGGTAGCCATTAGGAGTGATATAATTAACTTCCTCTAGGGCGTGTGATCCTTCAACTCCAGTTGAATCTGCAACATTAATCTTATTCAAAGAAGCTACCTGTGTAGTCAGTGCAGATAATTGAGCGGTGATGGATGTGAGAGGATCCATTGCATACACTCCAGCCGGCTTCTTGACTCCCATACGCTCAGATGGCCATTGAAAACTATTAACCGTCATCTGTTCCAGCATATCTTAGGCCTGTACGGGGTCCTTTTCAAAAATAGTTCCTCCAGAAGCAGAATCCACGTTCATCCTTGTAGGCGCATTCAGTCCGTTGTAAAACCACTCGATCTGTTCCCAATCTGCAAAATTGTGGTTAGGACAATGTCTAAGTAATTCTTTGTACCTTTCCCACGCCTCGTATAGCTGTTCAGTGTCCAACTGCCGGAATGTGCTGATCACTATCTTCAGTTGGGTGGATTTGGCAGGTGGAAAATATTTCGCAAGAAATTTTTCTGCCATTCTCTCCCAAGTAGTGATGCTTCCTAGCGGCAGTGATTGCAACCAACTTCTGGCTTGATCTCTGAGAGAAAAAGAAAACAAGCGTAAACGAATAATATCCTTAGACACACCATTAATTTTTACCGTATCAGTTATCTCCAAGAAGGTGCGTAGGTGTAGGTGAGGATCAGCAGTGGCGCTCCCATTAAATTGGTTCTGTTGAACCATGTTGATCAAAGTAGGTTTCAGCTCAAAATTGTTGGCATTGATAGTTCCTCGAGCGATTCCAGAATAGTGAGCCTGGATCGTCGGCCTGAAGTGATCTCTGATTGGAACCAAAGGAGCTTGATTTACTTCTTCAGCCATTCTTTCAATTTCTTCTCTTCTAGCTCTTCTTAAAGCATGTGCAGTGCGCTCGATCTTTGGATCAAACAGTAGAGAATTAGCACTTTGAGATCGCCGCATAGACTGCAATTAAAAATAAGAAGAAATTAATTAGTAACTTAAAATAAAATAAAATAAAAACTCTAAATTAAAATCTAGACTAATTGGTAACAAGACTAAAAAATAATCAAAATTTACTCCCCGACAACGGAGCCAAAAACTTGTTGTGAAAATTCCTCGCAAGCGTACGAGTATCAAGTTTTAATATAGTGATTAAATCAGATATCGATCCCACAGGGAGTAAAATGAAAATATTTAATGCTTGTAATTAAAATAGTCCAAAATTTATCTAGAAAATCAAACTTTGAGAATTTTGCAGAAAATAAATAATCAGTGAAGTTTTGATAGCACGCACACAACTTTCAGAAAAAATCAATCAGAGAAAAATGGTCTAGAGGTATAGATTTCACCTGGTTTCAACAACAATCAATCCTAATTAATTAATCTTCATGAATTTCAATCAATTAATATCCAAGAACACTTACGTGTATTATTTCCCTCTCCCGAGCAACAAATAATGTTTATGAACTACAATTTAATTCCAATATCCCTATTAAGAATTTATCGCAGTGATCTATCACAAAACAATGTTCTCTTTAAAAGCTCCGTTAAAATTATACACTCTCCCGAGCTGTATAAATAATTAAAAGTGTATTTTCTAATGTCCTATTCAAAATTCCCTCTCTCAAGCAATGATTTCAAATAAATATAACAAATCAATTATTTATCAGATAATTGAAAAGACAATCAATTCTAGAAAAAACAATTAATCTAGAAGAAACTCAATTCAATAAAATCAAGAATTCATGAAAGTGTCTACACCAGGTTTCATCTGACCTCTAGACTCTAAAAAATTAGTTCATAATAAAATTCTGAATAAAACAAAACATGTTCAAAAATCCAAACATATTCAGAATAAAATAAATAAAAGATAAAGGAAACAAATCCGTCGATGCGATGCCGTGTCCGGACTCTTGATCTTCGTCTTTGTTCTTTAGATTAAGCACAAAAATCTCTCCAGAATAATCCCACACGATCGAATCTCAACTCTCTGATATCTTGTGTGTGGAGGCTCCTTCAATTTGACGTTCAAGAACCCCTTTTATATTCCATGAAAAAGCCCACTCAAAATCCCATAAAATACTTGTCCGAAATAATTAAAACTCTAAATTCAGAAATCTCTGCGGGGCGGGCGCTTAATAGACAGGCGTGGGCGCGCTTCAAGTTCGAATCAATTTCTCACGTCTTCACAAGGAGTTAGCTCGTTTGCTCTAGTTTAAGCGCTAACAAGAAAGCGCAAACAATTCTTTAGTCCAATAAGAAAAAGACCATTAACCTTATCTTGTCTGATCGTTTCTTTCTTCTTCTTCTCTTCCCTTTTATTTCTTTTCTCTTTATTTTATTTTATTTTCTTCTTTTCCTCTCTTTTCCACATAAAATCAATAATTTTCTACACTCACAATAACAACAAAGCACCACATAAATCTACTCGAAACAAACAATTAACAATTAAAATCATATATAAATTAAGTATATAAAATACACTTATCACAATCCCAGTATCAGTACCAACCTTCTCAGCAGTCGAATCAGCATCAGAGGGTTGAGGGAGGCAACAGTGGCAGAAACAGGCGAGATCAGTATCGACCAAAGGGGAAATAGTTCAAGAAGTCTGGGAGCAGTTCATCGAGCTCCGGGGGCTCTAGACAGTTCAGTTTTGGGCAGAATTCAGGGTCTTCAGGAGCATCGTGTAGCAAGTGTGGAGGACGCCACCCAAGTGATCAATGTCGAGGCGTGTTTGGTAGTTGCAATATCTGCCAGCAGCCGGGTCATTTTGCTAGAGTTTGTCCTCAGCGAGGATCCGATAGAGCTCAGAGCGGCAGTTCTTCTCGACTGCCAGCTCAGCCCGAGAGATCAGCTTTTGCAGTCCATTCTTTTCAGCCCCAGCAGCAGTCTCATCATGGGGGTAATCAGAATCCGAACCAACCTCCTCGACAGCAGGCGAGAGTGTTTGCCCTGACAGAGGATCAGGTCAATGCAGCTCCGAATGACATGATAGCAGGTAACTGTTCGATCATTGGTTATCCTGCATTTGTTTTGATTGATACGGGTGCTTCTCACTGTTTTATTTCTGAAAGATTTGTCGTGATGCATGATTTATTTGCTGAGCCATTATCTGATGTTGTTTCGATTACTTCACCTTTGGGTGGAGGAATTATTTCGATGAGAATGGTCCGTAACTGTGTGTTAGAATCCGAGGGGAATTCGATTGAGATTGACTGCATTGTACTTGGATTATCTAAATTTGACTGTATTGTCGGGATTGATGCTCTGACCAAGTATAGGGCGACAGTAGATTGCTTTCAGAAAGTGGTTCGTTTCAGACCTGAGATGGCAGATGATTGGAAGTTTTTCGGTAAGGGTTCTCGATCCAGGATTCCTTTGATTTCTGCGTTTTCCATGTCTCGTTTGCTTCAGAGAGGAGCAGAAGGATTCCTGATTTATGCAGTAGATGTGAAGAGGTCTAGTCCTGAGTTGACTGAGATACCGGTGGTTAGCGAGTTTCCGGATGTTTTTCCAGATGAGATTCCTGGTTTGCCGCCGATTCGAGAGATCGAATTCAACATTGAACTTGCACCAGGTACTCAGCCCATTTCGAGAGCACCTTATCGAATGGCTCCGTTAGAATTGAAGGATTTGAAAGAGCAGTTAGAAGATTTGATTGCCAAGGGATACATCCGACCTAGCGTATCGCCTTGGGGTGCTCCAGTGCTCTTTGTGAGGAAGAAAGATGGTTCTATGCGACTCTGCATCGACTATCGCCAGTTGAATCAAGCGAAGGTCAAGAACAAGTATCCTCTACCTAGGATCGACGATCTTTTTGATCAACTGCAGGGTTATTCAGTGTATTCGAAGATAGATCTGAGATCAGGGTATCATCAGCTGAGGGTTCGCGACGAAGATGTGTCTAAGACAGCTTTCAGAACCAGATATGGGCATTTTGAGTTTATAGTCATGCCTTTTGGTTTGACCAATGCTCCAGCAGTTTTTATGGATCTGATGAATCGTATTTTTCAGCGGTATTTGGATGAGTTCGTCATCATCTTCATTGACGACATTCTGATCTATTCGAAGAACCGTTCTGACCATGTCGAGCATCTGAGGATTGTATTGCAGGTTTTGCAAGCCAAACAGTTGTATGCTAAGCTATCGAAGTGCGAGTTTTGGTTGGACCGAGTTGTTTTTCTAGGCCACATTGTATCAGGAGATGGAATTTCTGTTGACCCCAGTAAGATCGAGGCAGTCATGAATTGGCCGAGACCGACAACAGTGCCAGAAATCCGAAGCTTCATGGGTTTGGCGGGGTATTATCGCCGTTTTATCAAGGGTTTCTCTTCCATTGCAAAGACGATTACCCAGTTGACCCAGAAGAATGCACCGTTTTTTTGGTCCGAGGAGTGCGAGGCCAGTTTTGTTGAGTTGAAGAAGAGATTGACCAGCGCTCCGATCTTGTCTATTCCATCAGGTACGGGAGGTTATTCCATTTACTGTGATGCTTCTCACCGTGGTATTGGATGCATTATTATGCAGAGGAAGCACGTCATAGCTTATGCTTCGAGGTAGCTGAAGCCGCATGAGACTCGTTATCCGATCCATGACCTTGAGCTTGCGGCGATTGTGTTTGCTTTGAAGACCTGGCGCCATTATCTTTATGGCGAGTCGTTTAAGATATTTTTGGACCATAAGTGTTGGGTAACTGGCGTTCAGATCAATCACGATTGATACCCGGTGCAGCGGAAGTTTAAAATTTTTAGTATGGAACAAGTCCATAGTGTGGGTATCAACTATACGATTAAATTATTTGTGTGTGTAAAATTAAATAACTATTATTAAATTTTACCTTCAATCTCGAAGCGAGATTATTGGACACCACACAGATTTCTCTGCGCTTCTTGTATCTCCCTGGAACTGATGAACAAGCTTTCCTTCAATCAGGTCCACGAATGGAGGTTTAATCCCTCTGATAGATTGCACTAGAAAATCTATCAGAAGTTTTCTGCGAAGAGAATAACGAATTTGATTCGCTAATCCTGTCTGAAATTCAAAATCACAGACCGGAAAATCTCTGACAGAGAGAGGGAGGGGCGGCCGAATTTCTAGAGAGAGCTAGGGTTTTTTTTTCGAAAACTGTCTCTCAAAATTATGACCAACTGTGTGTAATTTTTGTACTGCAATAACTTATTTATAATGCAGGCCACTAACACCTTAGGGCCCATTAGTCATAAGTTGAGGCCCGACAAGCAAAGCCCGCATGTTCAGAAATTAATATAAAATTCATCGTGACTCCGATTGATAAACCGATTTTACCAATGTGCACAGAAACCATTTCTGCACATTTTAAAGTCAAGATAAATTTTCCTGAATCCGAATTCAGTGGTTTCCAAAAATGTACATCCCTATGTCATTTTAGGAAATCCTACTCCCTTACTCTTATTTAAGAAGTTCAACTTCTTTATTCATTAAATTTAACTCTTTAAATTTAACTATCTCAACGGGGATTAAAACTCCATTACACTGTGTGACCCTCAATGGTTCAGGGATACAGCTAGCCGTGGGCTCACAACTCCTTGTGACTCGGAACAACGATTTCCGACTTGCCCAACGAATCATGGTAAAGCGCCTAGCAACATCGCCCCATGATTCCCTAGGTATCACTGATAGTGCCTACAAGAACCAGTAGATTTTGGTTAGCGTACAGTACGGTCCCTTCATCCATATATCCCGATCGAATCAACAACCATTGGTATATCGAGAGTCGCTCAAGATTCGATAACTATGCAATACATCTTGAAGATCAAATTAGTGACATCGCATGTGCTACTAAGAAACCATTTCTTAAATCACATCAAGTACTCTGGCCAGAGATTCGTCACACTAATATCTCCTCAGATCGCATAGGATATCCACACTCGCAAGTATGTGGTGAATCCTTGACAACAATGCATCGACTCCTATATGTGTTGTAACTGTACCCAATCCCGACACCTGATGACCCCCATAGAGTCGGTAAACGAGTCAAAGCACAGTACTAGCATATAGAGTCTCCATGATGTTTCAAGTAGTAAGGACTAATGGTGTACAACCAAAACCGCGGACTTTATCCACTCGATAAGTGATAACCACTTGGAAAAGTCCGGATAGGGTAGTTCGATTATTCATCCTATGAATATCCATTTGCATGCTTCGAACATCTTCATGTTCCCTACCAATGAAACGTGGTACTCCGCATCGCAAAGCTAGTCTCAAACTCGAGCGATCCTTATCCTTATTATCGGACGGCTCAATCGACTAGGAACAGTTTAGAATATACAGTGACTATAAGATGTATTTCATGATAGACATCCCCATGTTCTACCACATCTTACATACACTATAGTATATTCAAGGTCTTTATCAAAACAACAATAGTATATCATAATATAACAATATGAAGAAAGATAAAGTCATTGCCATTAATAAAAGTGTAAATTACATTAAACAAAATATCGTTTGTACAAAGAGTCATCAAAGCCCATAGCCACAAGTTGGCTCACTGGGCACCCACTCTTTCAATCTCCCACTTGCCCTATAGCCAACTAGTCATACTACGTAGACCCATTGCTTCGCGATGTTTGTCAAACAATGGTCCTGGCAAGGGCTTAGTAAGCGGATCAGCGATATTGTCTGCAGAGGCCACTCGTTCGACAGTGATGTCTCCTCTTTCCACAATCTCCCGGATGATGTGGTATTTCCTCAGTACGTGTTTGGATCTTTGATGAGACCTTGGTTCCTTTGCTTGAGCAACGGCACCCGTGTTGTCACAGTACACCGGGACTGGACCAACAAATTCAGGAATGACGCCCAACTCTTGGACGAACTTCCTCATCCAAACGGCCTCTTTAGCAGCAGCTGATGCTGCAATGTATTCAGCCTCAGTGGTGGAATCCGCTGTGGTGTCCTGCTTGGAACTCTTCCAAGAGACAGCACCGCCATTGAGCATGAACACAAATCCAGAGGTTGACTTCGAGTCATCCACGTCACTTTGGAAGCTAGAGTCGGTATAGCTTTCCAATTTCAGATCTCGTCCTCCATATACCATGAACATATTCTTAGTCCTTCGTAAGTACTTAAGAATGTCCTTCACGGCTTTCCAATG
The DNA here is from genome assembly GCF_033568475.1 of Henckelia pumila. Lineage (NCBI taxonomy): Eukaryota > Viridiplantae > Streptophyta > Magnoliopsida > Lamiales > Gesneriaceae > Henckelia > Henckelia pumila. Next base: position 67,217,274 of record NC_133122.1, read on the forward strand.
CATTTGACCAGGATTAGCCTGATATCTGCTCGTGACACTCAGAGCAAATGCTACATCCGGTCTGGTAGATATCATCCCATACATGATACTACCTATAGCTGACGCATATGGTACATGTGTCATATTCTCTATCTCTGCATCAGTATTGGGACACATAGACTTGGATAAAGAAACTCCATGACACATGGGTAGATGTCCTCTCTTGGACCCATCCATTGAAAACCGTTTCAATATGGTGTCGATGTAGGTTGATTGAGTGAGTCCTATCATTCTCTTAGATCTATCTCTATAGATCTGTATCCCAAGAACGTAGGATGCCTCACCCAAATCCTTCATCGAGAATCTACCTGATAACCATATCTTTGTTGACTGCAACATCCCTACATCATTCCCAATGAGTAGGATGTCATCAATATAAAGTACTAAGAATGTCACAGCATCCTTAACTAATTTCTTGTACACGCACGGTTCCTCCGGGTTCTTGATGAAACCAAAATCTTTTATTGTTTCATCAAATTTCTGGTTCCAACTTCTTGATGCTTGTTTTAGACCATAAATTGATCTCTGAAGCTTGCATACCTTATGCTCGCTTCCCATGGATGTGAACCCCTCCGGCTGCTTCATATAGATTTCTTCCTTAATGTCTCCATTAAGAAAAGCAGTCTTCACATCCATTTGCCATATCTCATAGTCATACCATGCAGCTATGGCAATAAGGATTCTTATGGACTTGAACATTGCAACTGGTGAAAAGGTTTCATCATAGTCAACTCCTTGTCTTTGAGTGTAACCTTTCGCCACCAATCGCGCCTTGTAGGTCAATACCTTACCATTAGGCCCAAGCTTTCTCTTGTAGATCCATTTACACCCTATTGGAACAATTCCATCAGGAGGATCTACTAAAGACCAAACTTGGTTTGTATGCATTGAATCCAATTCAGACTGCATAGCTTCAAGCCATAAATTTGAATCCGCATCAGAAATTGCTTCCTTGAAGTTTCTTGGATCACATCCAATGTCGGTTCATCTTGATCCCCTTCAAGAAGAAGACCATATCGAACAGGAGGTCTAGAAGTCCTCTCGGATCTTCTAGGTTCAGGCGTGTCCAGTAATGGTTCCTGAGGCGTAGGATCGTTATTTTGTATTTCGGGTTCTTCTCGAACTTCTTCGAGTTCCATCATCTCGCCTTTCTTATCCAATAAGAACTCCTTCTCCAAGAAGGTGGCATTCCTAGAAACAAACACCTTTGTTTCAGCAGGATAATAGAAATAATATCCGATTGAATTCTTCGGATACCCTACAAAATAACATAAGCTGGATCGACTATCCAACTTATCTCCCACTGTCTGCTTCACGTAAGCAGGACATCCCCAAATCCTTAAGTACGAATACTTAGGAGCTTTGCCATTCCATAACTCGTATGGTGTTTTGTCCACTGCTTTAGTGTGGACGTTGTTCAACAACAATACCGCCGTTTCAAGCGCATAGCCCCAAAACGAAGGTGGAAGCTCAGTGAAGCTCATCATGGATCGAACCATGTCCAACAAAGTTCGATTATGACGCTCCGATACACCATTAAGCTGTGGTGTCATAGGAGGAGTCCACTGAGAGAGAATCCCATTCTCTTTTAGATAGTCCAAAAAATCGGTACTTAAGTATTCTCCACCTCGATCCGATCGAAGTGCTTTAATACTTTTACCTAGCTTATTTTCTACTTCAGCCTTGAATTCTTTGAACTTTTCAAATGCTTCATACTTATATTTCATTAAATATAAATACCCATACCTTGAATAATCATCAGTAAAGGTAATGAAGTAGGTGTGGCCATGTTGAGTCCCAACTCTAAATGGACCACAAACATCTGTATGGATCAAATCCAACAGATTTTGACTACGCTCAGGTTTCCCCTTAAAAGAAGATTTAGTCATTTTCCCTTTTAGGCAGGATTCACAAGTAGGTAGAGAGTTAATATCAGACATATCAAACATGCCCTCTCCCACTAGCTTGTTCATCCTCCTTGAGGAAATATGACCTAGTCTAGCGTGCCAAAGGTTTGCCGGGTTTTGACTATCGATTTTCCTTTTGTTTGTTGTCGCCGGTTTATCAACATAATTTATTGGAACGTCTTTTAGTTTTAAGTTGTATAGATCGTTTTCAAGTTGTCCATTTCCAATCAAACATTCATTCTTGTAAATATTGCAAATCTCATTCACAAAATTGCAAGAATAACCATCTCTATCTAGCATAGAAACAGAAATAATGTTTTTAATTAAATCCGGAACAAATAAAACATCTCTTAAAAATAACTTAAAACCGTTCTGCAAAATTAAACAAACATCTCCAATGGCTGTAGCTTCAACTCTGGAACCATTCCCGAGCCTCAGCTGGGTCTCACCCATTCTAAGCCTGCGACTTCTTGTCATCACCTGCAAATCATTGCAAATGTGAGATCCACATCCGGTATCCAATACCCAAGAATTAGTATTAAGTGAAATGTTTATTTCAATATAGAACATACCCTTTGCAGTTCCCAACTGCTCTAGATATTCCTTGCAGTTGTGCTTCCAATGACCGGGCTTCTTGCAGTAATGGCAAACATCCTTGGATTTTCCATTGTTTGAAGCCTTTGTCTTGTGCTTCTTCTCGGGTTCGACTTTCTTGGGTGGGGAAGAACGTTTCTTACCCTTCGTACTTGGCCCCTTCTTAGCAGAAGATGAGGAGCCCACCAAGAAAGCTGGTTTATCCTTCTTTAGTGTGGATTCATATGTCACAAGCATATTGACCATCTCTTCAAGGGTGGCCTCTATCTTGTTCATATTAAAATTTACCACAAATCCGTCAAACGAAGAAGGAAGAGACAGAAGCAGTAAATCCACGTTGAGTTCATGCTCCAACACCAAATCAAGAGTTGCTAACTTCTGTATGAGCCAAATCACTCGTACCCCATGATCACGGACCGAAGTCCCTTCACGCATGCGACACGTCATTAGCTCCTTAACAGTAGCGAACCTTTCAGCCCTCGATTGAGCCCCAAAAAGTTCCTTGAGTTGAGCGTGAATGTCAGCAGCATTCACGGTGTCCTCAAATCGCCTCTGGAGTTCATCAGACATCGAGGCTTGCATATAGCATTTGGTCTTGATGTCATGGTCCCACCATGCATCAAGTTTGGCCAATTCCTCCGGACTTACGTCAGCTGGTGCTTCCTTCGGAGGTGATTTCTCTAACACGTAGAGCATCTTCTCCGAAGTCAAGACAATCTTCAACTTCCGGAACCATTCCGTATAGTTTGCGCCAGTCAACTTGTTTTGTTCGAGGATCGAGAATAATGGATTACGCGAATTCATTGTATGAAATACTGAAAAGAAAAACAGACATATATCAATGATTGTTTAAGCAATTTACTAAGACATAAAATAGGCGAATTTAATTTTATGAATCTCACTCCCACTATTTTAACGATTTCACTACCCTCTAGTGAAAACGGGAAACTTTTTCCTTAGTGAGAACATGGAGTCCAATTGACAAACTTATGGTCCCGAATAATATCAGCCAACCATAATTCTCAAAAGGTAGAGCCCAATTGCTTCCAAAGCAACCCCCATGTATTTACGTCATGTCCAATAAGGGCCCAATAATATGACGCCGTTTATAGTGACATGTCAAGATGACCCATCAATATTAAGTTGTGATGGACGGTCGCCATGTGGATCCCCCAATAATATGAGCCGATCCCATGGGAGTTCCACCCAACTTACAACATGTGTCGATCCAATGTACAGCTTTCCGACGGACGGGCCCCCCCAATAATATGAGCCGGACCGTATCCGCGGGTAGCATCACATACATTGACCGTTGATGGAAGGTAGGAACATTTAAACAAATTTAAATTTCCTTTATTTATCTTGATATCAATTTTAAATCATATTTAAAATGAGGGATTTTTAATTATGAAAATTTGTCTCATCATTTTTCAATTTATTGTATGCTTGCCGGATTCATACAATTATGTCTAAAACATGCATACAATCATAATATCATATATTATATATAGGATGATCGATTCCATTTCTAATTGACTCGTGGTTGCCAATCACGAGTCTTAGTCCAATCCTAGGTAATATGCAGTATGCAATGCAATCCTATTACATTAGCTTTCAATTTATATTTCTTCGTCTTTATTGTCTGCTGGGCCCACCATCTTCAAATCTTGATCTCCCACTAAATCTAATGTATTTACAATAAATAGCAATGACAAGTAGGGGATACATTTTAGGGGTGAGAACGGACCATAAACCAAGCCCACTTTTATTGCATATGACATTCATATTGGGCCATAAACCAGGCCCATTAATAAAACCAACAACAATAAAACAAATGTAAATTCCTAACATACACCTACAAAATTGGTCATGGCAATCGATCATCCTTATCCAATAACATTTAATTCAAAATTAATTTATTGGATATCATGCATATGGCAATTTAAATTTAAACAGGATAAAATCATATTTTATATATAAAATCATATTATACATATAAAATCATATTTTACCTTTTATTAAATAAAATCATATTTTATCTACAGAATCTAATTTTATAGATAAAATCATATTTTACTTAATATATACATAAGATCAAATCTTATAATCAATTGTACCAAAAATAATTGATTTCAAAATTCAATTTAAGGATAAAATATTAAAATTTTCCAAAAATTCAAATTTATCCAAAAATCAATTTTAAAATTTTCGGACTCGAACAATTCGATCCGATGCCTCGTGAACCAATCAAAAACAATTTTTGACCGGACCAAAAATAAAATTTTAACACATTAAAATTAATTTAAATAAAAAAAATAATTTTTCCCGCGGGCCGCCCGGGACACTCCCGGGCCGGCCCGCACCCGTGGGCGCGGGCCGGGGCAGCCCGGCTGCCCCTTTAGGGCAGCGACAATCGCTGCCCTGGCGGCGCCTGGCGCCGCTCCTGGGCGGCGCCGTGCGCTGCCCTGGGCGGCGCCGAGCGTCGCCCCTGGGCGGCGCACTGGGCAGCGCCGAGCGTCGCCCCTGGGCGGCGCACGGCGCTGCCCTGGGCAGCGCCGAGCGCTGCGCTGAGCGCCGCCCCTGGCTCTGATACCACTGTTGGGTAACTGGCGTTCAGATCAATCACGATTGATACCCGGTGCAGCAGAAGTTTAAAATTTTAGTATGGAACAATTCCATAGTGTGGGTATCAACCATACGATTAAATTATTTGTGTGTGTAAAATTAAATAACTATTATTAAATTTTACCTTCAATCTCGAAGCGAGATTATTGGACACCACACAGATTTCTTTGCGCTTCTTGTATCTCCCTAGAACTGATGAACAAGCTTTCCTTCAATCAGGTCCACGAATGGAGGTTTAATCCCTCTGATAGATTGCACTAGAAAATCTATCAGAAGTTTTCTGCGAAGAGAATAACGAATTTGATTCGCTAATCCTGTCTGCAATTCAAAATCACAGACCGGAAAATCTCTGACAGAGAGAGGGAGGGGCGGCCGAATTTCTAGAGAGTGCTAGGGTTTTTTTTTTCGAAAACTGTCTCTCAAAATTATGACCAACTGTGTGTAATTTCTGTACTGCAATAACTTATTTATAATGCAGGCCACTAACACCTTAGGGCCCATTAGTCATAAGTTGAGGCCCGACAAGCAAAGCCCGCATGTTCAGAAATTAATATAAAATTCATCGTGACTCCGATTGATAAACCGATTTTACCAATGTGCACAGAAACCATTTCTGCACATTTTAAAGTCAAGATAAATTTTCCTGAATCCGAATTCAGTGGTTTCCAAAAATGTACATCCCTATGTCATTTTAGGAAATCCTACTCCCTTACTCTTATTTAAGAAGTCCAACTTCTTTATTCATTAAATTTAACTCTTTAAATTTAACTATCTCAACGGGGATTAAAACTCCATTACACTGTGTGACCCTCAATGGTTCAGGGATACAGCTAGCCGTGGGCTCACAACTCCTTGTGACTCGGAACAACGATTTTCGACTTGCCCAACGAATCATGGTAAAGCGCCTAGCAACATCGCCCCATGATTCCCTAGGTATCACTGATAGTGCCTACAAGAACCAGTAGATTTTGGTTAGCGTACAGTACGGTCCCTTCATCCATATATCCCGATCGAATCAACAACCATTGGTATATCGAGAGTCGCTCAAGATTCGATAACTATGCAATACATCTTGAAGATCAAATTAGTGACATCGCATGTGCTACTAAGAAACCATTTCTTAAATCACATCAAGTACTCTGGCCAGAGATTCGTCACACTAATATCTCCTCAGATCGCATAGGATATCCACACTCGCAAGTATGTGGTGAATCCTTGACAACAATGCATCGACTCCTATATGTGTTGTAACTGTACCCAATCCCGACACCTGATGACCCCCATAGAGTCGGTAAACGAGTCAAAGCACAGTACTAGCATATAGAGTCTCCATGATGTTTCAAGTAGTAAGGACTAATGGTGTACAACCAAAACCGCGGACTTTATCCACTCGATAAGTGATAACCACTTGGAAAAGTCCGGATAGGGTAGTTCGATTATTCATCCTATGAATATCCATTTGCATGCTTCGAACATCTCCATGTTCCCTACCAATGAAACGTGGTACTCCGCATCGCAAAGCTAGTCTCAAACTCGAGCGATCCTTATCCTTATTATCGGACGGCTCAATCGACTAGGAACAGTTTAGAATATACAGTGACTATAAGATGTATTTCATGATAGACATCCCCATGTTCTACCACATCTTACATACACTATAGTATATTCAAGGTCTTTATCAAAACAACAATAGTATATCATAATATAACAATATGAAGAAAGATAAAGTCATTGCCATTAATAAAAGTGTAAATTACATTAAACAAAAGATCGTTTGTACAAAGAGTCATCAAAGCCCATAGCCACAAGTTGGCTCACTGGGCACCCACTCTTTCAATAAGAGCCTGAAATAATTGTTTTCCCAGTCCGAGCTGAACATGAGACAGAGGAGATGGATGGATTTGCTTAAGAACTTCGACTGTGAGATCAAGTATTATCCTGGAAAGTCGAATGCAGCTGCAGACTCTCTTAGTCGGAAGCTTTGTTCCTTATCTCTTTCTACGAGGGGTGTCTCTCAGTTGATTGAAGATTGTTGTACTTCTGGTTTGGAGTTTGAGACCGATAGGATATCTATCAGAGTTTTTGCAATTCAGGCCGAGCGAAAGTTGTTTCAGTTGATCAGAGAGGCACAGAGTTCAGATCCGAGCATTCAAAGTTCGATAGAGAGGGTCCGATCAGGTCACCAGTCAGAGTTTCAAGTCAGGGATGATGTTCTATTCGTGAATAACCGTATTGTTATGCCCGATGTTTCTGAGTTGAGACATCGTATTCTTTGAGAGGTGCATTGCAGTCGGTTCAGTGTTCATCCTGGAGGCCAAAAGATGTATAACGACTTGAAGACTCAGTTTTGGTGGAAGCAGTTGAAGGGAGATGTCACGAGATTTGTGTCTCGTTGTCTGAATTGTCAACAGGTGAAGGCCGAGAGGAAGAAACCAGGTGGCTTATTGCACAGTTTTCCAGTTCCGGAATAGAAGTGGGATCATATCTCTATGGATTTTGTCACGAAGCTACCGCGTTCAGTCAGAGGTTGTGATGCGATTTGGGTAGTGATTGACCGGTTGACGAAATATGCTTGTTTCATTCCATACCATATGACATACCGTCACGATCAGATGGCCGAATTGTATGTCATAGAGGTTGTGAGATTGCACGGCGTGCCAAAGTCGATAGTATCCGACAGAGATCCGAGATTCACTTCTCACTTTTGGCACAGTCTACAGGAGGCATTGGGTACTCGTTTGCATTTGAGCACAGCGTATCACCCTCAGACCGACGGTCAGTCCGAGCGTACGATCCAAACTTTGTAGGATATGCTCCGAGCCTTAGTGCTTGATTTTGGTTCAGGTTGGCAAGATTATTTGCCTCTAGTGGAGTTTTCGTACAATAACAGCTTCCAGGTGAGTATTGGAATGGCACCTTTCGAGGCTTTGTACGGGAAGAAGTGCATATCTCCGTTATTTTGGGAGGAGATTTCAGAATCACCTGAGTTGGGTCCAGATATGATTCGCGATATGGCCGAGCAAGTGAAGTTGATTCGAATCAGGATGAAGACAGCCCAAGATCGACAGGCCAAGTATGAGAATGTCAGACGCAGACCACTGTCTTTTGATCAGGGAGACCGTGTGTTTCTGAAGATTTCTCCGTTCAGAGGCACTGTCAGATTTGGAAAGAGAGGAAAGTTGTCGCCAAGATCCATTGGTCCGTATGAGATTTTGGACAAGATAGGCGATCTTGCCTATAGGATTGCTCTTCCTCCGTCTCTTTCAGGCATCCACGATGTGTTTCACATTTTGATGTTGCGGAAATATCATCCAGATCCATCCCATGTTCTTCAGCCAGACGAGGCCGAACTTGATGAGACTCTGAGTTACTTCGAGTGACCAATTCAGATTCTCGACAGAAAAGAGAAGCAGCTCAGAAGCAAGTCGATTCCGTTGGTGAAGATTCAGTGGAGTCATCACGGAGTCGAAGAAGCAACTTGGGAGACCGAATCTGATATGAGGTAGCGATTTCCAGAATTATTCGATTGAGGTGAGTTCGTCTTCAGTATGATTCTTTCTTGTTCAGTCTGTGATCTGTCAGATTTCGAGGACGAAATCGAGTCTTAGAGGGGGAGAATTGTAAGGCCCTGAAATTAATTACTTTTTGTGATTATTATTTTATTTTGGAGATTTATTGAGCCGGGATTGAATCGAATTAAATTGGGAGTTTCAGGGACCGAAATGCAAAAGGTTGGATTATATATTATATTACTAGCAAGTTGACCAATCAATCACCTCCTCTCCTTCCTCCCTACTCTCTCTCGATCTCTCTCTCCTCCGGAATCCATAACCAACGATTCTTCATTCTTTTCTTTCGTCCGATTCGCACGATCCGACCGTTATATTTTCATTCCGAGCTGAGTTCCACGATCACCGCAACGAGGGCTTTATTTTGACGTAAGTTTTACTACGATCCTCGAACTTTGATTTTTGTTGGGTCGTCAAAAATTGATAATCTTGGAGTATGTTGTTCTTGAGCTAGCATAGATCGTGTATTCGAAGTCGGTTTGGAAAAAGAATGAAGTTTGGATTTTATATGAATTTTGGAGCCTATTTTCGAAAATGGAGTTGTTGGATTTTGTTGAAGTTTGGTTGATTTTGGATTGTTTTGTTGATTGAGAAGTTGATATGGATGGTTTGAGATTGTTTGTTGTTATTGGAGATTTTTAGTTTGACCGGTTATAGCCGTTATGCCGTTGAAATCGAGTTTTAGATTATCGTTGGTTTGTTTGGTTCATTTCCGGGTTTGTTTGAATTGTTGGATTGACACCAAATCCATATATTCTTTATTTCAGACTTGGATTGGAGGTTCGGGTTGGATCGAACTTGAGAGTTGAATCGAATCGAGAGTTGAAGACAGTATATTTATTGAGCTTCTTTGTTTTGAATTGTTGTGATTCGATGGATTATTTATTTGAGTTCGTTGTTATTTTTCAGATTTGAATCCTCGACGGACTCGAAAGGTAAAAGATGACATTGATTCGAATGGGGTTGAATACTCGAGTTCGATTGATTCTCGAGCCCCTAAAATCACATACTACATGTTTATTTGCTTGTGTGAATTTGATTGATCATTTTATTTACACTTGCATCCATATTGAACCGATTTCTCGATTCGTTTTGAAATTAGACGATTTAGGGTGCTATATTGAAGTGGTCTTGGATTTCGAGTTTTTCCAAGTGCCAGAATACTTCTTATAGTTGCTCTGAAGTCTAGGGGTTGAGTTGAACAACATCCACCCCGAATGAGTGTGTCGGTGAGTTGTTGTGAAGACTTGGCCCCGGGATCCCAACCCAATACCGATTGATATTCCGATTATCTGATTTGATAGTCCCGAGTTTTGAAGTCATGCACACATTCATTCTCATTTTGATTTGTTATTGATTATTGCATTTCAATCTGAGGTGTTTATCTGTTATTGCATGCCTGTCTCTTTTACTTAGAAATTATATTTCTAACCGGTTTATCCGGCTGTTGTCTTTGTTTGTATGTGTACTTGGCAACAGGAGGATCAGGAGTTGGACCTAGTCGTTTGGGTTAGCTCGGGATGAGAGGATAGAAGTGAGACACCGTGTTTTAGGATCGAGTCTATTGAACCTATTCTAGTTTTGTTGAGTCGTTGAACTCCTTCATAGAACTCGAATTGTTGTATTTTGGAAGAACTTAGACTGTCGCATGTTCTACTCTCTGTTTGTATTTTGAATATCTCGTTGTTGTAGAATTGATAGTTGGATCATGTCGGAGCCTTTTCGGGTGTTAGTTTGCACTTTTGGAGTCTTTTTGGGAGTGATTTCAGCGGGCTATGCACGCCCGCTCAGCCGGGAGGCACGCCCGCGCGTCCCGGGCAGGACGCTATGCGCGCCCGCGCATCCCTTTTTTTAAAAAAAAATTATTCGATTTTTCCGCGACTCTTCGTGAATTGATTTTGTTTGATTAATCGAGATTAGAAGATTAGAAACGGGGTCTCACAATTTCCTTAGGATCTTTGCATGCTATAAGCATGTCATCGACATAGATAAGTAGATAAACGTATGACTGTTTTGGCAGCTTCAAATATTAGACACAACTATCAAATTTTGATCTTTGGAATCCTCTTTTAAGCATAAATTCATCAAATCGACAATACCACTGTCTTGGTGATTGTTTAATAACATAGATAGATTTTTGTAGCAAACATACTTTTCCAGCTTCTCCTTGTTTAACAATGTAGTGACCCGCGCCTTGATCACCTAATAATCAGAACTTAAGCATGCAATTAATAAAAAAATAATCTTAATCAGAGTAACTGCGGAATCTTATAATAAAATAATTCCAGGTAAGCAAATCCTAGTGGTCAACCCTGCTATCCAGCCTTGGTCACCATCTAACCTCCCTGTCTCCGGGAGAACTACCTACAACTGCCCCATGGAATAGGGCATCCAGCTAATAGAAAAAATTATCGGAAGTGAGCCTAACATGCTCAGTACGAGAGCATGAGTATACACTATTATATGCGCATAAATTCAAATGAACTGGGTACCAAGACACTCAGGTCAAGAAACAAGCTCACGTTGCGCCGTTGCCTCAGGAGGTGACTCATATACCCATTGGATGATGGTGACCTGATACTAGTACATGTGTCCAACCATAAAGGTGACCTGACACAAGACTTATGTAAGGCCCGGGATTATTTGATTTAATCCGAGATTATTTAATTTTAATCCGAGTATATTTAATTTGGAATATTTAGAGTTTCGATTTAAATTCTAATATTCATAAATTATTTAGGATTGAAATTGAATTAAAAAGAGGGCCGAGGACTGAATTGCAATTTATGAAGTTTCAGGGACTAAATTGCAATTTATGCAATACATATCCAATTTTAATTATGTGAGGCGGCATTGATACGTGTATTCACATATGGAATTCAGAATTTGAACAGAGGGTCCGAGTTCTTCTTCCTTTTCTTTTGAAACTTTGATTTTCAAATCGCCGTAACTTTTGATCCGATCGTCCGATTTCGATTCCAAAAATTGTTCTGGAATCCTTGTGACGAGGGCTTTGATCTAGTGTAAGTTTTTATTTCTTTTGGCACGTTTTGAGAATCAAGATTTGGCAAAAATCAGTACGTTTTCTTATGATCATGTTCTTGAAGTGTTGTATCATTTATTTTCAAAAACGAATCGACAAACGACTATCAATTGTGTTCTTATGATTTTTTGCTTATGATTCGAGCTATATACTTGCTGATATGTGGGATTATGATGATAAATTGCTGGTTTTTATAAGTTATATGCTAATATGAGTTGAGAATAGATTTCGATGTTTTGTCGGTTACCGATTTTCAATCGCTACGCCGCTGGTTTAAGTTTTGAAGTCGTCTTGTTAGCCTATGATTGAGCTGAGGATTTTGTGATTGTATATTGATGCTCCTTGATCATACTCCTTACATTTCAGATTAGTTTCAAGCTTGATCAACTTAAGAAGTACGACTTTGAACCAAAGAAGTTTGCTTGAGATTTGAAGTGATTGTATTGAAGTTATATTGATGAGTTTGATTAGATTTTGGATTGATCATCTTGAATGAAGCTTGATATGAATGTTCTGATTGTTATATTTCAGATTTGAAGTATTCAGAACCGAGAAATATGAAGGTATAAGACGACATCGCGAGTCAGGGAATTGTAACTCGAGAATGAAGCTTCTTGAGTTGTCCCGCAAAAATCACATACTTGTTTATATTTTGATTAGATTTTGATGTTTTTGATCCATCACAGGTAGTGGATCTTTGAGTTTAAGTCGATATGATGATGATATGATATGATATTGAATTGATTCTATGCCAAGGTCTGAGGCGACCTTATTTTCGTGTCAAGAATGACTACGATAGATGGATATCCATGTCAAGATCGGTTACGAATCTTGATGGCAACGATGAATTATGAATCAATTCTTAATTTGATGTATGCGTTATTTACTCTATTGTTGAGTCGATTATGAATAGAGTCGCTATGATTTCTTTAACGCTTTATATATGTCGATTATACTGAGAATGATTTCTCACCGAAGTTTATCCGGCTGTTGCTTTGTTTTGTATGTGTGCATGTCAACAGATGGGGCAGGAGCTAGACAACGACGACATTGATAGCTCGGGAGAGAGATTTAGCAAGTGAGGACTCGGGTTATAGCTGAAGTTGGACTATAGAATACATCAAACTTGTTAAGAGAAGTTTAGACATGACACACTTATGATGTTTGGTTGAATGTTGTTAATTTGACATCTTTTACATGTTCCGTTTGATGTAATAATCGCATGGATTGATGCTTGAGTTTTAATACATGTATATATGCATGTTCCAGAATTGATAAACCATGTTTGAGTTGGTTTTGGATTGGATTTCCAAGTCTTGACAGCAAAAAAAAAATGTTTGTGCAGATTTTTTTGGAAACAGAGCCCGCTCGATCGGGTGAATTTCACCGATCGAGCGAGGCCTTAAAAATGCAAAACAGAGAAGTAAAATTTTGGAGCCGATCGATCGGTTGATGTTAACCAATCGAGCGAGGGCAAGTTTTGCTCAAACCCGAGAATTGAGATTTCTTGCCCGATCGATCGGTAGGATTTAACAGATCGATCGAGGTTTTTTTTAAAAAAAAAAAAAATTTTTTAGTCTTGGTTTGAGTATTATTTTTGTGTATGATTAATTGTTAATTAATCATTTATTGCCCTAAGATGAGATTAGCAACCCGAGGTCCCCACAACAGGTGGTATCAGAGCTTAAGTTTCTCGGACTGAGAATAGATGAGCGGGGTAGATCGAGTCTGTTTGATTACTTTATTTAGTGATTTCATTTTTTATGGTATATGACTTATTACCTTCCGATGTTTATGATCACATGATTCTGTGATTAAATGAGAAGAGTACGTAGTACAGTCTTTCGAATTACATGCTATCTGATTTTCTGAAGTTGAGTAACAGCATGTATTGAATAAGTATGAATCAGAACTCGATCTCTTGAAGATGCATGAAAATGCTAATCAGAGGAGGGCCTGAAATAGAAATGTGTTATGATATGATAATGAACTGTACACTAATCTGTTTGATTATCAGATATGCCTCCCGTCCAGCACCGATAGTTAGACAAGCATTGGGAGTAAATCATCCTGAACAAACTAATGCTGCACAGATACCAGTGGCAGCACCTGAACCTGGACAGAGTAGTACTTCTGCTGATGTGTTTGGTGATGCTAATCCGATGGAGAAACTTCTGAAATGATTTCAATCCTTCAATCCACCGAAGTTACAAAGAACTGAGAATGTTGTGGATTGTGAGAATTGTCTAGAGGACATCGAGCAGTTATTCGAGTCCCTCTATTATACTGATGATCGTCGTGTGAGACTAATAATTCATCAACTACATGGTCTTGCGAAAAGTTGGTGGATAGCGACGAAGAAAGCATTTGAACATCGAGGTACTGTTATTACTTGGGATGTCTTTAAAACTGATTTCTATCAACGCTTTTTCCCTGTTTCTTATCGAAAGGATAAGGGAGCGGAGTTTGCAAGTTTGCAACAAGGCCAGATGAATATTGAAGAATATGTTGCAAAGTTTACCAGTCTACTGAAGTTTGCTCCACATATCGCTGGGAGTGATGAAGCTCAAGCCGATCAATTTATAAATGGCTTGAATCCAGATGTATTCACTCTTGTAAATTTGGGAAGACCGAATAACTTTTCCGATGCTCTGAATCGTGCAAAGGGAGCTGAAGCAGGAATATTGAGGCAACGAGGAGCACAGTTTGTGCCACAGCCGATGAAACAAACACAAGAACAGCCACAAATTCCACCACCACCTCGATTTGATGCTGGAGGAAGCAGTAGTGGTAAGAAAAATTTCTTTAAAGGTAAAAGCAAACAATTTAAACGTCCAGGTGGTAGCTCTTCGAGTTCAAGTGGATCCAAATAGTTCAGGGGTGGACAGAAATCCGATACTTCTGATGTTTACTGTTCTAAGTGTGGGGGACGTCACACCAATGATCAGTGTAGAGGAGTGTTTGGCACCTGTCATATGTGCCAACAACCAGGTCATTTTGCGAGAGTATGCCCACAGCGAGGTTTTGGAAGTGCACAGGGTGCTGGATCATCTCGATCAGTGACACAGCCAGAGAGGCAAGCATCCTCAGTGCATTCATTCCAACCTCAGCCATCGTCACAGAGTCGTGCTGGAGGAATTTAAGCTGGCAGACAGCAGCAGAGGCAACAGGCTCGAGTGTTTGCACTGACTGAGGAGCAAGCACAAGCTGCACCAGATGATGTGATTGCAGGTAACTATTATATTTCTAGTTATCCTGCCTATGTCTTATTTGATACTGGTGCATCACATACCTTTATTTCGGAGCAATTTGTTGCATTACATGAATTTCCAGTTGAACCCTTAGCTACGGTAGTGTCTATTTCATCACCTTTGGGCAGAGGTATTATATCAGTGAAGTCTGTCAGAAATTGTACACAGTAGTGTGAGGGTCATGAGATTGAGATTGATTGTATTGTTCTTGGATTGTATTATTTTGATTGTATCATCGGTATCGATATGCTAACCAAGTACTGACCGGCTAAATCGGTTTGATAAAAATCTACTGGCAAGCGCACCAGGTCAAGTAATAGTAAAGTGGACTGAGAGTCCAAGTATCGATCCCACAGGGACTGTTGTCAATTCTCAAGATTTAATTATTTTACTTAATCTAGACAAAATAATAGAAATTATTTTGAATTAAATAAAATAAGAATATAAAATAAAAACTGGTTAAGAAATACGAATAAAAATAACTAAAGATAAAAATAATTAAAATAAAGACAACCAAGACACACGTAGGTACCGAACAAATCTTGTAACATGTAGTTGATTCAGGACTCAGATTTAATCTTAATTCACGGGAATTCTCCTAATTTGTTCAAAGGACTATTTCTAGAACAATCAAACCTATTCAAATATTGATGAACTAATATTTCGTAATTCTAATCAAATTTGAATGCATTAAATATTTGTGAAAATTCAGTTTACACCCAAACCGCACACTGAAACCGAATTCTATTTCTAGTCGATTTTACAATATGTTAATTATCAGAGTGATCAAAATCAATACCTCCTCTGTCGACATGGAATTGATTAACATGCAAGCAAACAGTTGATCAGACTATTCACAAGATAAATATAAATCTAACAATCAATAAATATAAAATCAACTCTGAAAAATCTCAAACAAACATCCAAGTTTTCTACATGAATTTGTTCGGCCCAATCACGCCGTCTTGGTTGAAAATAAACTACTCAATAATTAAAAACAATAATTCAAAAATAAAAATAAAAAGAAGAAAAGAAAGAAGAAATATTCTCTCCCAAGCCTTGTAGCCGCCTCCTCTGTGTTGTGCGCGTTCTTGAACTTCCGAACCCTCAAAAATATGTTATATCTTGTATATATATGGTCCGGAACGCCTACCAGTTAATTTCCTCTCAAAACAAGGATTTTTCGGAACACATATGACCTCCGAACACGCGCGCGTGCGCGGCATAGGCCTCGCGCGCGCGCAACACATAAAAACAGAGGCCTGGACACGAAACTCGCGCGCGCGCGAGCTTGATTCTCGCGCGCGCGCAGTACAAAAATTCTACACCAAGCGACGATTTTCAAAAATTTATATCTCAAGATATAGCCGTCGGATTGAGCTGAAATTTGGACAGAAGCTTCCAAACATCTTGAACTTTAATCGGAACGGTGGATATCGGATTTGAAGCTCTCTAAAATTAAATTTGATTTTTTGAACAAAGCTGGTCCGTAATTCACTCTTCAAAAATATATTTTCCTACAAAATTAACCCAAGGAGTGAAATACACACACATGCACTAAAACACATAAAAACACATAAAAATAATATGAATTTACACAAAATAGACATAAATCTATCATGAACTAATGCATACAAAATGCACTTATCAAGTACAGAGCCACAGTTGATTGCTTTAAGAAAATTGTAAGGTTCAGACCAGAGATGGCTGATGAGTGGAAATTTTATGGTAAGGGTTCATGAGCCAGAATTCCTTTGATATTTGTTCTTGCTATGACTGATTTGTTGCAGAAAGGAGCAGAAGGATTTCTGATTTATGCAGTTGATATGATGTAAACTAGCCCGAAATTGGCTGACTTGCCAGTGGTTAGTGAATTCGCTGATGTTTTCCCTGACGAGATTCCGGGATTGCCTCCGTTTCGAGAGGTAGATTTTAGCATAGAATTGATGCCAGGTACACAGCTGATATCGAAAGCACCTTATCGTATGGCACCAATTGAATTGAAAGAGTTGAAAGAGTAGCTTGAAGATCTGTTAGCTAAAGGATATATCAGACCGAGTGTTTCTCCTTGGGGCGCTCTAGTATTATTTGTGAGAAAGAAAGACGGATCGATGAGGTTATGTATTGACTACCGGCAATTTAACAAGGAAACGGTAAATAATCGTTATCCTTTACCTCGTATAGATGGTTTATTTGATCAATTGCAGGGTTCGTCAGTATATTCAAAGATTGATTTACAATCTGGATATCATCAAATGAGGGTAAGAGACGAGGATATCCCTAAGACTGCAATTAGAACCAGGTATGGCCATTACGAATTTATAGTCATGCTTTTTGGTCTTACGAATGCACCAGCAGTATTTATGGGATTGATGAATAGAGTATTTCAAAAATATCTAGATGATTTCGTGATCATATTTATTGATGACATTTTGATATACTCTAAAAACTTGTTTGATCATGCTGACCAATTGAGAACAGTTTTGAAGACATTGAGAGAAGAGAAACCGTATGATAAGTTATCCAAATGCGAGTTTTGGTTGAAAAAAATGGTATTTCTGGGTCATATAATTTCAGGAGACGGTATTTCAGTTTATCCGAGTAAAGTTGAAGTTGTGATCAGTTGGCAGAGACCGACATTTGTGCCAGAAATCAGAAGTTTCATGGGCTTGACAGGATATTATCGTCGATTTATCCGAGATTTCTCTTCTATTGCAAAGCCTATTACACAGCTTACACAGAAAAATGCACCGTTTGTGTGGTCTGAAGCATGTGAAACTAGTTTTCTTGAGTTG
Source organism: Henckelia pumila (assembly GCF_033568475.1). Classification (NCBI taxonomy): domain Eukaryota; kingdom Viridiplantae; phylum Streptophyta; class Magnoliopsida; order Lamiales; family Gesneriaceae; genus Henckelia; species Henckelia pumila. The sequence continues at coordinate 67,235,097 of NC_133122.1, forward strand.
AAAAGAAGATTGACTACAGCTCCAGTCTTGACAATCCCTTCAGGTACTGGTGATTTTGTTGTATATTATGATGCTTCTCACCAAGGTTTGGGATGTGTTTTGATGCAGAGAGTACATGTTGTTGCGTATGCTTCACGACAACTGAAACCACATGAAGTTAGATATCCAATTCATGATCTTGAATTGGCAGCGAACGTCTTTGCATTGAAGATCTGGCGACATTATTTATATGGCGAGAAATTCGAAATCTTTTCTGATCACAAGAGTTTGAAGTATCTGTTTTCACAATCTGAACTGAATATGAGACAAAGAAGATGGCTCGATTTATTGAAAGATTTCGATTGTGAAATCAAATATTATCCAGGTAAGTCAAATGCAACAGCAGATGCCCTAAGTAGGAAGGTATGTGCTTTATCCTTGTCTACTATAGGTGTATCTAATATGATTGAAGATTGCTGTATTTCTTGATATATATTTGAGACGGATAGAAGACCGATGAAAATATATGCTATCAGTGCTGAGCCAGAACTGTTGATTCGAATCAAAGAAGCACAAAAATCTGATTTGACTTTACACAAATCGATTGAAATGATCAGATCAAGACATCAGTCTGAGTACAAGGTTAGTGATGATGATATTATGTATGTGAATAATCGAATTGTTGTTCTCGATCTTGCAGATTTGAGACATAATATTTTGAAAAAAGCTCATTGTAGTCGATTCAGTGTTCACCCTGGAGGCAGAAAAATGTACAACGATTTGAAAAATCAGTACTGGTGGAAACCAATGAAGTCTGATGTGACTGAATTTGCATCAAAATGTTTGAATTGCCAACAGGTGAAAGCTGAGAGGAAAAAACCAGGTGGCTTATCACAGAGTTTGTTTATTCCTTAATGGAAATGGGACCATATTTCTATGGACTTTGTGACGAATTTGCCACGATCATCCCGAGGTTGCGATGCTATTTGGGTGATCATTGACAGATTGACGAAATCTGCGTGTTTCATTCCCTAACGAATGACTTATCATCATGATCAAATGGCAGATATATATATTCGAGAAGTGGTAAGACTGCACGGTGTGCCAAAGTCGATTGTATCTGATCGAGATCCTAGATTTACTTCACACTTTTGGCATAGCCTACAGAAAGCTCTAGGTACGCGTTTACATTTGAGTACCGTTTATCATCCTCAAACTGACGGACAATCTGAACGAACTATTCAGACTCTTGAGGATATGCTTAGAGATGTAGTACTTGATTTTGGTACTACATGGCAAGATTTCATACCACTTGTAGAATTTTCATATAACAACAGCTATCAGAAGAGTATAGAGATGGCTCCATTTGAAGCATTGTATGGGAAAAAGTGTTGATCGCCTTTATACTGGGATGATGTATCAGAGGTGCCTGAGTTGGGACCGGATATGATTAGACAGATGATGGAAAAAGTGAAGTTGATACAGCAGAGGATGAGAACAGCACAACATAGACAAGCCAGATATGCGAATGTTCGTCGACAGCCGTTATCTTTTGAACATGGAGATAGAGTGTTCTTGAAGATTTCACCGTTCAGGGGTACAGTCCGATTTGGCAAGCGAGGGAAGTTATCTCCGCGATTTATTGGGCCGTATGAGATACTCGAGAAGATAGGCAATCTTGCTTATCGACTCGCTCTTCCTACATCTTTATCTGGTATCCATGATGTATTTAATGTCTCGATGCTTCGCAAGTATCAACCTGACGAATCTCATATCTTGAGACCTGATGAAGCTGAGTTGGATGAAACTCTTAGCTACTTTGAACAGCCGATTCAGATACTTGATAGAAAAGAAAAGCAACTCCGAACGAAGACCATTCCATTGGTGAAGATTCAATGGAGGCGGCACGGAGTTGAAGAAGCGACTTGGGAAGTTGAAGAAGACATGAGGCAGAGATTTCCTTATCTATTCCACTGATGTGAGTTCTTATTCATTTTTCAGTTATTCTTTATTCTTATGAGTATACATACTGCATATCTTGACTGCTTATGAATTCGAGGACGAACTCATGTCTTAGTGGGGGAGAAATGTAAGGCCCGGGATTATTTGATTTAATCCAAGATTATTTAATTTTAATCCGAGTATATTTAATTTGGGAATATTTAGAGTTTCGATTTAAATTCTAATATTCTTAAATTATTTAGGATTGAAATTGAATTAAAAAGAGGGTCGAGGACTGAATTGCAATTTATGAAGTTTCAGAGACTAAATTGCAATTTATGCAATACATATCCGATTTTAATTATGTGAGTCGTCATTGATACGTGTATTCACATATGGAATTCAGAATTTGAACAGAGGGTCCGAGTTCTTCTTCCTTTTCTTTTGACACTTTGATTTTCAAATCGCCGTAACTTTTGATATGATCGTCCGATTTAATTTCCGAAAAGTGTTCTGGAATCTTTGTGATGAGGGCTTTGATCTAGTGTAAGTTTTTATTTCTTTCGGCACGTTTTGAGAATCAAGATATGGCAGAAATCAGTACGTTTGCTTATGATCATGTTCTTGAAGTGTTGTATCGTTTATTTTCAAAACCGAATCGACGAACGGCTATCAATTGTGTTCTTATGATTTCCAGCTTATGATTCGAGCTATATACCTGCTGATATGTGGGATTATGATGATAAATTGCTGGTTTTTATAAGTTATATGCTGATATGAGTTGAGAATTGATTTCGATGTTTTTTCGGTTACCGATTTTCAATCGCTACGCTGCTGGTTTAGGTTTTGAAGTTGTCTTGTTAGCCTATGATTGAGATGAGGATCTTGTGATTGTATACTGATGTTCCTTGATCATACTCCTTACATTTCAGATTAGTTTCAAGGTTGATCAACTTAAGAAGTCCGACTTTGAACCGAAGAAGTTTGCTTGAGGTTTGAAGTGATTGTATTGAAGTTATATTGATGAGTTTGATCAGATTTTGGATTGATCATCTTGAATGAAGCTTGATATGAATGCTCTGATTGTTATATTTCAGATTTGAAGTATTCAAAACCGAGAAATACGAAGGTATAAGACGACATCACGAGTCAGGGAATTGTAACTCGAGAATGAAGATTCTTGAGTTGTCCCGCAAAAATCACATACTTGTTTATATTTTGATTTGATTTTGATGTTGTCGATCCATCACAGGTAGTGGATCTTTGAGTTTAAGTCAATATGATGATGATATGATATGCTATTGAATTGATTCTATGCCAAGGTCTGAGGCGACCTTATTTTCGAGTCAAGAATGACTAGGATAGATGGATATTCATGTCAAGATCGGTTACGAATCTTGATGGCAACGACGAATTATGAATCAATTCTTAATTCGATATATGCGTTATTTACTCTATTGTTGAGTCGATTATGAATAGAGTCGCTCTGATTTCTTTAACGCTTTATATATGTCGATTATACTGAGAATGATTTCTCACCGGAGTTTATGTTGCTTTGTTTTGTATGTGTGCATGGCAACAGATGGGGCAGGAGCTAGTCAACGACGCCATTGATAGCTCGGGAGTGAGATTTAGCAAGTGAGGACTCGGTTTGTAGCTGAAGTTGGACTATAGAATACATCAAACTTGTTAAGAGAAGTTTAGACATGACACACTTATGATGTTTGGTTGAATTTTGTTAATTTAACATATTTTACATGTTCCGTTTGATGTAATAATCGCATGGATTGATGCTTGATTTTTAATACCTGTATATATGCATGTTCCAGAATTGATAAACCATGTTTGAGTTGGTTATGGATTGGATTTCCAAGTCTTGACAGCAAAAAAAAATGTTTGTGCAGATTTTTCTGGAAACAGAGCCCGCTCGATCGGGTGAATTTCACCGATCGAGCGAGGCCTTAAAAATGCAAAACAGAGAAGTAAAATTTTGGAGCCGATCGATTGATTGATGTTAACCGATCAAGCGAGGGCAAGTTTGGCTCAAACCCGAGAATTGAGATTTCTTGCCCGATCGATCGGTAGGATTTAACCGATCGATCGAGGTGTTTTTTTAATAAAAAAAAAAATTAGTCTTGGTTTGAGTATTCTTTTTGTGTATGATTAATTGTTAATTAATCATTTATTGCCCTAAGATGAGATTAGCAACCCGAGGTCCCCACAACAAGTGGTATCAGAGCTTAAGTTTCTCGAATTGAGAATAGATGAGCGGGGTAGATCGAATCTGTTTGATTACTTTATTTAGTGATTTCATTTTTTTATGGTATATGACTTATTACCTTCCGATGTTTATGATCACATGATTCTGTGGTTAAATGAGAAGAGTATGTAGTACAGTCTTTTGAATTACATGCTATCTGATTTTCTGAAGTTGAGTAGCAGCATGTATTGAATAAGTATGAATCAGAACTCGATCTCTCGAAGATGCATGAAAATGCTAATCAGAGGAGGGCCTGAAACAGAAATGTGTTATGATATGATAATGAACTATACACTAATCTATTTGATTATCAGATATGCCTCCCCGACCAGCACCGAGAGTTAGACAGACATTGGCAATAAATCAGCCTGAACAGACTAATGCTGCACAGATACCAGTGACAGAACCTGAACCTGGACAGATTATTACTTCTGCTGATGTGTTTGGTGATGCTAATCTGATGGAGAAACTTCTGAAACGATTTCAATCCTTCAATCCATCAAAGTTACAAGGAACTGAGAATGCTGTGGATTGTGAGAATTGGCTAGAGGACATCGAGCAGTTATTTGAGTCCCTCGGTTATACTGATGATCGTCGTGTGAGACTAATAATTCATCAACTACATGGTCTTGCGAAAAGTTGGTGGATAGCGACGAAGAAAGCATTTGAACATCGAGGTACTGTTATTACTTGGGTTGTCTTTAAAACTGCTTTCTATCAATGCTTTTTCTCTGTTTCTTATCGAAAGGATAAGGGAGCGGAGTTTGCAAGTTTGCAACAAGGCCAGATGAATATTGTAGAATATGTTGCAAAGTTTACCAGTCTACTGAAGTTTTCTCCACATATCGCTGGGAGTGATGAAGCTCAAGCCGATCAATTTATAAATGGCTTGAATCGAGATGTATTCACTCTTGTAAATTCGGGAAGACCGAATAACTTTGCCGATGCTCTGAATCGTGCAAAGGGAACTGAAGCAGGAATATTGAGGCAACGAGGAGCACAGTTTGTGCCACAGCCGATGAAACAAACACAAGAACAGCCAAAGATTCCACCACCACCTCGATTTGATGCTGGAGGAAGCATTAGTGGTAAGAAAAATTTCTTTAAAGGTAAAAGCAAACAATTTAAACGTCCAGGTGGTAGCTCTTCGAGTTCAAGTGTATCCAAACTGTTCAGGGGTTGATAGAAATCCGATACTTCTGATGTTTACTGTTCTAAGTGTGGGGGACGTCACACCAATTAGCAGTGTAGAGGAGTGTTTGGCACCTGTTATATTTGCCAACAACCAGGTCATTTTGAGAGAGTATTCCCACAGCGAGGTTCTGGAAGTGCACAGGGTGCTGGATCATCTCGATCAGTGACACAGCCAGAGAGGCAAGCATCCTCAGTGCATTCATTCCAACCTCAGTCATCGTCACAGAGCTGTGATGGAGGAAGTCAAGCTGGGAGCCAGCAGCAGAGGCAACAGGCTTGAGTGTTTTCACTGATTGGGGAACAAGCACAAACTGCACCAGATGATGTGATTGCAGGTAACTGTTTTATTTCTAGTTATCCTGTCTATGTCTTATTTGATACTGGTGCATCACATACCTTTATTTCGGAGCAATTTGTTGCATTACATGAATTGCCTGTTGAACCCTTAGCTACGGTAGTGTCTATTTCATCACCTTTGGGCAGATATATTATATCAGTGAAGTCTGTCAGAAATTGTACACTGCAGTGTGAGGGTCATGAGATTAAGATTGATTGTATTGTGCTTGGGTTGTCTGATTTTGATTGTATCATCGGTATCGATATGCTAACCAAGTACAGAGCCACAGTTGATTGCTTTCATAAAATTGTAAGGTTCAGACCAGAGATGGCTGACGAGTGGAAATTTTATGGTAAGGGTTCACGAGCCAGAATTCCTTTGATATTTGTTCTTGCTATGACTGATTTGTTGCAGAAAGGAGCAGAAGGATTTCTGATTTATGCAGTTGATATGATGAAAACTAGCCCGAAATTGGCTGACTTGCCAGTGGTTAGTGAATTCGGTGATGTTTTCCCTGACGAGATTCCGGTATTGCCTCCGTTTTGAGAGGTAGATTTCAGCATAGAATTAATGTCAGGTACACAGCCGATATCGAAAGCACCTTATCGTATGGCACCAATTGAATTGAAATAGTTGAAAGAGCAGCTTGAAGATCTGTTAGCTAAAGGATATATCAGACCGAGTGTTTCTCCTTGGGGCGCTCCAGTATTATTTGTGAGAAAGAAAGACGGATCGATGAGGTTATGTATTGACTACTGGCAATTTAACAAGGCAACGCTAAAGAATCGTTATCCTTTACCTCATATAGATGATTTATTTGATCAATTGCAGGGTTCGTCAGTATATTCAAAGATTGATTTATGATCTGGATATCATCAACTGGGGGTAAGAGACGAGGATATCCCTAAGACTACATTTAGAACCAGGTATGGCCATTACGAATTTATAGTCATGCCTTTTGGTCTTACGAATGCACCAGCAGTATTTATGGGATTGATGAATAGAGTATTTCAAAAATATCTAGATGATTTCGTGATCATATTTATTGATGACATTTTGATATACTCTAAAAACTTGTGTGATCATGTTGACCACTTGAGAACAGTTTTGAAGACATTGAGAGAAGAGAAACTGTATGCTAAGTTATCCAAATGCGAGTTTTGGTTGAAACAAGTGGTATTTCTGGGTCATATCATTTCAGGAGACGGTATTTCAGTTGATCCGAGTAAAGTTGAAGCTGTGATCAGTTGGCAGAGACCAACATCTGTGCCAGAAATCAGAAGTTTCATGGGCTTGGCAGGATATTATCGTCGATTTATCCGAGATTTCTCTTCTACTGCAAAGCCTATTACACAGCTTACACAGAAAAATGCACCGTTTGTGTGGTCTGAAGCATGTGAAACTAGTTTTCTTGAGTTGAAAAGAATATTGACTACAGCTCCAGTCTTGACAATCCCTTCAGGTACTGGTGATTTTGTTGTATATTGTGATGCTTTCTAACCAAGGTTTGGGATGTGTTTTGATGTAGAGAGGGCATGTTTTTGTGTATACTTCACGACAACTGAAACCACATGAAGTTAGATATCCAATTCATGATCTTGAATTGGCAGCGATCGTCTTTGCATTGAAGATCTGGCGACATTATTTATATGGAGAGAAATTCGAAATCTTTTCTAATCACAAGAGTTTGAAATATCTGTTTTCACAATCAGAACTGAATATGAGACAAATAAGATGGCTCGATTTATTGAAAGATTTCGATTGTGAAATCAAATATTATCCAGGAAAGTCAAATGCAGCAACAGATGCCCTAAGTAGGAAGGTATTTGCTTTATCCTTGACTACTTTAGGTGTATCTAATATGATTGAAGATTGCTGTATTTTTGGATATATATTTGAGACAAATAGAAGACCGATGAAAATATATGCTATCAGTGCTGAGCTAGAACTGTTGATTCGAATCAAAGAAGCACAAAAATCTGATTTGACTTTACACAAATCGATTGAAATGATCAGATCAGGATATCAATCTGAGTACAAGGTTAGTGATGATGATATTCTGTATGTGAATAATCGAATTGTTGTTCCCGATCTTGCAGATTTGAGACAAAATATTTTGAAAGAAGCTCATTGTAGTCGATTCAGTGTTCACCCTGGAGGCAAAAAAATGTACAACGATTTGAAAAATCAGTACTGGTGGAAACAAATGAAGTCTGATGTGACTGAATTTGTATCAAAATGTTTGAATTTCCAACAGGTGAAAGCTGAGAGAAAAAAACCAGGTGGCTTATTACAGAGTTTGTCTATTCCTGAATGGAAATGGGACCATATTTCTATGGACTTTGTGACGAATTTGCCACGATCATCCCGAGGTTGCGATGCTATTTGGGTGATCATTGACAGATTGATGAAATCTGCATGTTTTATTCCCTACCGAATGACTTATCGTCATGATCAAATGGTAGATATATATATTCGAGAAGTGGTAAGACTGCACGGTGTGCCAAAGTCGATTGTATCTGATCGAGATCCTAGATTTACTTCACACTTTTGGCATAGCCTACAGAAAGCTCTAGGTACGCGTTTACATTTGAGTACCGCTTATCATCCTCAAACTGACGAACAATCTGAACAAACTATTCAGACTCTTGAGGATATGCTTAGAGCTGTAGTACTTGATTTTGGTACTACGCGGAAAGATTCCATACCACTTGTAGAATTTTCATATAACAACAGCTATCAGACGAGTATAGAGATGGCTCCATTTGAAGCATTGTATGGGAAGAAGTGTCGATCGCCATTATACTGGGATGATGTATCAGAGGTGCCTGAGTTGGGACCGGATATGATTAGACAGATGATGGAAAAAGTGAAGTTGATACAGCAGAGGATGAGAACAGCACAACATAGACAAGCCAGATATGCGAATGTTCGTCGACGGCCGTTATCTTTTGAATAGGGAGATAGAGTGTTCTTGAAGATTTCACCGTTCAGGGGCACAATCCGATTTGGCAAGCGAGGGAAGTTATCTCCGAGATTTATTGGGCCGTATGAGATACTCGAGAAGACAGGCAATCTTGCTTATCGACTTGCTCTTCCTACATCTTTATCTTGTATCCATGATGTATTTCATGTCTCGATGCTTCGCAAGTATCAACCTGACGAATCTCATACCTTCCGACCTGATGAAGCTGAGTTGGATGAAACTCTTAGCTACTTTGAACAGCCGATTCAGATACTTGATAGAAAAGAAAAGCAACACCGAACGAAGACCATTCCATTGGTGAAGATTCAATGGAGTCGGAACGGAGTTGAAGAAGCGACGTGGGAAGTTGAAGAAGACATGAAGCAGAGATTTCCTTATCTATTCCACTGATGTGAGTTCTTATTCATTTTTCAGTTATTCTTTATTCTTATGAGTATACAGACTGCATATCTTGACTGCTTATGAATTCGAGGACGAACTCATGTCTTAGTGGGGGAGAAATGTAAGGCCCGAGATTATTTGATTTAATCCGAGATTATTTAATTTTATCCGATTATATTTAATTTGGGAATATTTAGAGTTAAGATTTAAATTCTAATATTCTTAAATTATTTAAGATTGAAATTGAATTAAAAAGAGGGTCGAGGACTGAATTGCAATTTATGAAGTTTCAGGGACTAAATTGCAATTTATGCAATACATATCCGATTTTAGTTATGCGAGTCAGCATTGATACATGTATTCACATATGGAATTCAGAATTTGAACAGAGGTTCCGAGTTCTTCTTTCTTTTCTTTTGAAACTTTGATTTTCAAATAGCCGTAACTTTTGATACGATCGTTCGATTTTGATTTCGAAAAGTGTTCTGGAATCCTTGTGATGAGGGCTTTGATATAGTGTAAGTTTTTATTTCTTTCGGCATGTTTTGAGAATCAAGATATGGCAAAAATCAGTACGTTTGCTTATGATCATGTTCTTGAAGTGTTGTATCGTTTATTTTCAAAACTGAATCGACGAACGGCTATCAATTGTGTTCTTATGATTTCCAGCTTATGATTCGAGCTATATACCTACTGATATGTGGGATTATGATGATAAATTGCTGGTTTTTATAAGTTATATGCTGATATGAGTTGAGAATTGATTTCGATGTTTTGTCGGTTACCGATTTTCAATCGCTACGCCGCTGGTTTAGGTTTTGAAGTCGTCTTGTTAGCCTATGATTAAGCTGAGGATCTTGTGATTGTATACTGATGTTCCTTGATCATACTCCTTACATTTCAGATTAGTTTCAAGCTTGATCAACTTAAGAAGTCCGACTTTGAACCGAAGAAGTTTTCTTAGGTTTGAAGTGATTGTATTGAAGTTATATTGATGAGTTTGATCAAATTTTGGATTGATCATCTTGAATGAAGCTTGATATGAATGTTTTGATTGTTATATTTCAGATTTGAAGTATTCAAAACTGAGAAATACGAAGGTATAAGACGACATCGCGAGTCAGGGAATTGTAACTCAAGAATGAAGCTTCTTGAGTTGTCCCGCAAAAATCACATACTTGTTTATATTTTGATTTGATTTTGATGTTAACGATCCATCACAGGTAGTAGATCTTTGAGTTTAAGTCAATATGATGATGATATGATATGCTATTGAATTGATTCTATGCCAAGGTCTGAGGAGACCTTATTTTCGAGTCAAGAATGACTACGATAGATGGATATCCATGTCAAGATCGGTTACGAATCTTGATGGCAACGACGAATTATGAATCAATTCTTAATTAGATATATGCATTATTTACTCTATTGTTGAGTTGATTATGAATAGAGTCGCTATGATTTCTTTAATGCTTTATATATGTCGATTATACTGAGAATAATTTTTCACCGGAGTTTATTCGGCTGTTGCTTTGTTTTGTATGTGTGCATGGCAACAGATGGGGCAGGAGCTAGTCAACGACGACATTGATAGCTTGGGGGCGAGATTTAGCAAGTGAGGACTCGGGTTGTAGCTAAAGTTGGACTATAGAATACATCAAACTTGTTAAGAGAAGTTTAGACATGACACACTTATGATGTTTGGTTGAATGTTGTTAATTTAACATCTTTTACATGTTCCGTTTGATGTAATAATCGCATGGATTGATGCTTGAGTTTTAATATCTGTATATATGCATGTTCCAGAATTGATAAACCATGTTTGAGTTGGTTTTGGATTGGATTTCCAAGTCTTGACAGCAAAAAAAAATGTTTGTGAAGATTTTTCTGGAAACAGAGCCCGCTCGATCGGGTGAATTTCACCGATCGAGCGAGGCCTTAAAAATTCAAAACAGAGAAGTAAAATTTTGGAGTCGATCGATCGATTGATGTTAACCGATCGAGCGAGGGTAAGTTTTGCTCAAACCCGAGAATTGAGATTTCTTGCCCGATCGATCGGTAGGATTTAACCGATCGATCGAGGTGTTTTTTTTTTAAAAAAAATTTAGTCTTCGTTTGAGTATTCTTTTTGTGTATGATTAATTGTTAATTAATCATTTATTGTCCTAAAATGAGATTAGCAACCCGAGGTCCTCACAACTTACGTATCCAACCATCCACAAACTCGTAGGGTGAGCACCCTACTACAGGATACCTCTAAGGTAAAGGCTCAATATGCTCATGTATGCAACATACAGTCGGGACATGTTGTATATAAAGGCATATAAAACATTCAATCACATAATCCATGCAAACACATAATACATGCATACTCAATCTGGATATCTCGAATAATACTTCTGTACCTTATTAAGGCAGATCCTAGAAGCTTCCCCTCTAGGTCCAAGCCTACAATGCATCACTACAACATAAATAACTCATGCATTACCTAGCATGCCAAACATCACCTAATAGGCTCTAAAAGCCTTAATTAAACTATAGTCTACTCCCTATTTTCTATTGGGAACCAAAGCCATACCTTCGTCCGAAGTCAGCCCGCTGATGACGCATGCCCCAGAGCCTGGGCATAGCCTAGATACGAACCCTAGATGCCTCGCCAGAGCTCCATCACCTGGCTGCTACTGCAGACATTGTCCGAAACTCTTAAAATAAGAGTACCCAAAAGCTCGTAAAACGAACTAAAATGGGCCAAGGAGAGGAATTAGGACATTCAAAATGAGCCATTTCCGCCACTATTTATAGAGCACAATCGGAAGCTCCGATAGTGCCATCGGAAGCTCCGATTTGTGCATGGAATCCATGTTGCAACTGGTTGAGATCGAAAGCTCCGATGTGTTTCATGCAGCTACGTGTACAATTCTCATCGCCACGTCTTCAGACAGTACATCGGAAACTCTATTTCTGCATCGGAACTTCCGTTCGTACCGGCAGCTTCGATCTGCACAACGGTGGCTCCGAAGTGAACACCCTTTTATTTACTGTTTTTGGACCCCCGGGACCTATCCTACCATTTTTGGACGTTCCAGATCTTATTTTCCACTTATTTTGACCAAATAAGGGCTCATTAAACATGTTTTGATACTTTTAAAATTATATGTCATTTTCTAACATGTTTAAAATCACTTAATCTTGTAAAATGGAACCGGGCTACTACATTCTCCCCTACTTAAGATATTTTGTCCTCGAACAATCTTAAGTACTGAATGCATTAAATACTAAATAAACATATTTTATTCAAACTGATTCATTTTACAAGTTACAATATGAAAATACAACATCAAAACAACTCTGGATAATTCGTACGCATACGACTCTCAAATTCCCAAGTGGCCTCCTCGGTGCCTCGGCGCTGCCACTGAACTTAGAACAAGAGGAATGGTTTTGCTGTGTAACACCTTATCCTTATGACCTATGATACGCAAAGGTCTCTCCACGTATGTCAAATTCGATTCCAACTGTACCTCTGATGGCTATAATATATGAGACTCATCTGCCACATACCATCGCAACAGTGAAACATGAAACACATCGTGGATACTAGACAAATATGGTGGTAAAGACAACATGTAAGCCAAATCTCCAACACTTTCCAGAATCTCGAATGGACCAATGTACCTAGGAGATAGCTTACCCTTGAGAACAAATCTCACAATTCTGCGAAATGGGGAGACTTTTAGGAACACTTTCTCCCCTACTTCGAACTGCAAAGGTCTGCGCTTGACATTCGCATAGCTAGCCTGTCGATCTTGCGCAATCTTAATTCTCTTCTTGATCTGTCCAACAATATCAACAACCTGCTGGACTAATTCTGGTCCCTCAACCTGTCGTTCCCCCACTTCCTCCCAGAACAGTGGAGTACGAAACCGTAGCCCGAACAACATCTCAAACGGAGACATCCCAATGCTGCGATGGTAACTGTGTTGTACGTAAACTCAATCAATTGAAACTAATCTTGCCAAGCTGGACCAAAATCCGTAGAACATGCTCGCAACATGTCTTCTAGAGTACGAATCGTGCGCTTTGACTGTCCGTCAGTCTCTGGGTGATAAGTTGTACAAAAACTGAGAGTAGTACCCATAGCGCGTTGAAGAATCCCCCAGAACCTGGAAGTAAACCTGGAATCTCGATCGCTGACTATGCTCACAGGCATTCCGTGCAATCAAACAATCTCCTGGATGTACAAACGTGTCATTTTATCAAAAATTGAAGTCCCGGTTATAAGGAATGAAATGTGCTGACTTGGTGAGTCGGTCCACCACAACCCAGATAGCATCACAATTCCTCGAGTTCACCGGTAAATGGGTCACAAAGTCCATCATGATCAACTCCCATTTCCACTCAAGAATGGATAAACCGTGAAACAAACCTCTAGGTCGTCGGTGTTCTGCCTTGACCTACTGATATACCAAACATCTAGAAACATACTGATACACATTTTTTTATTCATTCCTTTCCACCAGAAAGAACCTCATACGCAAATCTTAGTACACCAAATGGATTCTCATATTTTATGACTAACACCTGTCATAACACATGTGACAACGTCGTTGTCCACAATTCTTGATTTCCTGAATCCTGTAGGTTCTTTCTTGGAAATATCAATACAAATATTCTTATTGACTCAAAATGTCTATTAGTACAAAATCTAGTACTAATATAATGACATATATCTCATAACTTGAGATAACATCTGAAAATGAGAATACTGATTATCCTGCCACGGATAAAAATTTCTTGTTGAATTCTGACTTACGTTATTAGATGAACAAAACAATTTCATCCTTCTTTGGCAAAGTCCTTAAATCCAAATAATCTAGCTAACCCCAGATTCGATCTCATTGAATCAGACTTATCAATAGTCTAACGCATCCATTAGACATCTAAAAAAATCAGTGACAACAATCCTGCTAGATCTGGTAACTTTAGATCTCAGCTACTGTCCTTTTTTCATGTCTAATACTCGATGCTATCTTGATATTACTCATTTTAAATTCCAACACTTGCTAGATCAATTGGTGATAATATAATCCCAGTAATATTGCAGAAATATTTCTCAGAACTGAATATCTGAGTACTATACTCATCTTATCAGTCTACCAAAAAGTAAACAATTCTAATCGTTCTTTATGCAAAAGAATATATAGTTCCCCCATCACGGGGTTATAACATCTGTATCTACCTCAGACAAATAGTTGCAAATAGTCACCGGGCACCAAACTTTCACCACTTTAACTGACCATTTCAAAACACACATGAACACCTAAGCGCTCATCTTTCCACTATCCAAATGAATTCTTATATTATCGTATCCATGTTGTAACTTAGCATATTCATGACATCGGTCAATAGAATCGAGTATCTTTTCAAGGTTATCAAACTGACACCAAATTATACTTTAACGTAACTGTTGCAATGATCATAGTTCACGTCTTCCAGTATAATTCATCCCAGTGTCCTAATAAAACTCATCTTTGCTTGATAACCCATCAATAAAATTCCAATTTTTACAGGGAAACTTACCTAAGTAAACTCATCACATAGAATTTCCTGTTCATCTTGTAATCAAGATCCTGATCACTAAAATATAACTCTGATAGAATTAGACAATACTGGTAAAACCTCCTGGTTTTCCCCCAGTATCACGTGCAAGAACTACCCATCCAGAATATTCACTTGTCAAAGAATCATTTCCAAGACTATTCTATTCACGGGAACTAAAATATGTATCTCTGATGAAGTCAGACGATAATTCACCACATTCCCTTGGCACTAATCCAGCACCAAATACAATTCTAGAAGACTCAAATAAATCATGAATACTTTTCTGATAGTTATACTCATTGCTATGAATGTACATACAACGAGACTGAGGTAAGTCTTCCTATAATTCCAAACTGGAACAAAAGAATCCTTCTTGAGTACACCGGCATATGGTCGCACTTACTATACCGTCTCGAAACCCTACAGTCAAGAGCATCCTGGCATAACTCATTCTTGAGTCTCTGTTACTATGCAACATTCCTATCTGGACCAAAATCATTGGTCAAGGAAACCTCTCTGCAGAGGCATAACTCAAATCTCGAGTCTGCAAGCATCTGATAATTAAATCCTATTGAATTTTAATTCAACTAATCTCTTGGATTAAATCCCAAAATCAAAAATCAAGATCAAAACTTATTCTCTCAGAACGATTACTTGTCAAGAAAAAATACATTCCAAGACTGTTCTGACAACGGAACATTTGTATCTCAAACAGACGATAACTAAACATTGATACCACACCTGGTATTTGTCCTATCCAAAGTCATAACATGTTGTGACTGTCGCCAAATTTCCAGACTGAGTAGTCTTCCCTAAATAGTCTATAGAGCACAAAGGCCTCCAAAACAACATCTGAAGTATGAAAACTTCCAAAGTATACCGACTAAGGGTCGCGCTTCCTCATGTCTAGTCCTGGTTACAGTCCACAACTCCTGGTATTTCTTAGCTTGTCATCCTGATGAAAATCCATCATCACTAGGTAACAACCTAAAAAGGTCAAAATAGCCTACTGTTCTTAAGGAAATCCGTCTAGAACAAACATTCATGCATTCTGATGAATCATATCATCTCTGGCAAACACTTGGCTTACTAGAATATTCTAGGTAAAATATCTAGAACTATTCATTGAAAACATGCAAAATCCCAAGTACTCATTTAAACAATGATCAATCTTTTATTCAATATAGCCAAGTTAATCTTCAATGATTACAATACTTGAACCACAAATCCAGGTTTCAATACAATCTTTATTACAATCACATGTAATGCATAACTTAATCAAAAGATTACACTGAAATATGTACATTACAACAATAACTAAGTACATCAAATACTGAAATCTTTAATACATCTGATTACAACTGAAATAATGTTTACAACAAAATATGGTATTTAAATTCCTACGGGAGTCTTTCATTCCGTCTACTGATCTTGAACATGAAGTTTCCTGTCTGTCACTCATGTCAGCAGAACTTCTTCATCAAAAGATCTAAAAGATTAAATCTTGATAATCTACCAGATCCTTCCAATATTTTTGGGTTCCTAATCTGGTAGATGAGACAAGATTTCCCTGACAATCTCTCCAACTACAAGTGAAGAGTCTTCCGGGGTGGCTTCCTTGGTTGACGCGGAATGGATGACTACATGTCACACATTCCTTTCAACCTGAAGAAGTGTCTGGCTTTGAAAACTGGATCTTCTCTTCCAGCTCCATCCTGCTGGGATCCACATAATATGAACTTCTGCTGCCAACTTTGGCAATGACGATCTTGGAAAAGCCTATACATCTTGCTATTCCAATTCCTGATACTGCTATCAATATTGAATCCAACTTGTAATCCTACAAAGGATAACCCAAAATCAATTCTATGTCCCAAAGAATCTTATTGCATGCTCTGATACCATAAATATAGTAACCCGCACCGTGATCACCTATTAATCAGAACTTAAGCATGCAATTAATCAATAAAATAATCTTAATCAGAGTAACTGCGGAATTTTATAATAAAATAATACCAGGTAAGCAAATCCTAGTGGTCAACCCTGTTATCCAGCCTTGGTCACCATCTAACCTCCCTGTCTCCGGGAGAACTACCTGCAACTGCCCCATGGAATAGGGCATCCAGCCAATAGAAAAAATAACTGGAAGTGAGCATAACATGCTCAGTACGAGAGTATGTATATACACTATTATATGCGCATGAATGCAAATGAACTGGGTACCAAGACACTCAGGTCAAGAAACAAGTTCATAGACCGGGCCCAGGGTATATAGCATGCTGCGCCGTCGCCTCAGGAGGTGACTCATATACCCAGTGGATAATGGTGACCTGATACTAGTACGCGTGTCCAACCATAAAGGTGACCTGACACAAGACTTACATATACAACCATCCACAAACTCATAGGGTGAGCACCCAACTACATGATACCTCTAAGGTAAAGGCTCAATATGCTCATGTATGCAACATACAGTCGGGACATGCTGTATATAAAGGCATATAAAACATGCAATCACATAATCCATGCAAACACATAATACATTCATACTCAATCTGAATATCTCGAATAATACTTTCGTACCTTACTAAGGCAGATCTTAGATGTTTCTCCTCTAGGTCCAAGCCTACCATGCATCACTACAACATAAATAACCCATGCATTACCTAGCATGTCAAACATCACCTACTAGGCTCTAAAATCCTTAATTAAACTATAGCCTACTCTCTATTTTCTATAGAGAAGCAAAGCCATACCTTCGTCCGTCGTCAGCCCGTTGATGACGCATGCCCCAGAGCCTGGGCATAGCCTAGCTACGACCCTTGGATGCCTCGCCAGAGCTCTGCCGCCTAGCTGCTACTGCGGACACTGTCTACTAAGTAAAAACTACTACCTACTCCAACTCTTAAAATAAGAGTACCCAAAAGCTCGTAAAACGAAATAACATGGGCCAAGGAGAGGATTTTGGACATTAAAAATAAGCCATTTCCGCCACTATTTATAGAGCACAATCGGAAGCTCCGATAGTGCCATCGGAAGCTTCGATTTGTGCATGGAATCCACGTTGCAACTGGTTGAGATCGGAAGCTCCGATGTGCCATCGGAAGCTCCGATGTGTTGCATGGAGCTACGTGTACAATTCTCATCGCCACGTCTTCAGACAGTACTTTGGAAACTCCGTTGCTGCATTGGAACTTCCGTTCGTACCGGCAGCTACGATCTGCACAATGGTGGCTCCGAAGTGAAAACCCTTTTATTTACTGTTTTTGGACCCCCTCGGGACCTATCCTACCATTTTTGGACGTTTCGGATCTGATTTTCCACTTATTTTGACCAAATAAGGGCTCCTTAAACATTTTTTGACACTTTTAAAATTATATTTCATTTTTAACCTGTTTAAAATCACTTAATCTTGTAAAATAGAACTGTGCTACTACAAAAAAAGCCCTCTGGTTGAGCCATTAGGATCTCTTCATATAAACACTACAAGAAAAATGACCAAAGACAACGCTTTTTCCGCGTTGTTAATGTCCCCGAAAAAGAGTTTTTGTTGCCAGTGTTGTAAAAGACCACGCTCAAAGACAACGCGGAAACAGCGTTGTCGTTTCTGGAAAAGACAACGCTTTTTCCGCGTTGTCTTTGTCAGAAAAAAGCGTTGTCGTAGTTCAAAAGCTTTTTAAGCGTTGTCTTTTTTAGTAACGACAACGCTTTTTCCACCTACGACAACGTTTAAAAAGCGTTGTCTTTTCTCAAATAAAAAACAAAAAAACAATATAATTCACAAATTTTCAATATTATCACTCAATATTCAAATTTTTTGAAAATTAAATCTAATATACAATATTTCAATATTATAAATCATTCAAATATAATAAAAATCATTCAAATATAACAAATAATCGAATTCTTCATGTTCATCTCGGCCATTTGCGCTATGCTTTCTGCCTCAAACCGGAGTCGGTGATCATACCAACTCTCAGAATGCTAAATCCATTTGGAGGACTGGAAATGTGCTGAACAACTTCGTAATTTGCTTGCTTTAATATAAAGGTAGGATTCATCATAAGCCCCATATTATCTTATGGGCATTCTATAGAAATACACGCATGATAGAATACTGGATGAGAAGATGGTAACAATCACCATAAATCAAAACAAATGCACACACGACTAAAACCCAAGAGCTAGTAGTGATTCATAATGTATGTCCCAAAAAAGTATGTGGAAACCTTATTGTGACCTGTCAAATGCACACATAACAATCTACATCGTACACCACATCTTTCTCTTCGAACTTCACAGCCACCAGAAACCTTATTGTGACCTGTCAAATGGGCAAAAAATTGAGATTTGAGACGTTCCAATCCAATGGAGAAAAAAGAGTATGATGGCATATGTTTGTTCGCACCTTTTGGGGATCGTAGATTGCATATTCATTGTACTCGAGAGGACTATTCTTGTGCTCAGACGACTAAGACGAGATCAGTCGGCCGCATGGAACTTTTACGTCATCTTTCCACATGAAATGCTCCGACTCATCGGTTTTCTTCCGGCCACGGCCTACTACTCCATATTTCTTCTTCTCAAGAGATGACGAATCCTAACATGAACGCATGAGAAGTTGCAACTTGCAAAGTAAAGTATGACGACGAAGGCAAAAAGAACGAGCTGCGAATCAATACCTCTGGAGTTGATGTCAATTCTATAACCTTTTCACCCAACGATGCGATGGCCAAGATCAGGAATCCTTCTGGCCTGTCCACAGTGGTGAATCCGTACCGGGCTGCTTCTGATGCAGCATCTGAACAAACTATAGCCTTGCCAAACTGTACATAAGAAAAACATACCATATGTTCGACGAAACAATAAAAAAAGCATGTAACAAAAGGTGCAAGCATGATAGATGATTAATCGATCTTGCCATGTAACCAGGGATGGGTAGAGAGCATGGAGCTAGCAAGAATCCTTTCTGAAGGTGACGCAGCATATTAGAACTTCGAGTACCTGATATATGAATGATTAAAAACCCGGGAGGAGTTCGAAAAAGGATACGCAAGGAAGGTATCCTGTTCCGGTCATACCACACCACAGGAGGACTTTGTTCGGTAGCTTCTTGATTTCCTCGAGCGAGGGGCAAGCACTAAATTCCACAGAATAAACATTCTCAATTGATACTCCATAACTCTAGGGGAAATGTCAGAAGAAACAGTGTCAAATATGCAAACAATTTGGACTCGATGTTATAAGATAAACAGACGACAAAGGACGAGACTAATCAGTCTTACAATTTCGCCGACTTTGACCGGTTCATAAGTCTTCTCCAGATATTTTGCTATCATCTTGTAATCATGGGCTTCTTTCTCTAGTGGAGATATGGAACATCTCAATTTCTTATATACTTCAAACAGAGGGTCATCAAGAGTTGAACCGGAAATATCTCCTATGATCTGTGAAGCCGAGTTTATATCTCTTAAAGTCTCGAATGCAGACACAACCTGCACGTCTCTTTCAAAATTAGCATTCAATGAATCCATAGCAACGCTCACAACATAATTTCAAAGTATTTGGATACAGTGTTTAATTTCCAGTATTTCAGAGTTTTTGGAACACTCACGTGATCAGCAAGATCATTAGAATCTCGGAAAATAAACGGTCTTGTCGAAAGCATAAGAGTAAACATTCTTTGGCTAAAATCAGACCACATCGCTTCGCCCTTCATCCCTGTTTATTTCTGCCGCTTGAGCTTCTTCACAAATTCCAATAGGGCATCTTCACCTGCATTATTCCCATTCATGAGAGAGTGTAGTTGAAACACTTAATAAAGATCAAGACTGGGCAAATAACTTACATCTTTTCAAATGGTGATCCGTCAACATACCGAACGGTATATCCGGAACATCTAGCCCTGTCTCCATCAAAGCATACCTACAAACAAAACATAGCATTTTGCCTACCCACAACCTAGAAAAAAATACAAGTAAATTTAATTAATCCATGGACTACCCACCTATAAATCTCCTGGCCACACAGAATTTTCATGATATGCGCCACCTTGGGCACAGGCTTAGGATGAGCTCTAACCGAATTCTAGCTCCAATAACAAATTTCCGATGCCCATGGCAGCGAATCGACGACAAGAAATGGGTGGCTAGGGTTGGGTCTTGGTGGAATCGTGAGAGCACGAGAGACTCGTGAATGATTTTTCTTATCTTAAGATGGGCTTCTCAGAGCTCACTTGAAAAATCGTTGATGAATCGAGCAAGACCAGCAAAAATCGACATGGGAAAGCAGATTTTGATTTGAAAGAGAGAAAAAGGCAAAAGGGATCGGAGAAGGTGATCGAGAATGGGTTTGGGGATTTTGGTGTTAAGGAGGTGTAATAATATTTATTTTAAGTTTTATTTTAAATAAAAATAATATTTTTTTTACAACATTTTTTTAAAAAGTGTTGTTGTACATAGGAAAAAAAGCGCTCATAGACAACACTTTTAAAAGCGTTGTCTTTGACCTAAAAAAACGCTAATAGACAACGCATTTTTAAAAAAGCGTTGTCTTTGATGAATAAAATATATATAACGACAACGCTTTTCACTAAAAGCGTTATCTTTTAAAAAAAGACAACCCTTTTCACTAAAAGCGTTGTCTTTTAAGTGTTGTGTTTGTGCATTTTTGTTGTAGTGAAATTTCCATTCAAAAAGGCTGTCTTGACATCTAATTGTTCCAATTCCATGTCCTGTATAGTTGTGATAGCCAATATGATCCTAATTGATGTATGCTTAACAACCGAAGAGAATACCTCATGGTAGTCTATACCTTTTAACTTGAGAGAAGCCTTTTGCTACTAATCTTGCTTTAAATCTAGCTGCTTCTTCTCCAGGGATACCTGCTTTTCTCTTAAACACCCACTTGCAGCCAATAACTTTCTTTCCTTGAGTTTTGTCAACCAAATTCCAAGTATTTTTCTTATGAAGTGACTCAAATTCATCTTACATGGCTTTCTTCCATTTTGGCCAATCCTTGCTTTTTAGAGCTTCATTGTAATTCATTGGCTCTTTCAATTCAAGTAGATCTGCCACATTCAGAGTGAAGGCTTTAAATTCAGACCTTGCAAATCTAAGAGGTGGTCTAACTTCTCTCCTCACACGGTGTGAGACCTCGGTTCCAAACCACTAATCTCGGGATTAAACAACAATAAGTCATACAATAACCAAAGGTTAAAGCAATAAAAGAAATAATTTTTTTTTTAAAATGGTGCCTCGCTCGATCGGTAAGATCTTACCGATCGAGCGAGCAACTTTTGCAAAAGCTACTACCGGGAAAACATCCAGCTCCGCTCGATCGGCAACATCTTGCCGATCGAGCGGCCAATAAAATGCAAAACAGAGAACTGCATTAATTGCCCTCGCTCGATTGGCAACATCTTGCCGATCGAGCGGTGATAGAAACAGAGAAAAACAGCAGAACTCTTGTTAGAAACTCAAGTCCAATACCATCAAAATACAATCATGCATTACAATCACTATTTTTCCAATTAATACATGAAGTACTGGAGTTAGTCAACCGCTCCAAATGTAGAATATGCAACGATAACATTTCAACAAGGCTCGCATAATCAATACAACATAATAACGAAGTTCGATATCAAAACATGTTCTAACATATACTAGGTAGACATGCTGACACGACTTCTAAACCGAGTCTCACTACTAGCTCTCCCTCTTGTTGCTAACCAGGTCTTCGCTGACTTGATCCTGCCCCACCTGTTGCCAAGTACACATACAAAACAAAGCAACAGCCGGATAAATCGGTGAGAATGACATTCTCAGTAAAAGCAACATAGCAAGTAATAAATAAACAACATGCTATCAATACAACATATTCAAGTCAAGTTTAATGATATGCATGTATTTAAAACCAGGATATCAATTCTGATAAACAAGGGATTGCTGCTCTGCTTTTGGGATCCCGAGGATGATATCACGTAACGACTCACCGACTCTCCCAATCGAGGTGGTGTCACGTATCCCACTCCCATAAACTTTGAGCAACTATAATGAGTATGCTAGCATCAGGCGAAACGACTACGACCTAGGCCACTCAATCATAGTTCCCAAACGTCTAAACAAAAAGGGCGATACTGCCCGCTGAAATCAAAGTTGGCTCAAGATGAATGCATAACAAAAACATAAAACATAAGCCATATAAAAAAAGCTCAAGTAATCAACAAGACACAAGTTCCTCATGCTAGAACAAGTGTAGATGCAAGTATGTGATTTCAAGTGAAACTCAAGAACCAACAGTCCCGAGTATGCTATCCCGCAAACAATGACTGCTTTTACCTTTCAATGCAGTAGTTCCAATTCTGGATAAGCTACAACCAAAATATTGTATCAACAACTATACAATCCTAAGCAATAATCAACGGCTCAAGGAAAAACTCTTTACCGTTCTTCGTCCAAACACTTGACGATCTGATGTTGTTAACACTGGTTTCACAACTCCAAACGAATCTGTACGGAGACAAAAGATGATCAACAACAACGATCACTCACAAGCCAAAGTTCAACAACTCCAAAAACGGTTCAAATCTCCAAAACTCAAACCGACGGCATAACGGCTAAAACTGAACAAACCGACAACGCAGACAGTAGTTCAATATCGATAGCAGTTCATATCAATGCTAATACAACCATAACAAGGCAATCCAAACAAATCTCAAAATCATAATTTTCGAGAATGGCTTCCAAAAATCATAACAAATCCGAACGTCGCTCTATTTTAAAACCGACAGATAATAAACGATCAGAACTCTGTCAAGAACAACATACTCGAATCTCAAGCTATTCTAACAACATCCAAAAACTATAATGTATCCGATCGTAGAAAAACTTACAATATAACGGAGCTCTCGCTGCAGTGATCGTTAAACTGCCTTCAGAAATAAATTCCAACGGCCGGATCGAGCTCGGACTGAAATCAGAAAGCTTGGAAAAGCTTGAAGGCATTCTAATGGAGGGAGACGGCTATGGAGGAGATGGAGAAGACTTGTCAACAAAATTCTAAGAGTAGATAATATATAAAATCCACAATTTGCGTTTTAGTCCCTAAAATTTCCAAAATTTGCAAAAAGGACCCTGATCAAAATCAAGTCGGCTCTTGAACTCTGTAATATCCGATTAACTCAAATAAACTCATTTAAGATAAAAAAAAAAAAAAACGGGGCGTTACACACGGTCTTGCAAGAAGTTATTCATTAAGATGCTGATCTTCTGAAGTCTCATTTTGATTTTCTTCCTCATTCAATCCTTCATGTGTTTCAGTGCCATTTTCCTTTTAATCATAGTCAGAGTTAACTTCATATGAGTTTCCAGGTTTATTTTGATTTTCTCCACCTTGATTTTTGGCTGCTCCAGCTTCTGAAAATATTTCCAAATCCTGTGGTTCCACCTGAATCTCAGAATTCTGCTCAACTTGTTTAGAGGTGGTTGTAGCTACCTTGTTCATGTTAGTCTTATAGGATTCAGCTTCATTAAAAATTACATCCCTACTAATTATGCATTTAAGGTCATCTAATAACCAGATTTTATATCATTTGACTCCAGTTGGATATCCTATAAAAACACCTTTCATTGCTCTAGGTTTTAATTTACCTTGACTAACATGAACATATGCTATGCATCCAAACACTTTTAAATGATTATAATCTGGTTTTACATTTGACCATTTGTTCTCAGGGACCATGAAGTCTATAGGAGATGATGGGGATCTGTTTATAAGGAAGCAGGCTGTAGAGGCAGCTTCAGCCCAAAACTTGCTAGGTAAACCACTGTCACTTAACATGCATCTTAATTTATCCATAATGGTTCTATTCATATGTTCGGCTACCCCATTTTGATGTGGTGTATATGTGCATGTTCTATGTCTTGCAATACCAAATTTCTTGCAGAAATTATCAAATTCATGATTACAAAATTTCAACCCATTATCAGTTCTTAATCTCTTTATTTTACTCCATGTTTGATTCCCAATCAAAGTTTTCCATTCAACAAATTTGTTAAAGGCTTCATCCTTTGTTTTCAAAAAATAAATCCATACCTTCCTTGAATAATCATCAATAAAAGTTATGAAATATTGAGACTTTAACAGAGAGAGTGGTACCTTCGGAGAACCCCACAAATCAGTGTGAATATAGTCAAAAGTTGATTTGGTGTTGTGAGTTGCTGTTCTGAACTTCAGTTTATGAGTCTTTCCTAGTACACAAGTTTCACAGAAAACCAGATTTGTGATCTGTTTAGAGTCCAGCAAACCTTGTTTTCTGAGTTCTTGTAGTCCTTTGATGCTCATGTGACCAAGTCTTTTATGTCAAAGATCTTTTTGATCTTTAATAGGAACTACTGCATTTGTTTTTGCCATTATGGTATTTCCTTGCAAGACATACAACCCTAGCTTAAGCTTCCCTTTCATAACAACAAGAGAGCCTTTTATAACCTTTAAAATGCCATTTTGAGCCTTGTAGCTATAACCCTTTTGATTCATAGCACCCAATGAAATTAAATTCATCTTTAAATCGGGTATTAGTCTTACTTCTGCGAGGATCTTCACTGTTCCATCCTCCATTCTCAACTTTACAGAGTCAATTCCATGAATCTTACAAGATTGATTATTACCCATCAAGACTTGTCCAGTATTGACTTTCTTGAGATCAAAAAACCAATCCCTTCTTGGATACATGTGGTAAGTGCAACCTGAATCCAAGATCCATTCGTCCTTTGGATCATCAGATGATATTGTTAAGACCTCTACCTCTTCAAAGCCCTCTAGGAAGTTTGCTGCTTCACTTGCTTGATTCTAATCAGCTTTGAGTTTTGTTTTCTTTGATGACAATCTTTCCTATATTGGCTCTCCTGCTTACAAAACCAGCAGGTTCTCTTAGGCATTGGTTTGGACCTTGAATATTTTCTGCCTTTATTCTTGTAATCCTTTCTTTCAACGGATCTACCTCTAACATTCAATCCTTCACCACTGGTCTTATTGAACTTTCCAGTCGCCTTTAAATCTAATTCCTTTGAATAGGCAGCTCCAATGACTTTTTCAAGAGCCAGTGTTTCTCTCCCATACTTGAGGGTGTCCCTTAATTGTTCATATTGTTGGAAAACTGTTTCCCGTTCAGATCAATTATGATTGATACCCGGTGCAGCGGAAGTTTAAAATTTTTGTATGGAACGATTCCATAATGGGTATCAACCTTACGATTAAATTGTGTGTGTAAAAATCAAATAACAATTATAAAATTTTTACCTTTAATCTCGAATCGAGATTTTGGACACCAACAGATTTCTCTGCTCTTGTTGTATATCCCTGGAACTTATGGACGAACTGTTCTTCAATCAGGTCCACGAACAGAGATTTAATCCCTCTGATAGATTGCACTAGAAAATCTATCAGAAGTTTTCTATGAAGAGATTAACGAATTTGATCCGTTAAACCAGACTGTAATTCAAAATCACAGGCTGGATTTTTCTCGAGTAGAGGGAGAGAGGGGGGACGGCCACCTTTAAAAAAATAGACTAGGGTTTTCGAAAAATCCTTGTGACCTGTTGTGTGTAATTTCTGTACTGTAATAACTTATTTATAATGCAGGCCACTAACATCTTAGGGCCCATTAGTCATAAGTTCAAGCCCGACAAGCAAAGCCCGCATGTTCAGAAATTAATATAAAATTCATCGTGACTCCGATTGATAAACCGATTTCACCAATGTGCACAGAAACCATTTCTGCACCTTTTAAAGTCAAGATAAATTTTTCTGAATCCGAATTCAGTGATTTCCAAAAATGGCCATCCCTATGTCATTTTAGGAAATCTTACTCCTCTACTCTTAAATAAGAAGTCCAACTTCTTCGTTCATTAAATTTAACTCTTTAAATTTAACTATCTCAACGGGGAATAAAAATCCATTACACTGTGTGACCCTCAATGGTTCAGGGATACAGCTAGCCGTGGGCTCACAACTCCTTGTGACTCGGAACAACAATTTCCGACTTGCCCATCGAATCATGGTATGAGCGCCTAGCAACATCCCCCCATGATTCCCTAGGTATCACTGATAGTGCCTACAAGAACCAGTAGATTTTGGTTAGCGTACAGTACGGTCCCTTCATCCATATATCCCGATCGAATCAACAACCATTGGTATATCGAGAGTCGCTCGAGATTCGATAACTA
This sequence comes from Henckelia pumila, assembly GCF_033568475.1. Taxonomy (NCBI): domain Eukaryota; kingdom Viridiplantae; phylum Streptophyta; class Magnoliopsida; order Lamiales; family Gesneriaceae; genus Henckelia; species Henckelia pumila. Next base: position 67,262,000 of record NC_133122.1, read on the forward strand.
TGCAATGCATCTTGAAGATCAAATAGTGACATCGCATGTGCTACTAAGAAACCATTTCTTAAATCAAATCATGTACTCTGGCCAGAGATTCATCACACTAAAATCTCCTCAGATCGCATAGGATATCCACACTCGCAAGTATGTGGTGAATCCTTGACAACAAAGCATCGACTCCTATATGTGTTGTAACTGTACCCAATCCCGACACCTGATGACCCCAATAGAGTCGGTAAACGAGTCAAAGCACAGTACTAGCATAAAGAGTCTCAATGATGTCTCAAGTAGTAAGGACTAATGGTGTACAACCAAAACCGCGGACTATATCCACTCGATAAGTGATAACCACTTGGAATGTCCGGATAGGGTAGTTCGATCATTCATCATATGAATATCCATTTGCATGCTTCGAACATCTCTATGTTCCTTACCAATGAAACGTGGTACTCTGCATCGCAAATGCTAGTCTCAAACTCGAGCGATCCTTATCCTTATTATCGGACGGCTCAATCGACTAGGAACAGTTTAGAATATACAGTGACTATAAGATGTGTTTCATGATAGACATCTCCATGTTCTACCACATCTTACATACACTATAGTATATTCAAGGTCTTTATCAAAACAACAATAGTATATCACAATATCACAATATGAAGAAAGACAAAGTCATTGCCATTAATAAAAGTGTAAATTATATTAAACAAAAGATTGTTTATACAAAGAGTCATCAAAGCCCTTAGCCACAAGTTGGCTCACCGGGCACCCACTCTTTCACATATGCCTTGGGCAAAGAATTTAACAGAAATTTTCTTGATCTTCTTCATCAACTTTAACATCAAGATTTTCCAAATCTGAGAGCAGTTTAGTGAATTCGTCCATGTTTTCATCTATAGTTTTGTTCTCATCCATCTTAAATCCATAGAACCTTTATTTCAAGTAAATTCTGTTGGGAAGAGTCTTGGTCATATACAGCTGTTCTAGCTTGATCCACATCTCACAGGCAGTTTTTTCTTTTACCACTTTTCTGAGAATTTGATCACCTAGACTCAAGATGATTGTATTTCTCGCTTTCTTAAGAATCTCATCCTTATTCTTGATTGTATCAGGCATCTGTGATTCACCTCTAAGAGCTTCATCCAATCCGAGATTTCCCAGGTGAGCAATCATCTTTTCTCTCCAGATATTGAAATCATTTTTTCCGTCGAACTTCTCCACCTCAAATCTTGAAGTTGGCATATTGAGAGATTGACCATGGCCAGTAGACATCCTTCAGTAAATCAACTCAGAAACTTCTCTTGTGCAGAATATCGAACACCTCCAGACCAATTCAAGATGTGATCGCTCACTCAAAGACTTAACCAGTCTCTGATATCAGTTTGTTGAGATTAAGCCCAAGAACAACACGCGAGAGAGAGAGATACAATTCAATCAGACAAAGCTCAAGAGAGATAATAAGAACGCAATGACACAAGATTTACTTGGTTCGGATATAATTATCCTACATTCAAGGTTCTTGGGACTCCCCAATTAATCCACTATATCACGCAAGGCATATACAAGATCGAGTTTTCACAGAGCTTCAACAAGAATCTCCACTCTCCTTCACAAGCTTTCAATCCTATACACTCTTCTATAGATTCATGCTATATATATATATATATATATATATATATATATATATATAATTCAAACTTTGGTCTTCACATTCACATTTTATATTCAATGATTTCAATCAATATTTGACACAAAAAATCTACAAAGCCTACCTCATAACAACAAAAACAGGGAAAAAATCCAGTTGTCACCCTCAAAGATCAAATTGTAAGCAAGCCAGAAATCACCATGTCTTGGGGAACCATCTGCATTCAAACCCATTAACAAAATAAAAAATTAATCACAATAAAAATTTCAAAAAGTGGTTGGAATTTTCACTGAATTTTTACGCGGAAAAAGATTTTTAAAAAAAATGAGAAGATAACATTTACCTTCCAATGTCTTCACTTAATTTTTCATTGTTTTCTTTCTTTTTTTTCTTTACTCGGATTGGAAACCGGCATTGGTTGATTCATGAGCATACAGATAAAGAGAAATGTGAAGAAAAATTCTTGAAGATTTGTTGGTGTGAAATTTCATCGAGTTGCTGAGCAGTGAGTTTTAGTCAATCCATATTGTTGAATATGAAGCAACCTAACTACAACATAATTGGCTTAAAACAACACAACACAAAGAATGGGGAAATGTGAAAAGAAAAGGAATTTCAATTAACCTTGATAACGAACAAAAATTTTCATACGACGGTTTTTGAATGACTCGTTAAAATATTAAAAAAAGGATACAAAATTGCGTTTGAGCAGTTGAAAAATGATGGGAAGATACTGAATGAAGAGCAGGTCTCTTGTGAGCCATAAGACAGATCAATCAACCCTACTCATATTTATAATAAAAAAATAATATTTTTTTGTATAAAATTAATATTTTTGATCCAAATATGCGATCTGTCTCACAAAATTGATCTGTGAGACTGTCTTATTAGAATTTAGTTTTTTGCCATGAATGAAAGAGAGTTAAAATTTTGAAATGAAGAGATAAAACCTCATTCAACGGAATGAATCAGATGTGAACCGTTTTGGAGGTAAACGTGAGAAGAAAATCTGATCGAGATAGTGGGTGATGTGCGAGTATTTTGTCCCTTTTAACCAAGTCATAAAAAGCCAAAGATATTTTTTTTAGGGAAGAAAATTAATATTACATTGGTGTAACCATTGTCAAACCAAATAAGTTTTTAAGGGGTAAGGAAGTATTATAAAACAGTACAGATAGTTGACACACATACACACACATATATATAGCTTTATTATTGTTGAAGAATATATCTTAATTTTGGTGATAATAAGCAGATCAATCGAATTATATAAATCAAAACAAGAACAAATTATATAAGCTCAAATTGGTCTGATATCAAGACATTTGATCTAGACTCATCAGAAGTACTCAAGAAATCAATAAGACCAAATCATCAGCAGAAGTACTCGGTAAATTAATGAGACCAGATCAAAATCAGGCCAGATCAAATCCAAAAGAGATCAAATCTACTCGGTTCAATGTCAATCCGAGTTGTTAGACTAAATGACAAAATAAGTTGTTGGTGATATAAATATATATGTTATCCTCCGTACTCGACAATGTTTCAAATGTTCCATTATATTTGGAAAGGTACGAGGACACGTGTCATCTGCTGGTTCAAATGTCAGACAAATCCAAAACAAACATTCTACCGGTTATTTTTTTGAACGCTGAAGAAGATCACCTATAAATACTTTATGACATTCAGAGATTCACAACTCTTGCTCTTGCAATTATGAACTTAAAGATTATTAAAGCTTTCATCAGATTATTTTAAGATCACAAAGTCAGACAAGAAGCAGATCAAATATCAAAACACAGAATTGAAGCTTACTGTCTATATCAGATCAATTGATTGAGATCATTTTGTGATAATCAGACCAGCTTGTTGAAGCATGTTCCTTACTGAATCTAAGTTGTAACTCAATCAGAGTTTGATCTGATTTGATAAGTTGAGATAAGAGTTTTTTTCAAGGGTTGATTGGATCGGATTTGTACAAATTGTTGTGTAAATCAAACTCTTCTAGTAAAATCCTTCTGGAAATAGAAAAAGGGAAGACGTAAAAGGTTTATCTTCGAACTTCCATAAAAATCTCTTGTTTTTTATCTTTATTTACTGCACTTACTTATTTGATCTGCCTTAGCTATCCAGTTCAATTTTGCAAGGAAGATATATTACGCCTGATCAGATCAGTTCTTTCGAGCAAAATACATTTAAGCAAAAATATTTTAGAGTTCGTGCTGATAAATCAGCTCAAGTTTGCAAAAATTATACTTAATGTGTATTAACCCTCACCCCCTCTACACACGCTCACAATCCTAACAAGTGGTATCAGAGCGGGTTATTTGCTTAAATTTGAAATTCTCTTGATAAAGCTATGACATCATTTAACAAAATTCCTATGTTCTCAAAGGAAGATTATGATGACTGAAAAATGTTGGAGAACGGTGTTCAGATCAATCAGAATTGATACCCGGTGCAGCGGAAGTTTTAAAATTTTATATGGAACGATTCCATATCATGGGTATCAAAATTTTACGATTAAATTGTGCGTGTAAAAATTAAATAACAATTAAATTTTTACCTTGAAATCTCGAAACGAGATTATGGACACCAACAGATAACTCTGCTCTTGTTGTATATCCCAGGAACTGATGGACGAACAATTCTTCAATCAGGTCCACGAACAGAAGTTTAATCCCTCTGATAGATTGCACTAGAAAATCTATCAGAAGTTTCTACGAAGAGAATTAACAAATTTTATCCGTTAAACCAGACTGCAAATTCAAAATTCACAGGCTGGAATTTTTCGAGTAGAGAGAGAGGGGGGCGGCCACTAGAGAGAAAACAGCTAGGGTTTTCAAAAATTGTGACCTCTGTTGTATAATTTTTGTACTGCAATAACTTATTTATAATGTGGGCTGCTAACAGCTTAGGGCCCATTAGTCATAATTTCAAGCCTGACAAGCAAAGCCCGCATGTTCAGAAATTAATATAAAATTCATCGTGACTCAGATTGATAAACCAATTGTTGGAGAACGCGGCGATCAGATCAATTATGATTGATACCCGGTGCAGCGGAAGTTTAAAATTTTGTATGGAATGATTCCATAATGGGTATCAACCTTACGATTAAATTGTGTGTGTAAAAATTAAATAACAATTATAAAATTTTTACCTTTAATCTCGAATCGAGATTTTGGACACCAACAGATTTCTCTGCTCTTGTTGTATATCCCTGGAACTGATGGACGAACTGTTCTTCAATCAGGTCCACGAACGGATATTTAATACCTCTGATAGATTGCACTAGAAAATCTATCAGAAGTTTCTACGAAGAGATTAACGAATTTGATCCGTTAAAACAGACTGCAATTCAAAATTCACAGGCTGGATTTTTCGAGCAGAGGGAGGGAGGGGGCGGCCACTTATTAAAAACGCAGCTAGGGTTTTAAAAATATTTTGTGACCTGTTGTGTTTAATTTCTGTACTGCAATAACTTATTTATAATGTAGGCCACTAACAGCTTAGGGCCCATTAGTCATAAGTTCAAGCCCGACAAGCAAAGCCCGCATGTTCAGAAATTAATATAAAATTCATCGTGACTTCGATTGATAAACCGATTTCACCAATGTGCACAGAAACCATTTCTGCACCTTTTAAAGTCAAGATAAATTTTTCTGAATCCGAATTCAGTGATTTCCAAAAATGGCCATCCCTATGTCATTTTAGGAAATCTTACTCCTCTACTCATAATTAAGAAGTCCAACTTCTTTGTTCATTAAATTTAACTCTTTAAATTTAACTATCTCAACGGGGATTAAAATCCATTACACTGTGTGACCCTCAATGGTTCAGGGATACAGCTAGCCGTGGGCTCACAACTCTTTGTGACTCGGAACAACAATTTCCGACTTGCCTATCGAATCATGGTAAGAGCGCCTAGCAACATCGCCCCATGATTCCCTAGGTATCACTGATAGTGCCTACAAGAACCAATAGATTTTGGTTAGCGTACAGTCCCTTCATCCATATATCCCGATCGAATCAACAACCATTGGTATATCGAGAGTCATTCGAGATTCGATAACTATGCAATACATCTTGAAGATCAAATAGTGACATCGCATGTGCTACTAAGAAACCATTTCTTAAACCACATCATGTACTCTGGCCAGAGATTCGTCACACTAATATCTCCTCAGATCGCATAGGATATCCACACTCGCAAGTATGTGGTGAATCCTTGACAACAAAGCATCGACTCCTATATGTGTTGTAACTGTACCCAATCCCGACACCTGATGACCCCAATAGAGTCGGTAAACGAGTCAAAGCACAGTACTAGCATATAGAGTCTCAATGATGTTTCAAGTAGTAAGGACTAATGGTGTACAACCAAAACCGCGTACTTTATCCACTCGATAAGTGATAACCACTTGGAAAGTCCGGATAGGGTAGTTCGATCATTCATCGTATGAATATCCATTTGCATGCTTCGAACATCTCCATGTTCCTTACCAATGAAACGTGGTACTCTGCATCGCAAATGCTAGTCTCAAACTCGAGCGATCCTTATCCTTATTATCGGACGGCTCAATCGACTAGGAACAGTTTAGAATATACAGTGATTATAAGATGTGTTTCATGATAGACATCTCCATGTTCTACCACATCTTACATACACTATAGTATATTCAAGGTCTTTATCAAAACAACAATAGTATATCACAATATAACAATATGAAGAAATATAAAGTCATTGCCTTTAATAAAAGTGTAAATAATATTAAACCAAAAGATTGTTTATACAAAGAGTCATCAAAGCCCTTAGCCACAAGTTGGCTCACCGGGCACCCACTCTTTCAATCTCCCACTTGCCCTAAAGCCAACTAGTCATACTACGTAGACCCATTGCTTCGCGATGTTTGTCAAATAATGGTCCTGGCAAGGGCTTAGTAAGTGGATCAGCGATATTGTCTGCAGAGGCCACTCTTTCGACAGTGATGTCTCCTCTTTTCACAATCTCCCGGATGATGTGGTATTTCCTCAGTACGTGTTTGGATCTTTGATGAGACCTTGGTTCCTTTGCCTGAGCAACGGCACCCGTGTTGTCACAGTACACCGGGACTGGACCAACAACTTCAGGAATGACGCCCAACTCTTGGACAAAATTCCTCATCCAAACGGCCTCTTTAGCAGCAGCTGATGTTGCAATGTATTCTGCTTCAGCGGTGGAATCCGCTGTGGTGTCTTGCTTGGAACTCTTCCAAGAGACAGCACCGCCATTGAGCATGAACACAAATCCAGAGGTTGACTTCGAGTCATCCACGTCACTTTGGAAGCTAGAGTCGGTATAGCCTTCCAATTTTAGTTCTCTTCCTCCATATACCATGAACATATTCTTAGTCCTTCGTAAGTACTTAAGAATGTCCTTCACGGCTTTCCAATGCATTTGACCGGGATTAGCTTGATATCTGCTCGTGACACTCAGAGCAAATGCTACATCCGGTCTGGTAGATATCATCCCATACATGATACTACCTATGGCTGACGCATATGGTACATGTGTCATTTTCTCTATCTCTTCATCAGTCTTGGGACACATAGACTTGGATAGAGAAACTCCATGACACATGGGTAGATGTCCTCTCTTGGACCCATCCATTGAAAACCGTTTCAATATGGTGTCGATGTAGGTTGACTGAGTGAGTCCTATCATTCTCTTAGATCTATCTCTATAGATCTGTATCCCTAGAATATAGGATGCCTCACCCAAATCCTTCATCGAGAATCTACCTTATAACCATATCTTTGTTGACTGCAACATCCCTACATCATTCCCAATGAGTAGGATGTCATCAACATAAAGTACTAAGAATGTCATAGCATCCTTAACTACTTTCTTGTACACGCATGGTTCCTCCGGATTCTTGATGAAACCAAAATCTTTTATTGTTTCATCAAATTTCTGGTTCCAACTTCTTGATGCTTGTTTTAGACCATAAATTTATCTCTGAAGCTTGCATACCTTATGCTCGCTTCCCATGGATGTGTACCCCTCAGGCTGCTTCATATAGATTTCTTCCTTAATATCTCCATTAAGAAAAGAAGTCTTCACATCCATTTGCCATATCTCATAGTCATACCATGCAGCTATGGCAATAAGGATTCTTATGGACTTGAACATTGCAACTGGTGAAAAGGTTTCATCATAGTCAACTCCTTGTCTTTGAGTATAACCTTTTGCCACCAATCGCGCCTTATAGGTCAATACCTTACCATCAGGCCCAAGCTTTCTCTTGTAGATCCATTTACACCCTATTGGAACAATTCCATCGGGAGGATCTTCTAAAGACCAAACTTGGTTTGTATGCATCGAATCTATTTCCGACTGCATAGCTTCAAGCCATAAATTTGAATCCGCATCAGAAATTGCTTCCTTGAAGTTTCTTGGATCACATCCAACATCGGGTTCATCTTGATCCCCTTCAAGAAGAAGACCATATCGAATAGGAGGTCTAGAAGTCCTCTCGGATCTTCTAGGTACAGGCGTGTCTATCAATGGTTCCTGAGGTGTAGGATCGTTATTTTGTATTTCGGGTTCTTCTCGAATTTCTTCGAGTTCCATCATCTCGCCTTTCTTATCCAATAAGAACTCCTTCTCCAAGAAGGTGGCATTCCTTGAAACAAACACCTTTGTTTCAGCAGGATAATAGAAATAATATCCGATTGAATTCTTCGGATACCCTACAAAATAACATAAGCTGGATCGACTATCCAACTTATCTCCCACTGTCCGCTTCACGTAAGCAGGACATCCCCAAATCCTCAAGTACGAATACTTAGGAGCTTTGCCATTCCATAACTCGTATGGTGTTTTGTCCACTGCTTTAGTGTGGACGTTGTTCAACAACAATACCGTCGTTTCAAGCGCATAGCCCCAAAACGAAGGTGGAAGCTCAGTGAAGCTCATCATGGACCGAACCATGTCCAACAAAGTTCGATTACGACGCTCCGATACACCATTAAGCTGTGGTGTCATAGGAGGAGTCCACTGAGAGAGAATCTCATTCTCTTTTAGATAGTCCAAAAACTTGGTACTTAAGTATTCTCTACCTCGATCCGATCGAAGTGCTTTAATACTTTTACCTAGCTTGTTTTCTACTTCAGCCTTGAATTCTTTAAACTTTTCAAATGCTTCAGACTTATATTTCATTAAATATAAATACCCATACCTCGAATAATCATCAGTAAAGGTAATGAAGTAGGTGTGGCCATGTTGAGTACCAACTCTAAATGGACCACAAACATCTGTATGGATCAAATCCAACAGATTTTGACTACGCTCAGGTTTCCCCTTAAAAGGAGATTTAGTCATTTTTTCCTTTCAGGCAGGATTCACAAGTAGGTAGAGAGTTAATATCAGACATATCAAACATGCCCTCTCCCACTAGCTTGTTCATCCTCCTTGAGGAAATATGACCTAGCCTAGCGTGCCAAAGGTTTGCCGGGTTTTGGCTATCGATTTTCCTTTTGTTTGTTGTTGCCGTTTATCAACATAATTTATTGGAACGTCTTTTAGTTTTAAGTTGTATAGATCTTTTTCAAGTTGTCCATTTCCAATCAAACATTCATTCTTGTAAATATTGCAAATTCCATTCACAAAATTGCAAGAATAACCATCTCTATCAAGCATAGAAACAGAAATAATGTTTTTAATCAAATCCGGAACAAATAAAACATCTCTTAAAAGTAACTTAAAACCGTTCTGCAAAATTAAATAAACATCTCCCACGGCTTTAGCTTCAACTCTGGAACCATTTCCGAGCCTCAGCTGGGTCTCACCCATTCTAAGCCTGCGACTTCTTGTCATCACCTGCAAATCATTGCAAATGTGAGATCCACATCCGGTATCCAATACCCAAGAAGTTGTATTAAGTGAAACATTTATTTCAATATAGAACATGCCCTTCGCAGTTCGCAACTGCTCTAGATATTCCTTGCAGTTACGCTTCCAATGACCGGGCTTCTTGCAGTAATGGCAAACATCCTTGGATTTTTCCATGTTTGAAGCCTTTGTCTTGTACTTCTTCTCGGGTTCGATTTTCTTGGGTGGGGCAGAACGTTTCTTGCCCTTTGTACTTGGCCCCTTCTTAGCAGAAAAAGAGGAACCGACCAAGAAAGCTGGTTTATCCTTCTTTAATGTGGATTCATATGTCACAAGCATATTGACCATCTCTTCAAGGGAGGCCTCTATCTTGTTCATATTGAAATTCACCACAAATCCGTCAAACGTAGAAGGAAGAGACAGAAGTAGTAAGTCCACGTTGAGTTCATGCTCCAAACCCAAATCAAGGGTTACCAACTTCTGTATGAGCCAAATCACTCGTACCCCATGATCACGGACCGAAGTCCCTTCACGCATGCGACACGTCATTAGCTCCTTTACAGTAGAGAACCTTTCAGCCCTCGATTGAGCCCCAAAAATTTCCTTGAGTTGAACGTGAATGTCAGCAGCATTCACGGTGTCCTCAAATCGCCTCTGGAGTTCATCAGACATCGAGGCTTGCATATAGCATTTGGTCTTGATATCATGGTCCCACCATGTATCAAGTTTGGCTAACTCCTCTGGACTTACGTCAGCTGGTGCTTCCTTCGGAGGAGATTTTTCTAACACGTAGAGCATCTTCTCCGAAGTCAAGACAATCTTCAACTTACGGAACCATTCCGTATAGTTTGCGCCAGTCAACTTATTTTGTTCGAGGATCGAGAAAAGTGGATTACGCGAATTCATCTTATGAAATACTGAAAAGAAACAGACAAATATCAGTGATTGTTTAAGCAATTTACTAAGACATAAAATAGGCGAAATTTATTTTATGAATCTCACTCCCACTATTTTAACGATTTCACTACCCTCTAGTGAAAACGGGAAACTGGTTTCCTTAGTGAGAACATGGAGTCCAATTGACAATCTATGGTCCCGAATAATATCAGCCAACCATAATTTCAAAAGGTAGAGCCCAATTGCTTCCAAAGCAACCTCCATGTTTTTTACCTCATGTCCAATAAGGGCCCAATAATATGACGCCGTTTATTGTGACATGTCAAGATGACCCATCAATATTAAGTTGTGATGGACGGTCGCCATGTGGATCCCCCAATAATATGAGCCGATCCCATGGGAGTTCCACCCAACTTACAACATGTGTCGATCCAATGTACAGCTTTCCGACGAACTGGCCCCCCCAATAATATGAGCCGGACCGTATCCGCAGGTAGCATCTCATACATTGATCGTTGATGGAAGGTAGGAACATTTAAACAAATTTAAATTTCCTTTATTTATCTTGATATCAATTTTAAATCATATTTAAAATGAGGGATTTTTAATTATGAAAATTTGTCTCATCATTTTTAAATTTTGTATGCTTGCCGGATTCACACAATTATGTCTAAAACATGCATACAACTATAATATCACATATTATATAGGATGATCGATTCCATTTCTAATCGACCCGTGGTTGCCAATCACGAGTCTTAGTCCAATCCTAGGTAATATGCAGTATGCAATGCAATCCTATTACATTTGCTTCCAATTTACATTTCTTCTGTCTTTATTGTCTGCTGGGCCCACCTCCATTTTCAAATCTTGATCTCCCACTAAATCTAATGTATTTACAATAAATAACAATGACAAGTAGGGGATACATTTTTAAGTGGTGGGAACGGGCCATAAACCAAGCCCATTTTTATTACATATGACAATTCATATTGGGCCATAAACCAGGCCCATTAATAAAACCAACAACAATAAAAACAAATGTAAATTCCTAACATACACCTACAAAATTGGTCATGGCAATCGATCATCCTTATCCAATAACATTTAATTCAAAATTAATTTATTGGATAACATGCAATGGCAATTTAAATTTAAAAGGATAAAATCATATTGCATATATAAAATCTTATTTTACATACAAAATCATATTTTATCTTTTTATCAAATAAAATCATATTTTATCTATAAAATCCAATTTTATACATAAAATCATATTTTACTCAATATATCCATAAGATCATATCTTATCATCAATTGTACCAAAAATAATTAATTTCAAAATTCAATTTAAAGGATAAAATATTTAAATTTTCCAAAAATTCAAATTTACCCAAAAATCAATTTTAAAATTTTCGGACTCGAACAATTCGATCCGACGCCTCGTGGACCAATCAAAACAATTTTCGATCGGACCAAAAATAGAATTTTAACATATTAAAATTTAATTTAAAAATTAAAAAATAATTTTTCCCATGGGCCGCCCGGGACATTCCCGGGCTGCCCGCGCCCTAATGGGGTCGGGCCGGGTAGCCCGGCTGCCCCTAGGGCAGCGACGATCGCTGCCCTGGGCAGCGCCGTGCACTGTCCTGGGCAGCGATCACATCGCTGCCCATGGGCAGCGCCGAGCGCTGCCCTGCGCAGTGCAGCGCCCAGCGACGATCGCTGCCCCTGCCCCGGGCAGCGATCCAATCGCTGCCCGGGTTTTTGTCCGAAAAAATAAATTTTATTTTTAAATATTTATTTTGTTTCAAAAACCGAGGCTTAAAAAATTTTTGTACAATCGATTAATTTAATCGCTTGATCTGAGCAACCTGGCTCTGATACCACTGTTGGAGAACGCGGCGATCAGATCAATTATGATTGATACCCGGTGCAGCGGAAGTTTAAAATTTTGTATGGAACGATTCCATAATGGGTATCAACCTTACGATTAAATTGTGTGTGTAAAAATTAAATAACGATTATAAAATTTTTACCTTTAATCTCGAATCGAGATTTTGGACACCAACAGATTTCTCTGCTCTTGTTGTATATCCCTGGAACTGATGGACGAACTGTTCTTCAATCAGGTCCACAAACGGATATTTAATCCCTCTGATAGATTGCACTAGAAAATCTATCAGAAGTTTCTACGAAGAGATTAACGAATTTGATCCGTTAAACCAGACTACAATTCAAAATTCACAAGCTGGATTTTTCGAGCAGAGGGAGGGAGGGGGCGGCCACTTATTAAAAACGCAGCTAGGGTTTTAAAAATATTTTGTGACCTGTTCTGTTTAATTTCTGTACTGCAATAACTTATTTATAATGTAGGCCACTAACAGCTTAGGGCCCATTAGTCATAAGTTCAAGCCCGACAAGCAAAGCCCGCATGTTCAGAAATTAATATAAAATTCATCGTGACTCCGATTGATAAACCGATTTCACCAATGTGCACAGAAACCATTTCTGCACCTTTTAAAGTCAAGATAAATTTTTCTGAATCCGAATTCAGTGATTTCCAAAAATGGTCATCCCTATGTCATTTTAGGAAATCTTACTCCTCTACTCTTAATTAAAAAGTCCAACTTCTTTGTTCATTAAATTTAACTCTTTAAATTTAACTATCTCAACGGGGATTAAAATCCATTACACTCTGTGATCCTCAATGGTTCAGGGATACATCTAGCCGTGGGCTCACAACTCTTTGTGACTCGGAACAACAATTTCCGACTTGCCCATCGAATCATGGTAAGAGCGCCTAGCAACATCGCCCCATGATTCCCTAGGTATCACTGATAGTGCCTACAAGAACCAATAGATTTTGGTTAGCGTATAGTACGGTCCCTTCATCCATATATCCCGATCGAATCAACAACCATTGGTATATCGAGAGTCATTCGAGATTCGATAACTATGCAATACATCTTGAAGATCAAATAGTGACATCGCATGTGCTACTAAGAAACCATTTCTTAAACCACATCATGTACTCTGGCCAGAGATTCGTCACACTAATATCTCCTCAGATCGCATAGGATATCCACACTCGCAAGTATGTGGTGAATCCTTGACAACAAAGCATCGACTCCTATATGTGTTGTAACTGTACCCAATCCCGACACCTGATGACCCCAATAGAGTCGGTAAACGAGTCAAAGCACAGTACTAGCATATAGAGTCTCAATGATGTTTCAAGTAGTAAGGACTAATGGTGTACAACCAAAACCGCGGACTTTATCCACTCGATAAGTGATAACCACTTGGAAAGTCCGGATAGGGTAGTTCGATCATTCATCGTATGAATATCCATTTGCATGCTTCGAACATCTCCATGTTCCTTACCAATGAAACGTGGTACTCTGCATCGCAAATGCTAGTCTCAAACTCGAGCGATCCTTATCCTTATTATCGGACGGCTCAATCGACTAGGAATAGTTTAGAATATACAGTGACTATAAGATGTGTTTCATGATAGACATCTCCATGTTCTACCACATCTTACATACACTATAGTATATTCAAGGACTTTATCAAAACAACAATAGTATATCACAATATAACAATATGAAGAAAGATAAAGTCATTGCCTTTAATAAAAGTGTAAATAATATTAAACCAAAAGATTGTTTATACAAAGATTCATCAAAGCCCTTAGCCACAAGTTGGCTCACCGGGCACCCACTCTTTCACCAATTTCACCAATGTGCACAGAAACCATTTCTGCATCTTTTAAAGTCAAGATAAATTTTCTGAATCCGAATTCAGTGATTTCCAAAAATGCCCATCCCTATGTCATTTTAGGAAATCTTACTCTTCTACTCTGATATAATAAGTCCTACTTCTTTGTTCATTAAATTTAACTCTTTAAATTTAACTATCTCAACGGGGATTAAAAATCCATTACTTGTGTGACCCTCAATGGTTCAGGGATACAGCTAGCCGTGGGCTCACAACTCCTTGTGACTCGGAACAACAATTTCCGACTTGCCCATCGAATCATGGTAAGAGCGCCTAGCAACATCGCCCCATGATTCCCTAGGTATCACTGATAGTGCCTGCAAGAACCAATAGATTTTGGTTAGCGTACAGTACGGTCCCTTCATCCAAATATCCCGATCGAATCAACAACCATTGGTAAATCGAGAGTCGTTCGAGATTCGATAACTATGCAATGCATCTTGAAGATCAAATAGTGACATCGCATGTGCTACTAAGAAACCATTTCTTAAAACACATCATGTACTCTGGCCAGAGATTCGTCACACTAATATCTCCTCAGATTGCATAGGATATCCACACTAGCAAGTATGTGGTGAATCCTTGACAACAAAGCATCGACTCTTATATGTGTCGTAACTGTACCCAATCCCGACACCTGATGACCCCAATAGAGTCGGTAAACGAGTCAAAGTACAGTACTAGCATATAGAGTCTCAATGATGTTTCAAGTAGTAAGGACTAATGGTGTACAACCAAAACCGCAGACTTTATCCACTCGATAAGTGATAACCACTTGGAAAGTCCGGATAGGGTAGTTCGATCATTCATCGTATGAATATCCATTTGCATGCTTTGAACATCTCTATGTTCCATACCAATGAAACGTGGTACTCGGCATCGCAAATGCTAGTCTCAATCTCGAGCGATCCTTATCCTTATTAACGGACGGCTCAATCGACTAGGAACTGTTTAGAATATACAGTGACTATAAGATGTGTTTCATGATGGTCATCCCCATGTGCCACCACATCTTACATACACTATAGTATATTCAAGGTCTTCATCTAAACATCTTATAGTATGTCACAACATAATAATATGATAAAAGATAAAGTAGAAGCCATTATAAAAGTGTAAATTATATTAAACAAAAGATTATTTGTACATAGAGTCATCAAAGTCCTTAGCCACAAGTTGGCTCACCGGGCACCCACTCTTTCAATCTTCCACTTGCCCTAAAGCCAACTAGTCATACTACGCAGTCCCATTGCTTCGCGATGTTTGTCAAATAATGGTCCTGGCAAGGGCTTAGTAAGTGGATCAGCGATATTGTCTGCAGAGGCCACTCTCTCGACAGTGATGTCTCCTCTTTCCACGATCTCCTGGATGATGTGGTATTTCGTCAGTACGTGTTTGGATCTTTGATGAGACCTTGGTTCCTTTGCCTGAGCAACGGCACCCGTGTTGTCACAGTACACCGGGACTGGACCAACAACTTCAGGAATAACGCCCAACTCTTGGACGAAATTCCTCATCCAAACGGCCTCTTTAGCAGCAGCTGATGCCGCAATGTATTCTGCCTCAGTGGTGGAATCCGCTGTGGTGTCCTGCTTGGAACTCTTCCAAGAGACAGCACCACCATTGAGCATGAACACAAATCCAGAGGTTGACTTCGAGTCATCCACGTCACTTTGGAAGCTAGAGTCGGTATAGCCTTCCAATTTCAGTTCTCTTCCTCCATATACCATGAACATATTCTTAGTCCTTCGTAAGTACTTAAGAATGTCCTTCACGGCTTTCCAATGCATTTGACCGGGATTGGCTTGATATCTGCTCGTGACACTCAGAGCAAATGCTACATCCGGTCTGGTAGATATCATCCCATACATGATACTACCTATGGCTGACGCATATGGTACATGTGTCATTTTCTCTATCTCTTCATCAGTCTTGGGACACATGGACTTGGATAGAGAAACTCCATGACACATAGGTAGATGTCCTCTCTTGGACCCATCCATTGAAAACCTTTTCAATATGGTTTCGATGTAAGTTGATTAAGTGAGTCCTATCATTCTCTTAGATTTATCTCTATAGATCTGTATCCCTAGAATATAGGATGCCTCACCCAAATCCTTCATCGAGAATCTACCTGATAACCATATCTTTGTTGACTGCAACATCCCTACATCATTCCCAATGAGTAGGATGTCATCAACATAAATTACTAAGAATGTCACAGCATCCTTAACTACTTTCTGTTGGAGAACCCGGCGATCAGATCAATCAGAATTGATACCCGGTGTAGCGGAAGTATATGGAACGATTCCATAATGGGTATCAAAACTTAACGATTAAATTGTGTGTGTAAAAATTAAATAACAATTATAAATTTTTACCTCCAATCTCGAATCGAGATTTTGGACACCAACAGATTGCTCTGCTCTTGTTGTATATCCCTGGAACTGATGGACGAACTGTTCTTCAATCAGGTCCACGAACGGATAATTAATCCCTCTGATAGATTGCACTAGAAAATCTATCAGAAGTTTCTACGAAGAGAATTAACGAATTTGATCCGTTAAACCAGACTGTAATTCAAAATTCACAGACTGGATTTTTCCGAGTAGAGAGAGGGGGGGGTGGCCACTTTAGAGAGAAAATAACTAGGTTTTCGAAAATTGTGACCTGTTGTGTGTAATTTCTGTACTGCAATAACTTATTTATAATGTAGGCTGCTAACAGCTTAGAGCCCATTAGTCATAAGTTCAAGCCCGACAAGCAAAGCCCGCATGTTCAGAAATTAATATAAAATTCATCATGACTCCGATTGATAAACCGATTTCACCAATGTGCACAGAAACCATTTCTGCACCTTTTAAAGTCAAGATAAATTTTTCTGAATCCGAATTCAGTGATTTGCCTATGTCATTTTAGGAAATCTTACTCCTCTACTCTTAAATAAGAAGTCCAACTTCTTTGTTCATTAAATTTAACTCTTTAAATTTAACTATCTCAACGGGGATTAAAAATCCATTACTCTGTGTGACCCTCAATGGTTCAGGGATACAGCTAGCCGTGGGCTCACAACTCCTTGTGACTCGGAACAACAATTTCCGACTTGCCCATCGAATCATGGTAAGAGCGCCTAGCAACATTGCCCCATGATTCCCTAGGTATCACTGATAGTGCCTGCAAGAACCAATAGATTTTGGTTAGCGTACAGTACGGTCCCTTCATCCAAATATCCCGATCGAATCAACAACCATTGGTAAATCGAGAGTCGTTCGAGATTCGATAACTATGCAATACATCTTGAAGATCAAATAGTGACATCGCATGTGTTACTAAGAAACCATTTCTTAAAACACATCATGTACTCTGGCCAGAGATTCGTCACACTAATATCTCCTCAGATCGCATAGGATATCCACACTCGCAAGTATGTGGTGAATCCTTGACAACAAAGCATCGACTCCTATATGTGTTGTAACTTTACCCAATCCCGACACCTGATGACCCCAATAGAGTCGGTAAATGAGTCAAAGCACAGTACTAGCATATAGAGTCTCAATGATGTTTTAAGTAGTAAGGACTAATGGTGTACAACCAAAACCGCGGACTTTATCCACTCGATAAGTGATAACCACTTGGAAAGTCCGGATAGGATAGTTCGATCATTCATCGTATGAATATCCATTTGCATGCTTCGAACATCTCTATGTTCCTTACCAATGAAACGTGGTACTCTGCATCGCAAATGCTAGTCTCAAACTCGAGCGATCCTTATCCTTATTATCGTACGGCTCAATCGACTAGGAACAGTTTAGAATACACAGTGACTATAAGATGTGTTTCATGATAGACATCTCCATGTTCTACCACATCTTACATACACTATAGTATATTCAAGGTCTTTATCAAAACAACAATAGTATATCACAATATAACAATATGAAGAAAGATAAAGTCATTGCCATTAATAAAAGTGTAAATTATATTAAACAAAAGATTATTTATACAAAGAGTCATCAAAGCCCTTAGCCACAAGTTGGCTCACCGGGCACCTACTCTTTCAATCTCCCACTTGCCCTAAAGCCAACTAGTCATACTACGTAGACCCATTGCTTCGCGATGTTTGTCAAATAATGGTCCTGGCAAGGGCTTAGTAAGTGGATCAGCGATATTGTCTGCAGAGGCCACTCTTTCGACAATGATGTCTCCTCTTTCCACAATCTCCCGGATGATGTGGTATTTCCTCAGTACGTGTTTGGATCTTTGATGAGACCTTGGTTCCTTTGCCTGAGCAACGGCACCCGTGTTGTCACAGTACACCGGGACTGGACCAACAACTTCAGGAATGACACCCAACTCTTGGACGAAATTCCTCATCCAAACGGCCTCTTTAGCAACAGCTGATGCTGCAATGTATTCTGCCTCAGTGGTGGAATCCGCTGTGGTGTCCTGCTTGGAACTCTTCCAAGAGAGAGCACCGCCATTGAGCATGAACACAAATCCAGAGGTTGACTTCGAGTCATCCACGTCACTTTGGAAGCTAGAGTCGGTATAGCCTTCCAATTTTAGTTCTCTTCCTCCATATACCATGAACATATTCTTAGTCCTTCGTAAGTACTTAAGAATGTCCTTCACGGCTTTCCAATGCATTTGACCGGGATTAGCTTGATATCTGCTCGTGACACTCAGAGCAAATGCTACATCCGGTCTGGTAGATATCATCCCATACATGATACTACCTATGGCTGACGCATATGGTACATGTGTCATTTTCTCTATCTCTTCATCCGTCTTGGGACACATAGACTTGGATAGAGAAACTCCATGACACATGGGTAGATGTCCTCTATTGGACCCATCCATTGAAAACCGTTTCAATATGGTGTCGATGTAGGTTGATTGAGTGAGTCCTATCATTCTCTTAGATTTATCTCTATAGATCTGTATCCCTAGAATATAGGATGCCTCACCCAAATCCTTCATCGAGAATCTACCTGATAACCATATCTTTGTTGACTGCAACATCCCTACGTCATTCCCAATGAGTAGGATGTCATCAACATAAAGTACTAAGAATGTCACAGCATCCTTAACTACTTTCTTGTACACGCATGGTTCCTCCGGGTTCTTCATGAAACCAAAATCCTTTATTGTTTCATCAAATTTCTGGTTCCAACTTCTTGATGCTTGTTTTAGACCATAAATTGATCTCTGAAGCTTGCATACCTTATGCTCGCTTCCCATGGATGTGTACCCCTCAGGCTGCTTCATATATATTTCTTCCTTAATGTCTCCATTAAGAAAAGCAGTCTTCACATCCATTTGCCATATCTCATAGTCATACCAAGCAGCTATGGCAATAAGGATTCTTATGGACTTGAACATTGCAACTGGTGAAAAGGTTTCATCATAGTCAACTCCTTGTCTTTGAGTATAACCTTTCGCCACCAATCGCGCCTTGTAGGTCAATACCTTACCATCAGGCCCAAGCTTTCTCTTGTAGATCCATTTACACCCTATTGGAACAATTCCATCGGAAGGATCTACTAAAGACCAAACTTGGTTTGTATGCATCGAATCTATTTCCGACTGCATAGCTTCAAGCCATAAATTTGAATCCGCATCAAAAATTGCTTCCTTGAAGTTTCTTGGATCACATCCAACATCGGGTTCATCTTGATCCCCTTCAAGAAGAAGACCATATCGAATAGGAGGTCTAGAAGTCCTCTCGGATCTTCTAGGTACAGGCGTGTCTATCAATGGTTCCTGAGGTGTAGGATCGTTATTTTGTATTTCGGGTTCTTCTCGAATTTCTTCGAGTTCCATCATCTCGCCTTTCTTATCCAATAAGAACTCCTTCTCCAAGAAGGTGGCATTCCTTGAAACAAACACCTTTGTTTCAGCAGGATAATAGAAATAATATCCGATTGAATTCTTCGGATACCCTACAAAATAACATAAGGTGGATCGACTATCCAACTTATCTCCCACTGTCTGCTTCACGTAAGCAGGACATCCCCAAATCCTCAAGTACGAATACTTAAGAGCTTTGCCATTCCATAATTCGTATGGTGTTTTGTCCACTGCTTTAGTGTGGACGTTGTTCAACAACAATACCGCCGTTTCAAGCGCATAGCCCCAAAACGAAGGTGGAAGCTCAGTGAAGCTCATCATGGATCGAACCATGTCCAACAAAGTTCGATTACGACGCTCCGATACACCATTAAGCTGTGGTCTCATAGGAGGAGTCCACTGAGAGAGAATCCCATTCTCTTTTAGATAGTCCAAAAACTCGGTACTCAAGTATTCTCCACCTCGATCCGATCGAAGTGCTTTAATACTTTTACCTAGATTGTTTTCTACTTTAGCCTTGAATTCTTTGAACTTTTCAAATGCTTCAGACTTATATTTCATTAAATATAAATACCCATACCTTGAATAATCATCAGTAAAGGTAATGAAGTAGGTGTGGTCATATTGAGTCCCAACTCTAAATGGACCACAAACATCTGTATGGATCAAATCCAACAGATTTTGACTACGCTCAGGTTTCCCCTTAAAAGGAGATTTAGTCATTTTTCCTTTTAGGCAGGATTCACAAGTAGGTAGAGAGTTAATATCAGACATATCAAACATGCCCTCTCCCACTAGCTTGTTCATCCTCCTTGAGGAAATATGACCTAGCCTAGCGTGCCAAAGGTTTGCCGGGTTTTGACTATCGATTTTCCTTTTGTTTGTTGTTGCCGTTTATCAACATAATTTATTGGAACGTCTTTTAGTTTTAAGTTATATAGATCGTTTTCAAGTTGTCCATTTCCAATCAAACATTCATTCTTGTAAATATTGCAAATCCCATTCACAAAATTGCAAGAATAACCATCTCTATCTAGCATAGAAACAGAAATAATGTTTTTAATCAAATCTGGAACAAATAAAACATCTCTCAAAAGTAACTTAAAACCGTTCTGCAAATTTAAATAAAAATCTCCCACAGCTTTAGCTTCAACTCTGGAACCATTTCCGAGCCTCAGCTGGGTCTCACTCATTCTAAGCCTGCGACTTCTTGTCATCACCTGCAAATCATTGCAAATGTGAGATCCACATCCGGTATCCAATACCCAAGAAGTAGTATTAAGTAAAACATTTATTTCAATATAGAACATACCCTTCGCAGTTCGCAACTGCTCTAGATATTCCTTGCAGTTACGCTTCCAATGACCGGGCTTCTTGCAGTAATGGCAAACATCCTTGGACTTTTCCATGTTTGAAGCCTTTGTCTTGTACTTCTTCTCGGGTTCGATTTTCTTGGGTGGGGCAGAACGTTTCTTACCCTTTGTACTTGGCCCCTTCTTAGCAGAAGAAGAGGAGCCCACCAAGAAAGCCGGTTTATCCTTCTTTAAAGTGGATTCATATGTCATAAGCATATTGACCATCTTTTCAAGGGAGGCCTCTATCTTGTTCATATTGAAATTCACCACAAATCCGTCAAACGAAGAAGGAAGAGATAGAAGTAGTAAGTCCACGTTGAGTTCATGCTCCAACACCAAATCAAGGGTTACTAACTTCTGTATGAGCCAAATCACTCGTACCCCATGATCACGGACCGAAGTCCCTTCACGCATGCGACACGTCATTAGCTCCTTTACAGTAGCGAACCTTTCAGCCCTCGATTGAGCCCCAAAAAGTTTATTTGAGTTGTACGTGAATGTCAGCAGCATTCACGGTGTCCTCAAATCGCCTCTGGAGTTCATCAGACATCGAGGCTTGCATATAGCATTTGGCCTTGATATCATGGTCCCACCATGTATCAAGTTTGGCTAACTCTTCCGGACTTATGTCAGCTGGTGCTTCCTTCGGAGGAGATTTTTCTAACACGTAGAGCATCTTCTCCGAAGTCAAGACAATCTTCAACTTACGGAACCATTCCGTATAGTTTGCGCCAGTCAATTTATTTTGTTCGAGGATCGAGAAAAATGGATTACGCGAATTCATCTTTATGAAATACTAAAAAGAAACAGACAAATATCAGTGATTGTTTAAGTAATTTACTAAGACATAAAATAGGCAAAATTTATTTTATGAATCTCACTCCCACTATTTTAACGATTTCACTACCCTCTAGTGAAAACGGGAAACTGTTTTCCTTAGTGAGAACATGGAGTCCAATTGACAAACTATGGTCCCGAATAATATCAGCCAACCATAATTTTCAAAAGGTAGAGCCCAATTGCTTCCAAAGCAACCTCCACGTTTTTACCTCATGTCCAATAAGGGCCCAATAATATGACGCCGTTTATTGTGACATGTCAAGATGACCCATCAATATTAAGTTGTGATGGACGGTCGCCATGTGGATCCCCCAATAATATGAGCCGATCCCATGGGAGTTCCACCCAACTTACAACATGTGTCGATCCAATGTACAGCTTTCCGACGAACGGGCCCCCCCAATAATATGAGCCGGACCGTATCCGCGGGTAGCATCTCATACATTGATCGTTGATGGAAGGTAGGAACATTTAAACAAATTTAAATTTCCTTTATTTATCTTGATATCAATTTTAAATCATATTTAAAATGAGGGATTTTAATTTTGAAAATTTGTCTCATCATTTTTAAAATTTTGTATGCTTGCCGGATTCACACAATTTTGTCTAAAACATGCATACAACAATAATATCACATATTATATAGGATCGATTCCATTTCTAATCGACCCGTGGTTGCCAATCACGAGTCTTAGTCCAATCCTAGGTAATATGCAGTATGCAATGAAATCCTATTACATTGTGCTTCCAATTTACATTTCTTCTGTCTTTATTGTCTGCTGGGCCTACCTCTGTCTTCAAATCTTCATCTTTCACTAAATCTAATGTATTTACAATAAATAACAATGACAAGTAGGGGATACATTTTTAAGGGGTGGGAACGGGCCATAAACCAAGCCCACTTTTATTACATATGACAATTCATATTGGGCCATAAACCAGGCCCATTAATAAATCCAACAACAATAAAAACAAATGTAAATTCCTAACATACACCTACAAAATTGGTCATGGCAATCGATCATCCTTATCCAATAACATTTAATTCAAAATTAATTTATTGGATAACATGCAATGGCAATTTAAATTTAAAAGGATAAAATCATATTTCATATATAAAATCTTATTTTACATACAAAATCATATTTTATCTTTTTATCAAATAAAATCATATTTTATCTATAAAATCCAATTTTATACATAAAATCATATTTTACTCAATATATCCATAAGATCATATCTTATCATCAATTGTACCAAAAATAATTAATTTCAAAATTCAATTTAACGGATAAAATATTTAAATTTTCAAAAAATTCAAATTTATCCGAAAATCAATTTTAAAATTTTCGGACTCGAACAATTCGATCTGACGCCTCGTGGACCAATCAAAAACAATTTTCGATCGGACCAAAAATAGAATTTTAACATATTAAAATTTTAATTTAAAAATTAAAAATAATTTTTTTTTTTTGCGGGCCGCCCAGGACACTCCCGGGCTGCCCGTGCCCCAAAGGGGCTCGGGCCGGGCAGCCCGGCAGCCCCTAGGGCAGCGACGATCGCTGCCCGGGGCAGCGACCATCGCTGCCCCCCCCAGGGCAGCGATCCAATCGCTGCCCGGGTTTTGCCCGAAAAAAAAAATTTTATTTTTTAAAATATTTATTTTGTTTCAAAAACCGAGGATTAAAAATTTTTGTACAATCGATTAATTTAATCGCTTGATCTGAGCAACCTGGCTTTGATACCACTGTTGGAGAACCCGGCGATCAGATCAATCAGAATTGATACCCGGTGCAGCGAAAGTTTAAAAATTTTATATGGAACGATTCCATAATGGGTATCAAAACTTAACGATTAAATTGTGTGTGTAAAAATTAAATAACAATTATAAATTTTTACCTTCAATCTCGAATCGAGATTTTGGACACCAACAGATTGCTCTGCTCTTGTTGTATATCACTGGAACTGATGGACGAACTGTTCTTCAATCAGGTCCACGAACGGATAATTAATCCCTCTGATAGATTGCACTAGAAAATCTATCAGAAGTTTCTACGAAGAGAATTAACGAATTTGATCCGTTAAACCAGACTGTAATTCAAAATTCACAGACTGGATTTTTCCGAGTAGAGAGGGAGGGGGGCGGCCACTTTAGAGAGAAAATAACTAGGTTTTCGAAAATTGTGACCTGTTGTGTGTAATTTTTGTACTGCAATAACTTATTTATAATGTAGGCTGCTAACAGCTTAGAGCCCATTAGTCATAAGTTCAAGCCCGACAAGCAAAGCCCGCATGTTCAGAAATTAATATAAAATTCATCATGACTCCGATTGATAAACCGATTTCACCAATGTGCACAGAAACCATTTCTGCACCTTTTAAAGTCAAGATAAATTTTTTTGAATCCGAATTCAGTGATTTCCAAAAATGCCCATCCCTATATTATTTTAGGAAATCTTACTCCTCTACTCTTAAATAAGAAGTCCAACTTCTTTGTTCATTAAATTTAACTCATTAAATTTAACTATCTCAACGGGGATTAAAAATCCATTACTCTGTGTGACCCTCAATGGTTCAGGGATACAGCTAGCCGTGGGCTCACAACTCCTTGTGACTCGGAACAACAATTTCCGACTTGCCCATCGAATCATGGTAAGAGCACCTAGCAACATTGCCCCATGATTCCCTAGGTATCACTGATAGTGCCTGCAAGAACCAATAGATTTTGGTTAGCGTACAGTATGGTCCCTTCATCCAAATATCCCGATCGAATCAACAACCATTGGTAAATCGAGAGTCGTTCGAGATTCGATAACTATGCAATACATCTTGAAGATCAAATAGTGACATCGCATGTGTTACTAAGAAACCATTTCTTAAAACACATCATGTACTCTGGCAGAGATTCATCACACTAATATCTCCTCAGATCGCATAGGATATCCACACTCGCAAGTATGTGGTGAATCCTTGACAACAAAGCATCGACTCCTATATGTGTTGTAACTGTACCCAATCCCGACACTTGATGACCCCAATAGAGTCGGTAAACGAGTCAAAGCACAGTACTAGCATATAGAGTCTCAATGATGTTTCAAGTAGTAAGGACTAATGGTGTACAACCAAAACCGCGGACTTTATCCACTCGATAAGTGATAACCACTTGGAAAGTCCGGATAGGGTAGTTCGATCATTCATCGTATGAATATCCATTTGCATGCTTCGAACATCTCTATGTTCCTTACCAATGAAACGTGGTACTCTGCATCGCAAATGCTAGTCTCAAACTCGAGCGATCCTTATCCTTATTATTGGACGGCTCAATCGACTAGGAACAGTTTAGAATACACAGTGACTATAAGATGTGTTTCAAGATAGACATCTCCATGTTCTACCACATCTTACATACACTATAGTATATTCAAGGTCTTTATCAAAACAACAATAGTATATCACAATATAACAATATGAAGAAAGATAAAGTCATTGCCATTAATAAAAGTGTAAATTATATTAAACAAAAGATTGTTTATACAAAGAGTCATCAAAGCCCTTAGCCACAAGTTGGCTCACCGGGCACCTACTCTTTCACTTTCTTGTATACGCACGGTTCCTTCGGGTTCTTGATGAAACCAAAATCCTTTATTGTTTCATCAAATTTCTGGTTCCAACTTCTTGATGCTTGTTTGAGACCATAGATTGATCTCTGAAGCTTGCATATCTTATGCTCGCTTCCCATGGATGTGTATCCCTCAGGCTGCTTCATATAGATCTCTTCCTTAATGTTTCCATTAAAAAATGCAGTCTTCACATCCATTTGCCATATCTCATAGCCATACCAAGCAGCTATGGCAATAAGGATTCTTATGGATTTGAACATTGCAACTGGTGAAAAGGTTTCATCATAGTCAACTCCTTGTCTTTAAGTATAACCTTTTGCCACCAATCGTGCCTTGTAGGTCAATACCTTACCATCAGTCCCAAGCTTTCTCTTGTAGATCCATTTACACCCTATTGGAACAATTCCATTGGGAGGATCTACTAAAGACCAAACTTGGTTTGTATGCATCGAATCTATTTCCGACTGCATAGCTTCAAGCCATAAATTTGAATCCGCATCAGAAATTGCTTCCTTGAAGTTTCTTGGATCACATCCAACGTCGGGTTCATCTTGATCCCCTTCAAGAAGAAGACCATATCGAATAGGAGGTCTAGAAGTCCTCTCGGATCTTCTAAGTATAGGCGTGTCCTCTGAAGATTCTTGAGGTATGGGATCATTATTTTGTATTTCGGGTTCTTCTCGAATTTCTTCGAGTTCCATCATCTCGCCTTTCTTATCCAATAAGAACTCCTTCTCCAAGAAGGTGGCATTCCTTGAAACAAACACTTTTGTTTCAGTAGGATGATAGAAATAATATCCGATTGAATTCTTCGGATACCCTACAAAATAACATAAGGTGGATCGACTATCCAACTTATCTCTCACTGTCTGCTTCACGTAAGCAGGACATCCCCAAATCCTCAAGTACGAATACTTAGGAGCTTTGCCATTCCATAACTCGTATGGAGTTTTGTTCACTGCTTTGGTGTGGACGTTGTTCAACAACAAAACCGCTGTTTCAAGCGCGTAGCCCCAAAACGATGGTGGGAGCTCAGTGAAGCTCATCATGGATCGAACCATGTCCAACAAAGTTCGATTATGATGCTCCGATACACCATTCAACTGAGGTGTCATAGGAGGAGTCCACTGAGAGAGAATCTCATTCTCTTTCAGATAGTCCAAAAACTCGGTACTTAAGTATTCTCTACCTCGATCCGATCGAAGTGCTTTAATACTTTTACCTAGCTTGTTTTCTACTTCAGCCTTGAATTCTTTGAACTTTTCAAATGCTTCAGACTTATATTTCATTAAATATAAATACCCATACCTTGAATAATCATCAGTAAAGGTAATGAAGTAGGTGTGGCCAAATTGAGTACCAATTCTAAATGGACCACAAACATCTGTATGGATCAAATCCAACAGATTTTGTCTACGCTCAGGTTTCCCCTTGAATGGAGATTTAGTCATTTTTCCTTTCAGGCAGGATTCACAAGTAGGTAGAGAGTTAATATCAGACATATCAAACATGCCCTCTCCCACTAGCTTGTTCATCCTCCTTGAGGAAATATGACCTAGCCTAGCATGCCAAAGATTTGCCGGGTTTTGACTATCGATTTTCTTTTGTTCATTGTTACCGGTTTATCAACATAATTTATTGGAACGTCTTTTAATTTTAAGTTATATAGATCGTTTTCAAGTTGTCCATTTCCAATCAAACATTCATTCTTGTAAATATTGCAAATCTCATTCACAAAATTGCAAGAAAAACCATCTCTATCAAGCATAGAAACAGAAATAATGTTTTTAATCAAATCTGGAACAAATAAAACATCTCTCAAAAGTAACTTAAAATCGTTCTGCAAAATTAAATAAACGTCTCCCACAGCTTTGGCTTCAACTCTAGAACCATTTCCGAGCCTTAGCTGGGTCTCACCCATTCTAAGCTTGCGACTTCTTGTCATCACCTGCAAATCATTGCAAATGTGAGATCCACATCCGGTATCCAATACCCAAGAAGTAGTATTAAGTGAAACATTTATTTCAATATAAAACATACCCTTCGCAGTTCGCAACTGCTCTAGATATTCCTTGCAGTTACGTTTCCAATGACCGGGTTTCTTGCAGTGATGGAAAACATCCTTGGACTTTTCCATGTTTGAAGCCTTTGTCTTGTTCTTCTTCTCGGGTCCGGTTTTCTTGGGTGGGGCAGAACGTTTCTTACCCTTTGTACTTGGCCCCTTCTTAGCAGAAGAAGAGGAGCCCACCAAGAGAACCGGTTTATCCTTCTTTAAAGTGGCTTCATAAGTTACAAGCATATTGACCATCTCTTCAAGAGAGGCCTCTATCTTGTTCATATTGAAATTCACCACAAAACCGTCAAACGATGAAGGAAGAGAGAGAAGTAATAAGTCCACATTGAGTTCATGCTCCAATACCAAATCAAGCGTTACCAACTTCTGTATGAGCCAAATCACGCGTACCCCATGATCACGGACCGAAGTCCCTTCACGCATGCGACACGTCATTAGCTCTTTTACAGTAGCGAACCTTTCAGCTCTCGATTGAGCCCCAAAAAGTTCCTTGTGTTGTACGTGAATGTCAGCAGCATTCACGGTATCCTCAAATCGCCTCTGGAGTTCATCAGACATCGAAGCTTGCATATAGCATTTGGCCTTGATATCATGGTCCCACCATATATCAAGTTTGGCCAACTCTTCCGGACTTATATCAGCTGGTGCTTCCTTCGGAGGAGATTTTTCTAACACGTAGAGCATCTTCTCCGAGGTCAAGACAATCTTCAACTTACGGAACCATTCCGTATAGTTTGCGCCAGTCAGTTTATTTTGTTCGAGAATAGAGAATAGTGGATTGCGCGAATTCATCTTAATGAAATACTGAAAAGAAACAGACAATAATCAGTGATTGTTTAATTAATTTACTAAGACATAAAATAGGCGAAATTTATTTTATGAATCTCACTCCCACTATTTTAACGATTTCACTACCCTCTAGTGAAAACGGGAAACTGTTTTCCTTAGTGGGAACATGGAGTCCAATTGACAAACTATGGTCCCGAATAATATCAGTGAACCATAATTTTCAAAAGGTAGAGACCAATTGCTTCCAAATCAACCTCCACGTTTTTACCTCATTTCCAATAAGGGCCCAATAATATGACGCCGTTTATTGTGACATGTCAAGATAACCCATCAATATTAAGTTGTGATGGACGGTCGCCATGTGGATCCCCCAATAATATGAGCCGATCCCATGGGAGTTCCACCCAACTTACAACATGTGTCGATCCAATGTACAGCTTTCCGACGAACGGGCCCCACCAATAATATGAGCCGTACCGTATCCGCGGGTAGCATCTCATACATTGATCGTTGATGGAAGGTAGGAATATTTAAACAATATTTAAATTTCCTTTATTTATCTTGATATCAATTTTAAATCATATTTAAAATGAGGGATTTTAATTTTGAAAATTTGTCTCATCATTTAAATTTTGTATGTTTGCGGGATTCATACAATTTAGTCTAAAACATGCATACAACGATAATATCATATATTATATAGGATGATCGATTCCATTTCTAATCGACCCGTGGTTGCCAATCACGAGTCTAAGTCCAATCCTAGGTAATATGCAGGTATGCAATGCAATCCTATTACATTGAGCTTCCAATTTACATTTCCTCAGTCTTCATTGTCTGCTGGGCCCCCCATTTCTTCAAATCTTCATCTCCCACTAAGTCTAATGTATTTACAATAAATAACTATGACAAGTAGGGGATACATTTTAAGGGGTGGAAACGGGCCATAAATCAGGCCCACTTTTATTACATATGACAATTCATATTGGGCCATAAACCAGGCCCATTAATAAATCCAACAACAATAAAAACAAATGTAAATTTCCTAACATACACCTACAAAATTGGTCATGGCAATCGATCATCCTTATCCAATAATATTTAATTCAAAATTAATTTATTGGATAACATGCAATGGCAATTAAATTTAAAAAGGATAAAATCATATTTCATATATAAAATCTTATTTTACATACAAAATCATATTTTATCTTTTTATCAAATAAAATCATATTTTACATATAAAATCCAATTTTATACATAAAATCATATTTTACTCAATATTTCCATAAGATCATATCTTATCATCAATTGTACCAAAAATAATTAATTTCATAAAATCTGATTTAACGGATAAAATCTTTAAATTTTCCAAAAATTCAAATTTATCCAAAAATCAATTTTAAAATTTTCGGACTCGAACAATTCGATCCGACGCCTCGTGGACCAATCAAAAACAATTTTCGATCGGACCAAAAATAGAATTTTAACATATTAAAATTTTAATTAAAAAATTAAAAATAAATTTTCCCGGGCCGCCCGGGACGATCCCGGGCAGCCCGCGCCCCAAAAGGGGCTCGGGCCGGGCAGCGACGATCTGCGCTGGGCAGCGCCGTGCGCTGCCCCGGGTTTTCCCATTAATTTTTAAATTTTTAAAATCTTTTGTTTCAAAAACCAAGGCTTAAAAATTCTTGTACAATTGATTAATTTAATCGCTTGATCTGAGCAACCTGGCTCTGATACCACTGTTGGAGAACGGTGTTCAGATCAATCAGAATTGATACCCGGTGCAGCGGAAGTTTTAAAATTTTATATGGAACGATTCCATATCATGGGTATCAAAACTTTACGATTAAATTGTGCGTGTAAAAATTAAATAACAATTAAATTTTTACCTTGAAATCTCGAAACGAGATTATGGACACCAACAGATAACTCTGCTCTTGTTGTATATCCCAGGAACTGATGGACGAACAATTCTTCAATCAGGTCCACGAACAGAAGTTTAATCCCTCTGATAGATTGCACTAGAAAATCTATCAGAAGTTTCTACGAAGAGAATTAACGAATTTGATCCGTTAAACCAGACTGCAAATTCAAAATTCACAGGCTGGAATTTTTCGAGCAGAGAGAGAGGGGGGCGGCCACTAGAGAGAAAACAGCTAGGGTTTTCGAAAATTGTGACCTCTGTTGTGTAATTTCTGTACTGCAATAACTTATTTATAATGTGGGCTGCTAACAGCTTAGGGCCCATTAGTCATAAGTTCAATTCTGACAAGCAAAGTCCGCATGTTCAGAAATTAATATAAAATTCATCGTGACTCAGATTGATAAACCAATTTCACCAATGTGCAAAGAAACCATTTCTGCATCTTTTAAAGTCAAGATAAATTTTCTGAATCCGAATTCAGTGATTTCCAAAAATGCTCATCCCTATGTCATTTTAGAAAATCTTACTCTTCTACTCTGATATAATAAGTCCTACTTCTTTGTTCATTAAATTTAACTCTTTAAATTTAACTATCTCAACGGGGATTAAAAATCCATTACTTGTGTGACCCTCAATGGTTCAGGGATACAGCTAGCCGTGGGCTCACAACTCCTTGTGACTCGGAACAACAATTTCCGACTTGCCCATCGAATCATGGTAAGAGCGCCTAGCAACATCGCCCCATGATTTCCTAGGTATCACTGATAGTGCCTGCAAGAACCAATAGATTTTGGTTAGCGTACAGTACGGTCCCTTCATCCAAATATCCCGATCGAATCAACAACCATTGGTAAATCGAGAGTCGTTCGAGATTCGATAACTATGCAATGCATCTTGAAGATCAAATAGTGACATCGCATGTGCTACTAAGAAACCATTTCTTAAAACACATCATGTACTCTGGCCAGAGATTCGTCACACTAATATCTCCTCAGATTGCATAGGATATCCACACTAGCAAGTGTGTGGTGAATCCTTGACAACAAAGCATCGACTCTTATATGTGTCGTAACTGTACCCAATCCCGACATCTGATGACCCCAATAGAGTCGGTAAACGAGTCAAAGTACAGTACTAGCATATAGAGTCTCAATGATGTTTCAAGTAGTAAGGACTAATGGTGTACAACCAAAACCGCGGACTTTATCCACTCGATAAGTGATAACCACTTGGAAAGTCCGGATAGGGTAGTTCGATCATTCATCGTATGAATATCCATTTGCATGCTTTGAACATCTCTATGTTCCATACCAATGAAACGTGGTACTCGGCATCGCAAATGCTAGTCTCAATCTCGAGCGATCCTTATCCTTATTAACGGACGGCTCAATCGACTAGGAACTGTTTAGAATATACAGTGACTATAAGATGTGTTTCATGATGGCCATCCCCATGTGCCACCACATCTTACATACACTATAGTATATTCAAGGTCTTCATCTAAACATCTTATAGTATGTCACAACATAATAATATGATAAAAGATAAAGTAGACGCCATTATAAAAGTGTAAATTATATTAAACAAAAGATTGTTTGTACATAGAGTCATCAAAGCCTTTAGCCACAAGTTGGCTCACCGGGCACCCACTCTTTCAAAAAATTCGTATGCAGACACATTTATCTGCTCAAGATGATGATATGTGTACTTATAGAAAATATGAAAACTATCCTAAATTCAGAATTTCAACAACATATCACAATATGTCGGACAAACAAATAATTTAAACGACGAAAACTTATTAATTTAAATTATAAATGAGTAACATGCATGTGTGCTATTATTTATATATATATATATATATATATATATATATATATATATATATAATATAGAGTTCTTTTATGGTGCCCAACTCATATGCCCAACTCCATGCCCACCATTTACAATATGTGAGTTGACCAACACAATTGATGAGTTGACTTATCACATATTGTACATGGTAGGCATGGAGTTGGGCATATAGAGTTGGGCACCATAAAAGAACTCTATAGAGTTCTTTTATGGTGCCCAACTCAGATGCCCAACTCCATGCCCACCATGTACAATATGTGAATTGACCAACACAATTGATGAGTTGACTTATCACATATTGTACATGGTAGGCATGGAGTTGGGCATATAGAGTTGGGCACCATAAAAGAACTTTATAGAGTTCTTTTATGGTGCCCAACTCTATATGCCCTACTCCATGCCCACCATGTACAATATGTGAGTTGACCAACACAATTATATTTATTTATTTATTTATGAATTTCAAATCCAACATCATAAAGCTACTGAAAATTATGCATGACACCAATGACCCCACACCAATCAATTCTATTTTCCCTACAAGGCTACACTCACGAGAATATATATTAACATTTATAAAACAAAATAGTAACATGCTTAATTATATATGAACCATCGTTTTTTACCCATATATATATATATATATATATATATATATTTATGAATTTCAAATCCAACATCATAAAGCTACTGAAAATTATTCATGACACCAATGACCCCACACCGATCAATTCTATTTTCCCTACAAGGCTACACTCACGAGAATATATATTAACATTTATAAAACAAAATAGTAACATGCTTAATTATATATGCACACATATACACGCATACACACATATATTGGCATACATATATTGACATGGTGCTTTTGACATTTGACTTGATTGATGACAAGTACAATAACTAAAACATTTATCTTCCCACATCTACCCAAATCAACTCTGGAAATACTTTCTACAAGTTTCAATTACAACATTTCACCACTGATTTCAAACCCTACCCATTTGTTAATTCACAATAGGTTCCATCCAAACATAAAAATGTTGGCCTTTTCAAAACCAGAGAGGACAAAAAGCACACAAAAAACTTCAAAAAATTAAAAATCCAAATGTACACGGCTCCAAGAAATAAACAAGAACACTATACTGCCAACAGAGTCCAGAAAATTCACTCGAAGTTTACCCAACCAAGGTCTAAATATGAGAAAACTTGAAGTACGCTACGATCAGAACATCAGCTCAAATAAACCCAACTAATAGCACGTAATACTCACCAAAATCACCAAGATCACTCAGTTGCAAATTCAACCCAAGAAAACAAAGCATATATTATGTAAGGCCCGGGATTATTTAATTTTAATTCGAGAATATTTAATTTGGGAATATTTAGAGTTTAGAATTAAATTCTAATATTCTTAAATGAATAAGGATTGAAATTGAATTAAATCGCTTTTCCGGGGACTGAATTGCAAATAGTCAAAAGTTCAGGGACTAAACTACAAATAGGCTTATATTTATCTTATTTTCCACCTAGTATTCAGTCATCACACGTGAATGAGCATAAAAGAAAAGGAAGAATACCAGAAAACCTCCAAGACGCCATTTTCATCTGGTTAAAGCTTAGATATCTTGTGATCCGGCCGTCAAAAATTCGAGATAAATATATATATGCGATCACCTCTCCGAGAGCTACGTTTTGGTACAAGTTTCATTCACTTTTCTCAGATTTTATTTTTATTTTGAAGATGGAATTTCATGATTTTAAGATATATGCATATATGAGTTGTACCGATTATATATTCGCAGACGAATCGGAAAAAGACTATCGTTCAGATTTTATATGAATTTATGAAGCTATTTTCGAAATTGACATGTTCTTATATTGAGGAATTCGTTGGTTTTATTGCTGAAATAATGGTGATATGTGGTATATTTGATTGTTGGATTGATATAGACATAGACTGGATTGCCCGTTTTTAGCCGTTACGCCGCCGGTTTCAGAATTTGTACAAGTTTGAACTTGTGTAGCTAGCTATGTTGAAATTGATTTGGAAGTTGATGTTTATGATTCCAAACACTTCATTTCAACTTTGTTATTGACGTATTCGAATTCGAGAATCCAGAATTGAATCGGCAAAGAAGTCAAGAAGGTTTGAAGCCTTTTTCAATTGAAGTTTGAGTTGAAAGTTGAGAAGCCTTTTGATATGAATTCTCATTGATGTAATTGCAGATTTGAAGTACTTTCAGACGTGACATTGAAAGGTATAAATGGCAGCTAATCCAGAGGGGATAGAACGCTCGAAATAGCTATTATTCTCGAGTATTCCCTTGTTAATCACATACCTGTTTGATTATATGTATGTATGTGCTTTTGATGCCTTTGTTGCTTTATTTGCTTATGTTCTTAGATGTTCAAGATGTTTTACAGTCTTTAATGCATACAGATTATGTTGCATTCATCTTGAACTCCAGCCTGAAAAGCACAGAGGGTTGAAAGGCCTAAAGTGCATATGACATTTGGAGGGTTGTAGTTGAGTGGCACGGAATGTAGAGTTACTTCCAGAGCCAAAAGACTCACTATAGTTGCCCCAAATTCAGGGGATATAAAATACTTGACGTCACCTCGATTGGGTGAGTTGGTGATTCGTTTGAGAATTTTATTCCCCGGGATCCCAAGAACCAATATTCGATTGATATCAGACTTGATAGCCTTAATTTGAAACATGCATTGCATTCATGTTTATTATATTGCATGTTTTTTTGTTTATACTGGGATTTTATTCTCACCGGAGTTATCCGGCTATTGCTGTGTTTTGTATGTGTGCATGGCAATAGTGGGGCAGGAGCTGGTCAGACTCGACGTGGATAGCTCGAGATAGAGTTTTAACCTGTGAGGACTCGGGTTTTAAGCAAGATAACATGTCTTTTGAGTTGTTAAACATGTTAGAACACCAACAAGAATCTTTGTATATATTTTTGCGAGTACTCGTTTATATTTGATGTTGTGTATCCTAGATGAAGGGATTAATGTAGTTTAGATGTTTATGATTGTGTAGTTGCTTAAGAATGCATGTAAATAAGGTTTGAGATTGAATAAGAGTGGTATATATCATGTTTACAGCTTTGCAATGTTTAATTCTGAATTTTTAGTACAGGGCACGGACCCCGTGCCAAGGTCCGTGCAGGGGTCCGGGTGCACTCTGCCTTGAAATCCATTTGTTTTCGAATTTTGCCTTGGGCACGGACCCAGGTCCAGAAGAGGCACGGACCCCGTGCCTTGGGTCCGTGCAGGGTTCGGACCAAGGTTCGTGTGTGGTCTGCCCGGAAAAAAAAATTATTCTTTTCGCGACGTGTGTTCGCGTCGCCAAATGTAAGATTTTGCGTCGCCAAATGTCCTGTATTTTGTATTTGATTATTAAGCAGACTAATATTCAGATTGAATATTTTTAGTTATTAATTGCCTTGTAAGATTAGATTAGCACCCGAGGTCCCCACAGATTACCAAACCCCAAAGAAAAACAAAAACAAGATTCACGGACAACTAAAACAAAAGTCACCAAATAACAATCAACACCCATAAAAATAGTGAAAAGACCCGAAACTGCTACTATTTTTTTTTTAAATCCTTGCATGCAAGATTCGTAACATAAAAACTTAAATAATATACTTTCA
Source organism: Henckelia pumila (assembly GCF_033568475.1). Classification (NCBI taxonomy): domain Eukaryota; kingdom Viridiplantae; phylum Streptophyta; class Magnoliopsida; order Lamiales; family Gesneriaceae; genus Henckelia; species Henckelia pumila. The sequence continues at coordinate 67,298,181 of NC_133122.1, forward strand.
TAAATCCATGCATACGCAAAACTCATGCATACGCAAAACATTTCAAAACCAATAAACTGTGAAAAAAAAAATATTAAAACATGTGCGGAAATAACTGCTTTAAATCTCAAAAACCACTGAACATAAACTGATCATCGGTCACGGGTGTACTAGCTGCACTGGATACTCATACGCCTTCATTGCCAGTAGGGACCTCATCATCATCATCATACTCATAATCTCCTGCACCATCTAAATCTAGTGAGCCTAGAGGCTCAGCATGCTCTATCCAGTAATAACAAATATGAAACCACATGCAAGCACATATCGTATAAAATATCGTGAATATATCATATACGTGCATGATCTTAAAATAATGCATCATAAGAAAATATGTCATCATCAGTCATACATACATCATAACTAATCATACATAGCATAATTGAGCATGTCATAATCATAAACACTGAGTATGGTCATATCCATAAATGTGACTAATAACTGTGCCGACTGATCAGTCTAAAAGAACCAACATACGTAGCGGTGAATAATCACCTCTATGCCGGTAGTAAACTACCTCTGTGCCAGTGGTAAAACCACCTCTATGCCCGATAGTTGAACTACCTCTGTGCCGGTGGTAAACCACCTCTGTGCCGCCACATCACTTCAATTTCCATAAAAACATTTTTCATGCTCAATTCTCAATCATAAACACATCATAAAAATATTTCATGTATGCATGTACTTAAAATTTATCATTATTTCTTTATTTTATGAAAATTTGCCCGCAAATATATATTTAATTATTTTTCATAAAATTCATACTTATATATATATATATATATATATATATATCTAAAAAAAATACATGCACGAATTAAATATATATTTACGGACCATTTATTTCCATAGACTTGTTCGAGCTGCTGACCCCCTTAACTTAAGCCCATAAATTGCTAGAATAGCCCGTTATTAATTTAAACTGACTCATTAATTTAAAAATTGATTCATCAACTTAAGCTAGGTCATTAATAACTTAATCTAGCCCATTAACTCTTAATCTGGCCCGAATCATAACTTAGCACAATTATACATTAAAGCTAACCAAGCCCATGATCCAATAGTTAATCACTTAAACACTCATTAAATTACTCGAACCCGGAATATAAATAACCTGACCAATAAGGACCCTAACTCAAACTCAAACCCATGGATCAGCAGGCTTGAACGAGTACATGACAGAAATACATCATAACTTAAGTCATATGCATGCTTTCATGAGTTTGTTCTAAACCACATAACATGCACTCCAATATACCTTTAATGCATAAAACCTTGTACATATGATTTAAATGGTGAGCAAGAAAGAATAGAAACATGCCTTTGTGTTTCTAACGCACGAAAACTTAACCGGTTTCGTAGATCGTGACTCGGGAATCTCATAACCTTTTAATTCTGGAAAGCTCAAATCCCTAACTGCTGATTTATGCCTCTTAATATCCTCAATTAGCTTTCGATCTGCGAAAAATCACATAATGGTCAAAAGTCAACCTTAGTCAACTCTGGTCAAACTTTGACCAAAAATATTCGCAAACTTTATTGCGTTCTCACCGCTTCACGGCTTTGAATCTCGACTCGAAACTTGGATATTTGGATCAATCACGTCGAGATGATCAAAAATGGTTAACATGTCAAAATCCGGTGGCTCGCCGGAGAAGACGGCGGCGACGCGGCGGCGACGGTAGCGACGGCGAAACTTTGTCCAAAAATTATGAAATTTTTTGGATTTTTAGAGCTTGACGAGAAGATTCCAACCATCTAAGCCCCGACCGAAATTGAGCTCCAACGCGGCCGGGATCTTAAAATTTCAGTCCGGTTCCGGCGACTCCAAAATGATCCGATCTGTGTTATTTTTACACCAAAATACAATCCTAGTCTCGGTAATTGTTCTACAAACCTCATAACATCGTTTACTAGCTCTAAAACCAACAAAAACAAGCTCGAAATCGCGAAATCTCAGCGAAGAAGATGATGAATAGTACCTTCGCCAAACTCGTCTGTTCTTCATCAATTTTCTGGCGATCCAACCGTTGGATTTTTGATTTCTTTATACCAATAGATTCGACTTGATCTTTTTTACAATCTGACCGTTCGGATCTTTGATCGGAGCTCCGGTGAAAGGCCAAAAAAATCAAAAACTTGGACTGCTACAGTGAAACCAAATTCTGTGCAGAACCCGTCTGTTCTAACTCGATTTCCCGATGATCCAACCGTCCGATCATCGATTTCTTTACACCCATAGCTTCGTCTTGATGTTGGATACAAAGTGACCGATCGGAGCTTTGATCGGAGAAACGATGAATGGCCGGAGACACGATCTTTGCGACCTGCTACAGTACTAGTCGAGAAAATCCCTTGAAAATGGGGAAAATCCGAATCTGTGTTTTCTTTATGGTGTTTCAGTGTGTGTTTTGCTATTTATAGCAACTCGATAATTTCCTGACACGGATCAATTTATTTGATACTCAACTGGTAAAATTAGTCTCTAATCTGATATTTTTTTTCCGGTATAAACCCAACATCTATAAATTTAAATTTCTGAAATTATTGACTTTGACCAGTCAGTTGGACTCATAATTTTTCAAATTAATTATTGATTCAAACTTAGACTATGACCAGTCAACTTTGTCAAATACTTTTCTAAATTAAATTATCTGGCATAAATAATTATTTTTATTTCAATATCTCAATAATTATTTCCAAATGTCAATATTCCAGATATCCAAAAATAGTCAAACTCATTGACTTATAATTGTCAAGTGTATTTTATGAATACACATTATAACTCATTTGGCAGTAATAATTATTTTATCCACTCAATAATTTTTTTAATTGGCAATTAATTCGTTAATAAATTTTCGGGGCGTTATAATTTTCCCTCCCTTAAATAGAATTTCGTCCTCGAAATTGAAATACAAACTGAAAGTCTCTGGATAACGTGCTCGCATATCAGCATCGGCCTCCCAAGTAGCCACTTCTGAATGATTCAGCCATCGAATCTTGACCATGGGAAGAACTCACGTCCTAAACTCTCGCCCCTCACGTGTTAAGATCTGCACCGGTCGTTTCTTGAACGACAAGTCTGGTGTCAAATGCAGAGGTTCTTAGTCTAGTATGTGAGATGGATCTGAGATATACTTCCGCAACATCGATACGTGGAATACAGTGCACTGGTAGTAGTGCTATACGGTAGAATAACGTACCAATCCTCTCCAGAATTTTGAAAGGACCAATAAACTTCGGAATGAGCTTGCCGCTCCTACAAAAATGCATCACTTCTTTCATAGGTGAATTCCTCACAGAGACGTGGTCAACAAAGGAAACTCGAGGTCTCTTCGTCGTTGGTCAGCATAACTCTTCTGATTCTAATGTCGAACTTAAATCTGATCAAAACATAACTTTCCGAGTCGGCTGAAAATCCTCTTTAAGATCTAATTTGGGTCAACAAAATCCTCAATATATTCAGACACATGATTCAAACGCCAAAAGTCAAAGAAGACGGTACCCAAACGGCTGGTTGTCTCCTCATTTCGCCATATAAATATGACCATTCGACTCACTCTTCCTATATTCAGTTATTTCCTCAAGATCTCAAAGAAGAAGATAGCATTTTCGATGTTTTGCATCATAACCATCTTGATAATCCTTCTCATGTACCTCCTATTTGCCGGTGAATATCCACCCCAACTTTTTTCTCTATTCTTGGATTTGTTTGTACTCATTGTTCTTCCCTTATATTGGGTTGTCATAATGATAGAATTTTTTTAAGTTCAGTCAAATTCTCAGTTCTTGTCATGTAATATGTTATAGATCCTGGTATGAATTCAGTGTTTCCGATAGTTTACTCTGATTCTACCCATGTAACATCCTCATATTGTTCATTTTGATGTTCGAGTATTCTGATAATATCAGCTAAGTTATGTTAATATTGTGTTCAAAATGAAACTTAACAATGTCTTTCTCTGTGACTTGCAACAGATGGCATCCAAATAGCAAATCGATCTTGTCAAACCTTGAAACTCCGACAACTAATCAAATAAACCATCGATTCTAGTCACGACATAATTGTTCTTCACTATGACTGGATTCTTCATATAGCAATAGAACTTGTACTTGACTTTGCCATTTAGTAAAAATTATCGTCTGCATATGATAAATAATCAAAATCCTGACTCCGACAGTACAACTAGATCAACTCTCATTGTCTGCTCTTGTATCTCTAACTACACTCCACTGCGCACACATGTGGTATAAAGAACCTCTCCAGAAGGTACTGTAGCATTATAACATGTATTAGAAACCTCAGGTATAATGCATACTCTCCTAATAAACATAAGTGATACGAAGGAATGCTTAGTTCCATATCATGCGTCAGATAAATCGGCTCATGTATCTTCAGTTGTCTCGACGCATAAGCAATCACTGTGTCCCACTGCATAAGTACGACGCCTAAGCCCATCTTAGATGCATCTGTGTACGCCACTAACTCCTCGTGTGCTACTGGCAATTGCCAACACTGACGCAGAAGTGAGTGCCTCCTTAAGATGATAAAAACTCCTCTGGCAATCAGAACTCTACACAAACTTCACATTCTTCTTGGTCAAGGATATCAAGGGTACTGAATTAGATGAAAAGTCCTTAATGATCTTCCTGTAGTATCCTGTTAGACTCAAGAAACTGCGAATCTCTGACAACTGTCTCAACCTTAGGTGGATCCACTACTATTCCGTCCTTAGAAACAATATGCCCAAGAAATGCCACCTGCTCGAGCCAAAATTCACACTTGCTGAACTTCTCATACAGTGGATGCTCCATCAGGATGTGCAAAGTTGTCTGCAAGTGCTGTCTATGCTCCTCCATGCTCCTAGAGTAGATCAAGATCTCATCAATAAACACCATGATGAACTTGTCTAGATATGGCATCACCAAAAACTCATAATGCTCATCACATGTCCGGAAAATAGTTTTGGACACATCAGAATCTCTGATCTTCAACTGACGGTATCCAGATCATAGATTGATCTTGGAGAATACCGAGGTTCCCTGCAACTGATCAAATAATTCATCTATCCTCGGCAGTGGATACTTGTTCTTAACTGTAACCCAGTTAAGCTCCCGGTAGTCAATACATAGTCTCATGCTGACATCCTTCTTCTTCATAAATAACACTGGCGTTCCTCAAGGAGAAAAGCTAGGGAGAATGAAGCTCTTCTCCAATAGCTCCTGAATCTGCTCCCTCGGCTCTTTCATCTCAGTAGGAGCAAGTCGCTACGGTGTCTTAGAAATAGGCACAGTGTCTGGCAAAAACTCAATGCTGAACTCAACCTCTCGAACTGGGGAATTCTGAAAACATTCTTCTGAAATTCGTCTGGAAAGTCGCATACAATTTCTACATTCTCAGTAGAACTAGTAAAGAAACCTCTTTCAACTCCTAAGTAATAACTTCCTGGCACTTACACGAGAGATGATGTGCAGGGTACTATTGTTCTGAGCTGCATAAAAAAAAATAATTGGGTCTCCTTTCTTAGAATTCAGTGATACTGTCCTCTTCTGAAAGTCAACCAAAACTCTTTTGACTGTCATCCAGTCCATACCTAGAATAAGATCAAATCCTGTCATCGACCGTACAACCAGATTAGCTTCCACGACATTCCTATGTTGCTCTAACTCTAATCCACTGAGCACGCTGAAAGTGAATAGAATATCCCGAGAAGGTACGGTAACATCATAACCCGTATTAAATACCTCGGTTATAATGTCAACCATACTAATAAAATTTTGTGAGATAAGTGAATGCGTAGTTCCAGAATCTAGCATCGCAATTGTAGAAATACAGACAATAGTTCTAGAGCAACTACTACGAACCAATTAGCATCTAAAGTCCGAACCTAAACATACTCGATTCCCAAATTTGGTTCGCCACTTACTAAAATTATAGTACTCATATAATACCTTATGAATCCTAAATATCATGTCCTAAATATTTATATCCATAATGAACTTTGCGTACAAATCTTGAGATCAACGCAACTTAGACCAAGCATTCACCAAGGAAAATATTCTCAAAAACTATCAAACTTATAGGCAAATAAAAATTCAATCTCAAATTTTTATATTGCATATGCAATATAAAATAACAATCCCAAGTGGTTAATTCTCATTCTAGATTATAGTTTTCTCCGATCTATCATTCTCGCAGTCATCCTGACATCCTTCAAGTAAAACATGTTTCAAAGGCACACTACAATGTCCATAAACTCCACGCGCAACAGCTATATATAACTAAGTATCTTAACTTAAAGTACTTACAACATATTTCAGTGAAAACATAACTCATGTGTCTCATACGTAAAACATAACTTAAAGCATTTAAATCTTACGGACTGGCAGTTCAACTTCTGAGCACCACGTAGCAGGCTAGTCACCCTCCAAGGATCATGCTCTGATACCAACTGAAAAGACCCGAAACTGCTACTAATTTTTTTTTAAATCCTTGCATGCAAGATTCGTAACATAAAAATTAAATAATATACTCTCATAAATCCATGCATACGCAAAACATTTCAAAACCAATAAACTGTGAAAAGAGAAAATATTAAAACATGTGCGAAAATAACTGCTTTAAATCTCAAAAACCACTGAACATAAACTGAGCATCGGTCACGGGTGTACTAGCTGCACTGGATACTCATACGCCTTCATTGCCAGTAGGGACCTCCTCCTCATCATCATACTCATAATCACCTGCACCATCTAAATCTAGTGAGCCTAGAGGCTCAGCATGCTCTATCCAGTAATAACAAATATGAAACCACATGCAAGCACATATCGTATAAAATATCGTGAATATATCATATACGTGCATGATCTTAAAATAATGCATCATAAGAAAATATGTCATCATCAGTCATACATGCATCGTAACTAATCATACATAGCATAATTGAGCATGTCATAATCATAAAAACTGAGTATGGTCATATCCATGAATGTGACTAATAACTGTGCCGACTGATCAGTCTAAACGAACCAACGTACGTGGCGGTGAATAATCACCTCTATGCCAGTAGTAAACTACCTCTGTGCCAGTGATAAAACCACCTCTATGCCAGTAGTAGAACTACCTCTGTGCCGATGGTAAACCACCTTTGCGCCGCCACATCACTTCAATTTCCATAAAAATATTTTCATGCTCAATTCTCAATCATAAACACATCATAAAAATATTTCATGTATGCATGTACTTAAAATTTATCATTATTTCTTTATTTCATGAAAATTTACCCGCAAATATATATTTAATTATTTTTCATAAAATTCATACTTTTATATATATATATATATCTAAAAAAATACATGCACGAATTAAATATATATTTACGTCCATAGACTTGTTCGAGCTGCTGACCCCCTTAACTTAAGCCCATAAATTACTAGAATAGCCCGTTATCAATTTAAACTGACTCATTAATTTAAAAATTGATTCATCAACTTAATCTAGGTCATTAATAACTTAATCTAGCCCATTAACTCTTAATCTGACCCGAATCATAACTTAGCATAATTATACATTAAAGCTAACCAAGCCCATGATCCAATAGTTTAATCACTTAAACACTCATTAAATTACTCGAACCCGGAATAAAAATAATCTGACCAATAAGGATCCTAACTCAAACTCATGGATCAGCAGGCTTGAACGAGTACATGACAGAAATACATCATAACTTAAGTCATATGCATGCTTTCATGAGTTTGTTCTAAACCACATAACATGCACTCCAATATACCTTTAATGCATAAAACCTTGTACATATGATTTAAATGGTGAGCAAGAATGAATAGAAACATGTCTTTGCATTTCTAACGCACGAAAACTTAACCTGTTTCGTAGATCGTGACTCGGGAATCTCATAACCTTTCAATTCTGGAAAGCTCAAATCCCTGACTGTTGATTTATGCCTCTTAATATCCTCAATTAGCTTCCGATCTGCGAAAAATCACATAATGGTCAAAAGTCAACCTTAGTCAACTCTGATCAAACTTTGACCAAAAAAATTCGCAAACTTTATTGCGTTCTCACCGCTTCACGGCTTTGAATCTCGACTCAAAACTTGGATATTTGGATCTATCACGTCGAGTTGATCAAAAATGGTTAACATGTCAAAATCCGGTGGCTCGCCGGAGAAGACAGAGGCGACGCGGCGGCGACGGCGAAACTTTGTCCAAAAATTATGAAATTTTCCAGATTTTTAGAGCTTGACGAGACGATTCCAACCATCTAAGCCACGACGGGAACGGAGCTCCGACACGGCCGGGATCTTAAAATTTCAGTCCGGTTTTGGCGACCCCAAAATGCTCCGATTTGTGTTATTTTTACACCAAAATACAATCCTAGTCTCGGTAATTGTTCTACAAACCTCATAACATCGTTTAATAGCACTAAAACCAACAAAAACAAGCTCGAAATTGCGAAATCTCAGCGAAGAAGATGATGAATAGTACCTTTGCCAAACTCATCTATTCTTTGTCGATTTCCTGGCGATCCAACCGTTGGATTTTTTATTTCTTTATACCAATAGATTCATCTTGATCTTGCCTACAATCTGACCGTTCGGATCTTCGATCGGAGCTCTGGTGAATTGCCGGAAAAATCAAAAACATGGACTGCTATAGTGAAACTGAATTATGTGCAGAACCCGTCTGTTCTAACTCGATTTCCCGACGATCCAACCGTCCGATCATCAATTTGTTTATATAATAGCTTCGTCTTGATGTTGGCTACAAAGTGACTGATCGGATCTTTGATCGGAGAACCGATGAACGGCCGGCGATGTGATCTTTGTGACCTGCTACAGTACTAGTCGAGAAAATCCCTTGAAAATGGGGAAAAATCCGAATCTATGTTTTCTTTATGGTGTTTCAGTGTGTGTTTTGATATTTATAGCAACTCGATAATTTCCTGACACGGATCAATTTATTTGATACTCAACTGGTAAAATTAGTCTCTAATCTGATATTTTTTTCCGGTATACACCCAACATCTATAAATTTAAATTTCTGAAATTATTGACTTTGACCAGTCAGTTGGACTCATAATTTCTCAAATTAATTATTGAGTCAAACTTAGACTATGACCAGTCAACTTTGTCAAATACTTTTCTAAATTAAATTATCTGGCATAAATAATTATTTTTATTTCAATATCTCAATAATTATTTCCAAATGCCAATATTCCAGATATCTAAAAATAGTCAAACTCATTGACTAATTGGAAAGTGTATTTTATGAATACACACTATAACTCATTTGGCAGTAATAATTATTTTATCCACTCAATAATTTTTTTAATTGCAAATTAATTCGTTAATAAATTTTCGGGACGTTACAAATAGAACCCATGATAAATAAATAAATAAACCAGAGTGGCAGAGTAGATCACAACTACATGCAGTATAACATTTATTTTTCCACGTACAAACAAATAAAACACGGAGAAAAAAAGATCAAACTAACCAAAAGAGGAAAATGCAGTACGAGTCTGAAAGCTGTTGGTAGGCAGATCCGCAGATGGATTTTTGCTCGCCAAGAAGGAAGGTGAATGGAAAAAGAGAGATGAATGTTGTGAAAGAGAAATGAAAAGGATAATAAATAGAAAATAAATTCTTGAGTCGGTTTTTAATTTATTGAAATCTGAATCCCACAAAATCTTCTCAATATTGATGAGATTTGAGCCAACTGAACAAAATCCTAGCAAATTCCACGGCGTTCCTCAAAATCCGATTCCCTTTTTAAAATTCCATGAAACCAAACAATGAAAATGGGATTCACAAATCCAAATCCTAAGAAATCCTACCAAATCCATGCTTCCAAACAGTGTGTAAGTAAAATTTTCAAACATATTTTTCAAGTTTATTATCATACCCTCCATGTCCAATTTCGCTTCTCCGTTCCCATTTTTTTTGTTTCTTTATAACCTATTGAACGAGTGTATTTTTATGTTAGGTCTATATCTTCACTCTTATCTTGGTTAGATGAGGTATTGCTTGCCCCAAACTTTTTTGGTCCATCATGGATTGAAATAGGATCTGATTCATCTCGTTATTATACTAACAAGGTGATCAATGAACTATGGAGTAAAACATGAAAGATCTTTCACATTCTCTCCAATCTCACCTCGTCTGGATGTAGGTACTTATTATGCGATGGAGACTTCTCTCCCTGAGGTTCCTTTGACTTAAGTGGATGAGATGGTCAAGTCCATGATAGAGTTTGAGCTCTTTAGGGACTAGTACACTCATATGGACATAGAAAACACCACTGGCCCAAGGATTTCATATCCAGAGAAAATCTTTGAAGAACAGACGCACAGGACTCCCCCTCACTCGGTCATTCCCGATAATTCATCGACTGCCACTCCACAAGTCATCCTTCCATTACTATTGAGGCTACTTCATTTGTTGTTCCTCCATCCTCTGAAGTCTCACCTTGTAAAGCCCCAAAAATATTAAGTTATTAATTACGGAATTAGAGATTTAAATTCCGAATTTGGGAAATGAGTAATTGGAAGATTATGGAAATTAGAGATTTAATTTTCGAGCTGAAAATAATTAATTTGAGAATTTACGGATAGTGAGATTTAAATTCCGGGATTCTTAAATTAAAAGATTAAAATATTTGAATTAGATATTTATGGGATTTAAGATTTAAATTCCATGTTTCCGGAATTAAAGGATTTAATTAGAAGTCGAAAGCTTGCCGAGGGACTGAATTGCAAATATTCCAAAGCTTAGGGGCCAAAGTGAAATTTCCCTTTTGCAAGTGGGAAATCACACGTGTAAGGCTATATACATGTGTAAATGTAATTCATTCCATTCAGATTCTCAGCAGCCCAAATCGATAACTTCAGATTTCCAAATTCAATTTTCATTTTCAAATTGATATCTCAAGATTTGGCCGTCCGATTTCAAAACCTAGCATAGTTTTGGAATCCTTGCGACAAGAGCTTCGTTGTGATGTAAGTATCTCTTTGATACAGTGTGTTTCAAAATTATGAAGTTGGGATGTTGGGAAAAATCAGAATTTAAGTATGTGTTAGTGTGCTTGATGGTATAAGATTTACGATATCGAAACCGGAATGAAGAACGGACAACGTATGCAATTGTTATGATTTTCAGAATATGTTTTGAATCCTTGCACCTTCTGATATTCTGGTTCAAGTTGATATTCTTGATGTATGTGATGTATTTGAGGTAAACTTGATGGTTAGAATTGATAGATTTCAGTTTCGGTTACCGAATTTGTACCGTTACGCCGTCAGTTTAAGTTTGATAAATTCTGGAAATATATGCTGCTGATTTTTAGAATTAAGTGATGAAATAATATTGATATGAGTTATATATCAATGTTTAGATGATGTTTGAGTTGTTAGAATTATCGGTTTCGGACCGTTGCGTCGCCGGTTTGAATTCCGATCAAATTAGAAAGCCTTGAGTCGTTGAGCATTGGTGTGAGCTGAATAGTGTTCTTGGTAAGTTAGAATGCTATACTAAATGATTTTATATGTATTTCAGAGTTGAAGCAAAGGATATCGAGTTCGAGTTCGTACCGATTTGAATCAATTGACGATTGGTCAAGGTTTGAGTTGCTAACTTTGATATTTCTATCATTCTATCTAGTGAGTTGATACAAGCTTGGTGTGTATTGTAGCTTGAGGATTGGAGCTACTTAGCTATCACGATTGAAAGGTATGATTCGACGATGACCAAAGCAGGGAATGAGCATCGAGATGTGTTTGATCTCTCGATCCCTTAAATCACACAATAGTTTCTATTTTATGTGTTTATGTGCTTTACTATGCTCTATGTGAGTTATGTTCTTTGATTGCCTTACTTGAGTTCTTGAGTGATGGCATGTTTATTAGACTATGTAGGAGGTGATTATGTATGGTGTCATCCCGTTGAGCCTAAACGCTCTTCTAGTTTTGCCTTGATATCGTTGATGAGTTTTAAACATCGATATCGTGTATCAGTGATGAGATTCAAGCATTGATACCCAAAGCCGGGTTTATAACATCAATGAGGAGTTTTAGCATTGATGTTGAGTGATGTGTTTTAGCATCTAAACCGGTGGTGCCTTTGAGCCTTATTTCTTCTTAGCCATTTAATTTATTCTGTCATTCATAAGATGTTATTTATGCTTTGAAATGCATGGTATGGCTATATGTGAGTAAGTATATGTTTCCGTCATTCATACTAAGTTTTTAGACTTACCGGTTTTCCGGTTGTTGCTTTGTTTTTGTGTGTGCATTGCAACAGGTGTTTCAGGGCCAAGTTATAGGAGGCCATGAGCATTGGAAAGAGTTTAGAAGTGGTGCTCCGGGTTGTGTTTTAGCTTGTTGTTGGGAACTTACTTTTAAACCATGTTGAGTTTGGATGGTATCCAACTTTTGTATTGTATAGCTTTGCATAGTCTAGAGTTGTATAGATTATGTGTTGTTGGATCATGTTGGGAGTAAGTTTAGCATGCTTCTTGGCTGTTGAATCTTCAAGTTTTGAAGGGAAAACCAATGGTATCATTTAATGGTTTATTTTTAGCAGCAAAATCATCACAAGTGATCTGCAGAATTTCTGAACAGAGCTTGCCGATCGATCGGTAGAGTTCTACCGATCGAGCGGGCTCTGTTTTTTCTCAAACCCGAGAGTTGGGATTTGTTGCCCGCTCGATCGGTGAAGTTCAACCGATCGAGCGAGGGTCATCTTATAAAAAAAAATTTGTTTGGTTCTTGTGCTGCTTCTTTTAAATGCTGTAATTGTTTAATTATGGTATTTTTATTAGACGAGCCCCGGGGTCCCACATTGTTTGGTATCAAAGCTTTAAGTTGTCTTGAGTCGACATTAGAAGCTGAGTGGGGTAGATTGAGTCGAATGAGTTCATTATGCATGAGTTTAATGCATTGTTTGATTATGTGAATTCAATGCGAGCATGTTTCTACCTTGAGAAATTGTCTGACTATATGCTAGCATGTGTTTATCTTTTGATGTTGAATGTGCTGTCATCAAATTACATGCTTATGTGTTGAAAATTACATGCTCATGTGTTTATTGAGTATATTGCTATAATTGATAAACATATAAATAGAAAATGATGTGTGAGGAAAACAAGGGTACACTCATGAGTTTTATGAGTAGGGAATCGAGCAATACTCAGAAGACTGAGGAGTATGAGGTATTTCTCCTTGTCAAGCAAACAACGGTATGCTCATGGAGTTTATTGAGTTAAGAAATGCTGGAACTGAGATTATGATTATGATTTATTGATGTTGTTGGTTGTATGGTCTCAGTATAACATGTACGTCTCCTTTTCACGCAAGAAATTGTATGCTCTTCAGCTTAAAGAGTAGCGCTGGACTAAGTCATGGTTATGTGATAGCTACGGTATATATAGAGAATTGATTGTGGTTAATCATGACCATTGTATATCTGCATGAGATTTTTATTGCAGGATTCTGTATGAGATAGATACGGAAAAGCCATGTCAGAACTGAATGTGTTTGGCTAGTGATGTTATGAGGTTGAAAGGACAGAGATGAAATCTATTCTCGAGGGGATTAAGTTATCATTCCCTAAGACCTGCTGTGGCCGGAATTGAGTGAGGTAAGATCTGATATTGTGATGTCTATCGATGATTGAATTGATTTTATCAGATAACCTCAAGCAAAACAGAGATAAATCCTCGATATGATAGATTTCAGACTAGTCCAAGAAATTGATCAGATTAGATCAGTGATTGAAATATGGCAACAAGAATTCTTGGGATTAGAATTATATGGTTTGAATTCGATTTCAGGAATGGGTTATAAGCTTTGTGCTAGTGTGGGAAACACTTTGAGATCAAAGCTAGAATTGTTTATAACCTTTTAAATGTAGATGAATCGATATAGCAGTAATGCTAAGTTTGATTCATTGATCAAGTAGAACTGATTTAGTGATCCAAATGTACCCTATAAGAAAATTGAGTTTATGATATCTTTTGGGTTGAAGAGTATGCTAATGACATTAGTGTTTTGGGATTCAGAATTCAGTTACGGTTGAGCCTTCCTTCGATTATTTTGCTGATATTCGAGTTTTATCGTAGTCATGTATTCTTGATTCACATGACATTGAATTTTATGATTCTTGTCATTTGATCTCGATTGTTCTCTGAGTAGGAACTTGGGAAGTTATATTCTTGATATTTGAATTTTTAGTTCTGGACCTTGATATTGAATTGGGTGAATTTTTATTGGATTCCATGGTGATCTACTTGTCTTTGTGCAATAATTGAGAATGCTTAGAACTTTGTTCTAATTGATACGCGTGTGTAGATATCTCATCATAAAGCCACGCTATCAACCCTGATTTGGGGTATTGTTATAATATTGCATTACTGATGCATTGATCACCAGTTATGTGTATTGTTGATTGGCTCGTATTTCTTATTTCTCGAGCTTGAATTGAAGCATTCACCCCTAGTGTTGAAATGCAAGTGTGTTGTTTTCACTTTGCAGCGATTATTGTCCAGAATTTACTTTATTTTGATGATCATGATTTGATCAATTACCTTCGAGACTATCTGATGTTGAAGTAGAGAATCATATTTCTGGAAGTGATGGCTCGTAACTAATAGAGATTGCTAGTCAAAGAATACGTAGACTGGGTATTCTGCTTTGAAGTCCTTTATTGCCAAAGGTGAGAAGGAAAATGGGTCGATGAGATTATATTTCGACTATAGCCTATTGAACAGGACTACAGTAAAGTAGAAGTATCTGTTGCAGTGAATAGATGATTTGTTTAACCAGTGGTATGGTGATTTTTTCTATTCAAAGATTGTTTGAGTTTAGATATCATCAAGTGAAAATCAGTGAGGTAGTTGTGCCTAAGACCTGATTATGCTGTTGGTGTGATGAATACTTCAGCGATATTAATGAGTTTAATGAACAGAATCTGTCGAAGATTTATTGGTGAATTTATTGTGTTATTTAGCGATGATATCTTGAGTTAGTTGATGAATGAGCCGAAGTAAACAGAACAATTGTATGCCAAACTATCCAGGTGCGAATTTTAACTGGATAGAGTTGTGATTTTTGGCTATATTGTTTCAAAGAACGGGATTGTGATGAATCCTAGCAAGGTTAAGACATTGAATAACTAAGGTCTTAGCAGAGATTGTTAGAGGGTTCTTATGTAGTGCAAGATTATCACCCAATGAACCCTGACAGATGTGAAACTGACGAGTTGAGTAAATTTGCTGGAATAGTATTATCCAGACAAATGTAATGTAACCACTGAAGCTTAAGTAGAAAAATGTGCGATTTGATCTTATCTGCTATTGATGTGGTTATATTGATCAAGAGTTATCGTGCTTCTAGCTTGAGTTTTTGTGTTAGATTTGCAACTGAGTAGAGTATTTGCAATCCAATCTGAACCAGTATTGATTGTGAGGGTTATAGAAGCACGGAAATCCACTCAGATTATGTGAAACTCGATAGAGAAAATCAGACTTAGACATGAGTTTGAGTATCAGTTGAGTATGGATGAAGTTTTGTGTCTGCAAATACAGGTATTATTGTGAATAGTATTTCAGAAGTGAGATAATAAATTCTGAAAGAGGCACATTACAATAAATTTTGTATCCATCCAGGCCAGAGTATGAAAGCAAATATGATAGAATTTGTGTTCCGATACCTAAACTATCAGTAATGAAAGCAAAACGAAAGCGACCAAGTGGTCTATTGTACAGTTTAGCGTGTTCAGAATAAGAATGGGATCAAAACACGATGAAATGTGTCACGAAACTACTGAAATCCTAGAGAGGATATGATGCAATAAGGTAGTTTCTGACAGATTGAATAAATCTGATAGAGTATTCCTTATTAGTTGCTATTCCGACATGACCATCTGATCACTTTGTATGACAGAGCTGTTGTGAAAGGGCATGTTGTGCCGACGTTTGCTATCTCTAAGTGAGATCCTCGATTTATTTCATATTCTTGGCACACTCTGAAAGAATCTGGGGGTACTCGTTTGCTTAAGAGTACAATGTAACATCCTCAGATTGATTGATAATTAAGATAATTGATCTAGATTCGAGAGGATGTATAGACTGGCTCTACGTATATTCTAGCATCATTGATGACGAGTTATAGCATTGATGATGAGTATCGATGAAGAGTTATAGCATTGATACCGTGATTCCGAGATATGACATCCATGATGAGTTATAGCATTGATGTCAGGATGCCGAGTGTTAGCATCTACATGAGCTCAACGAGAGAATTTGAGGTTCAAGATTACTCTTGTTTGGTAAGCTTATTTACCATTTATAATTCCTACAGGAACGCTCATAAGAAATCATGATAGTGATTTTTTTGTAGCGTTCTGAGGTAGAAAGTAAAGATTTTTCCGATGGTGGAATGATCTGTTCCGATGCTTCAGCAGTAGAATATGCATAGTTTCTTATCTGAGACGAGATTTAAGCAGCATGAATGATTGAACCAGAATGATCATGAGAAATGTCGGATGCAATTCGATTAATTCAGTCTAGAATGAAGTGGAGCAAGACAGAGTATAATTATGAGTCTCCGGACAAGAGCAAGTTACGGAACGCACCCAGTAGAGAGATTAAATTTCTCTTCAGCATTATCTGTTCTACACGAGGTATTATACGTGTTGCTGTGAGGAAGTATGAGTTAACTACTTTCTATGTATTCTATCCAAGTGAGATATAATTGGATGATATTTTAAGCTAGGTTTTGTGCAGCAGTATATATATATACAGTGTTGCGAAAGCTACCTGAGAATTAGAGCAGGATAAGAGATAGATGTATCCGGAACTCGTTTTTAAAGGTGAAACTGTTTCAGTATTCATTCAACCTTCGATATTGAGATTGTGATATGATATCCTGAGCTATGTCAGTGAAGAGAGGTTGTTACTTCAGTCATTTATTCAGCCTATATCTGTTACAGGATGATTGCAAGCGATTTCGAGGACGAAATCATGTCTTAGAGGGGGAGAATTGTAAGGCCCCGAAAATATTAAGTTATTAATTACGGAATTAGAGATTTAAATTCCGAATTTGGTAAATGAGTAATTGGAAGATTATGGAAATTAGAGATTTAATTTCCGAGCTGAAAATAATTAATTTGAGAATTTACGGATAGTGAGATTTAAATTCCGGGATTCTTAAATTAAAAAATTAAAATATTTGAATTAGATATTTATGGGATTTAAGATTTAAATTCCATGTTTCCGGAATTAAAGGATTTAATTAGAAGTCGAAAGCTTTTCGAGGGACTGAATTGCAAATATTCCAAAGCTTAGGGGCCAAAGTGCAATTTCCCTTTTGCAAGTGGGAAATCACACGTGTAAGGCTATATACATGTGTAAATGTAATGCATTCCATTCAGATTCTCAGCAGCCCAAATCGATAACTTCAGATTTCCAAATTCAATTTTCATTTTTAAAATTGATATCTCAAGATTTGGTCGTCCGATTTCAAAACCTAGCATAGTTTTGGAATCCTTGCGACAAGAGCTTCGTTGTGATGTAAGTATCTCTTTGATACAGTGTGTTTCGAAATTATGAAGTTGGGATGTTGGAAAAAATCAGAATTTAAGTATGTGTTAGTGTTCTTGATGGTATAAGCTTTACGATATCGAAACCGGAATGAAGAACGGACAATGTATGCAATTGTTATGATTTTCAGAATATGTTTCGAATCCTTGCACCTTCTGATATGCTGGTTTAAGTTGATATTCTTGATGTTGTGATGTATTTGAGGTAAACTTGATGGTTAGAATTGATAGATTTCAGTTTCGGTTATCGAATTTGTACCGTTATGCCGTCAGTTTATGTTTGATAAATTCTGGAAATATATGCTGCTGATTTCGAGAATTAAGTGATGAAATAATATTGATATGAGTTATATATCAATGTTTAGATGATGTTTGAGTTGTTAGAATTACCGGTTTCGGACCGTTGCGTTGTCGGTTTGAATTCCGATCAAATTAGCAAGCCTTGAGTCGTTGAGCATTGGTGTGAGCTAAATAGTGTTCTTGGTAAGTTAGAATGCTATACTAAATGATTTGATATGTATTTCAGAGTTGAAGCAAAGGATATCGAGTTCGAGTTCGCACCGATTTGAATCAATTGACGATTGGTCAAGGTTTGAGTTGCTAACTTTGATATTTCTATCATTCTATCTAGTGAGTTGATACAAGCTTGGTGTGTATTGTAGCTTGAGGATTGGAGCTACTTAGCTATCATGATTGGAAGGTATGATTCGGATGACCAAAGCAGGGAATGAGCATCGAGATCTGTTTGATCTCTCGATCCCTTAAATCACACAATAGTTTCTATTTTATGTGTTTATGTGTTTTACTATGCTCTATGTGAGTTATGTGCTTTGATTGCCTTACTTGAGTTCTTGAGTGATGTCATGTTTATTAGGCTATGTAGGAGGTGATTGTGTATGGTGTCATTCCGTTGAGCCTAAACGCTCTTCTAGTTTTGCCTTGATATCGTTGATGAGTTTTAAACATCGATATCGTGTATCAGTAATGAGATTCAAGCATTGATATCTAAAGCCGGGTTTATAACATCAATGAGGAGTTTTAGCATTGATGGTGAGTGATGTGTTTTAGCATCTAAACCGGTGGCGCCTTTGAGCCTTATTTCTTCTTAGCCATTTAATTTATTCTGCCATTCATAAGTTGTTATTTATGCTTTGAAATGCATGGTATGGCTACATGTGAGTAAGTATATGTTTCCGTCATTCATACTAAGTCTTTAGACTTACTGGTTTTCCGGATGTTGCTTTGTTTTTGTGTGTGCATTGCAACAGGTGTTTCAGGGCCAAGTTATAGGAGGTCATGAGCATTGGGAAGAGTTTAGAAGTGGTGCTCCGGGTTGTGTTGTAGCTTGTTGTTGGGAACTTACTTTTAAACCATGTTGAGTTTTGATGGTATCCAACTTTTGTATTGTATAGCTTTGCATAGTCTAGAGTTGTATAGATTATGTGTTGTTGGATCATGTTGGGAGTAAGTTTAGCATGCTTCTTGGCTATTGAATCTTCAAGTTTTGAAAGGGAAACCAATGGTATCATTTAATGGTTTATTTTTAGCAGCAAAATCAGCGCAAGTGATCTGCAGAATTTCTGAACAGAGCTTGCCGATCGAGCGGGTTTTGTTTTTGCTCAAACCCGAGAGTTGGGATTTGTTTCCCGCTCGATCGGTGAAGTTCAACCGATCGAGCGAGGGTCATCTTATAAAAAAAAAAAAATTGTTTGGTTCTTGTGCTGCTTCTTTTAAATGCTGTAATTGTTTAATTATGGTATTTTTATTAGACGAGCCCCGGGGTCCCACACACCTCCTACCACATCTCAAGTTACTACCACCGTTTTTTATCCCACACCGGGCGACACAAAAGAAGCAAAGTATGCCTCGCCTGTTCTCTCCTCCAAAGAAGGCACTTCAGGTGCTCAAGACATGGAACAGGACGACGATGATTCCACGACTGATTCTGATAATTCTGGTGACAATGATGAATATGAAGCTTCTCTCAACAGCATGTATACACATACACTGACTCCACAAGCTCAGGAAAACACTGATGCCACTTTGGCCACAGTGTATGACCACATGCAGGAAGTCAAGCGCATTGTGCTCACGTTGGATGCTCATCTATCTGCCACCGATGTGAGCATCTTGGACCTCTGCAAATCGATCATGGGCAAATTATATGCACTGAGCCAGGAAGTTTCAAAGTGCCTGAAGCAATCAATAATTCTTCCAAAGAGAATAATAATGACCTAACAACTGTCTCTGGTCAGTTGACTTAGATTGAATTTAGGTTCAATGCCCGGATGGACTCCCTTCAAGAAACCATTGGAACTCAATTGAATGAACTTATAGATCACATATTGACCGGCTAAATCGGTGTGATATAAATCTACTGGCAAGCGTACCAGGTCAAGTAATAGTAAAGTGAACAGAGAGTCCAAGTATCGATCCCACAGGAACTGCAGTCAATTCTCAAGAATTAATTATTTTACTTAATCTAGACAAAATAAAAGAAGGATTTTGAATTAAATAAAATAAGAATATAAAATAAAAACTGATTAAGAAATAAGAATAAAAATAACTAAAGATAAAAATAATTAAAATAAAGACAACCAAGACACACGTAGGTACCGAACAAATCACGTAACATGTAGTCGATTCAGGACTCAGATTTAATCTTAATTCACGGGAATTCTCCTAATTTGTTCAAAGGTCTATTTCTAGAACAATCAAACCTATTCAAATATTGATGAACTAATCTTTCGTAATTCTAATCAAATTTGAATGCATTAAATATTTGTGAAAATTCAGTTTACACCTAAACCGCACACTGAAACCGAATTCTATTTCTAGTCGGTTTTACAATATGTTAATTATCAGAGTGATCAAAATCAAAACCTCCTCTGTCGATTTGGAATTGATTAACATGCAAGCAAACAGTTGATCAGACTATTCACAAGACAACTATAAATCTGACAATCAATAAAATAAAATCAACTCTAAAAAATCCCAAACAAACATCCAAGTTTTCTACATAAATTTGTTCGGCCCAATCACGCCGTCTTGGTTGAAAATAAACTACTCAATAATTAAAAATAATAATTCAAAAATAAAAATAAAAAGAAGAAAAGAAAGAAGAAATCTTCTCTCCCAAGCCTTGTAGCCGCCTCCTCTTGCGTTGTCTGCGCTCTGGAGCTTCCGAAACCTCAAAAATATGTTATATCCTCTATATATATGGTCCGGGACGCCTACCAGTTAATTTCCTCTCAAAATAAGGATTTTTCGGAACACATGACCCCCGAACACACGCGCGCGCGTGGCATAGGCCTCGCGCGCGCGCAGAAGTTAAAAACAGAGATCTGATCACGAAACTCGCGCGCGCGCGAGCTTGATTCTCGCGCGCGCGCAGTACAAGTTTTCTGCACCGAGCTACGATTTTCAAAAATTCATATCTCAAGATCTAGCCGTCGGATTGAGCTGAAATTTGGACAGCAGCTTCAAAACATCGTGAATTTAATCTGACCGGTGGAGATCGGATTTGGAGCTCTCTAAAATTAAATTTGATTTTTTGAACAAAGCTGGTCCGCAATTCACTCTTCAACAATATATTTTCCTACAAAATTAACCCAAGGAGTGAAATACACACACATGCACTAAAACACATAAAAACACATAAAAATAATATGAATGCACACAAAATAGACATAAAAATAACATGAAATAATGCATACAAAATGCACTTATCAACACCCCCATACTTAAACCTTGCTCGCCCTCGAGCAAGACATGAAAAAACAAAATGCAAACAAAAACATAAGTAAGGATGATTCATGAGAGTGCACAGCCTCCGAGAAGTTTAATCACAAAACATAAAACACAGACATGCTCTCAAATTTTCATAATACACCTTCGGTTTTACGTAAACGTATGTGTGTGAAATGTCATTTCAGTTTCATACAACTTAGACCGAATTCGTCTCAAATCTGCTTAGCGACCTATGACAAATAAGTGCAAGTTTCACTTTTCAAGTGTCCATTCATTCCAACGATCTCTAGACATACCCACCTCCCTTGAGATAATGAATTACACACCTCCGGATTTTTCACCCGGTATTGCATTAGCCCCAATAATTACCCGCTGACTTAGCTATAACTGGCTAGGATACGAAAAATCATTCTATTTTTTCTTTCTAATCCCCTCGTCTATAGCCCGGATGGAGCATCAATCCCATTGAATCCGCATACTTAGCCTTAAATTTTTTTTTTATTTTTTTTTTTAAACCTTTCAAGGCCCGGATGGAATTGCATATAAATTTTTTCTAGGTGCGCCCAAGATCATAAGTGTAAACTAGAGCCTCATCAAAATTCATAGAACACAATCAAGATCCACAAACCACCTATTGTCGTGCAATGGTCAAACAGACAAAAACTTCATCAAATCTTTTGTTACAGTCCACTGGTCTAACATTAGTGCTTAAAAATATTCACGGTTCAACCTACAGTTTCTCATGTCCAGTCAAGAGCAAAATTTTTCAAAAAATCCATTTTTTTCAAATAAACTTCATCATCATTGGCTATCATGACTCATCCTACCCATGCAGGACAACACAAACAACAACAAAAACACACTATATGCAAACAAAAACGAAACACGACAAATGCAAAACAAACACACAAATGCTATAAATTAGTCTACCCCCCCATACTTATCCAAAGCATTGCCCTCAATGCTTCAGAACAATGAACAGAATGCAAACAAACACACAATGTAATGAAAAACAAAAATAACACTCCCCTGGTTTTTGTTTCATTCTCTTCCTTCTTGACGGCATCAGCTGGGACAGTAGCATCAGTCTAGATATATCGGCAGGCATGACCAACTGGCATGGGAAAGAAAACAAAATCAAATAAAAACAAAATATAAAAAAAACAAAATAAAAACAAAAGCAAAAACACTGGGTTGCCTCCCAGTCAGCGCTAAAATTATAGTCTATAGCCCGACTATGCAGAAGCCACCATCAAAGAGCGGCTGCCGCCCATAGTAAGAATCATACGATTCTACGTATGGGTTTTGAATTTCTTCGCCCTCAAGCTTGGCGTGATATTTGCAGTTTAAGCTTGTCGGTCCAACAGTACTCGGCATGAAAATTTTCCTTTGGAAAGAGACTCTGATTCTAGGCTGAAGCTCAAAGAGAATGTAATACTGTGGAGGTGGCGTCAATGGCAAAAAAAAATCTTCTAACAGTGTACATGGAACGACCATTGACGAAGTAAAATATGTATCCTTGAATGGTTCTTCCTCCTCCACTATCACGTTTGGCTCATCCTCACAAGAAGATTCCTCAAAAATGATTTCTTCATGCTCTGGCTCAGTTATTTCACTCTCTTGGTAGATCTCCAAAATTGGTTCTCTAAGAAGCGCAATTTGTTCATCCAAAAGACTTATGCGACTTTCTAAAAATTGATTTGACTCTGTCTGCTGTCGCACAAGATTTTCCAACTGAGCCACATAATCTTCGGAACGCCCTATGCACTCTTCTTGATGCTCCGGTGGCTGGTTCGCAAAATTTTTAAAGTTGATATCTGGAGGATATTGGTGACTCCAACCCTGCAGTGAAGGATCACAATGCCAATGGTAGTCAAAATCTGCCATATCATTTAACAAGTGCATCGCACTGTCTTCATCTCTTCTAAACAATTGACTGCCAGTGGCCAACGCTCCATAATCCACCCAACTTCTTGTAATCTCATCCAAACCAACATAAAAAAATTGAGTGAGGGTGTAGCTCGAAAATTTATGGCATCGAAATCTGTTCGCCAAATCATTGAATCTCCCCCAAACAGCATAGAATGGTTCCAAGTATTGCTGGCCAAATCTTGTGAACACCTGATGATGATCCATCTCCAAGTACCTCACAAGCAAAAGAAAAGAAAAAAAAATCAAAATTAAAATAAAATAAAAAAAACGAAAAGAACGAAAAGATAGAAATAAAAAAAAATGTCTAGCCTCAAACAAATAATCTATCCTAATATCAACTAAACAGTCCCCGGCAACGGCGCCAAAAACTTGACCGGCTAAATCGGTGTGATATAAATCTACTGGCAAGCGTACCAGGTCAAGTAATAGTAAAGTGGACAGAGAGTCCAAGTATCGATCCCACAGGAACTGCAGTCAATTCTCAAGAATTAATTATTTTACTTAATCTAAACAAAATAAAAGAAGGATTTTGAATTAAATAAAATAAGAATATAAAATAAAAACTGATTAAGAAATAAGAATAAAAATAACTAAAGATAAAAATAATTAAAATAAAGACAACCAAGACACACGTAGGTACCGAACAAATCACGTAACATGTAGTCGATTCAGGACTCAGATTTAATCTTAATTCACGGGAATTCTCCTAATTTGTTCAAAGGTCTATTTCTAGAACAATCAAACCTATTCAAATATTGATGAACTAATCTTTCGTAATTCTAATCAAATTTGAATGCATTAAATATTTGTGAAAATTCAGTTTACACCTAAACCGCACACTGAAACCGAATTCTATTTCTAGTCGGTTTTACAATATGTTAATTATCAGAGTGATCAAAATCAAAACCTCCTCTGTCGATTTGGAATTGATTAACATGCAAGCAAACAGTTGATCAGACTATTCACAAGACAACTATAAATCTGACAATCAATAAAATAAAATCAACTCTAAAAAATCCCAAACAAACATCCAAGTTTTCTACATAAATTTGTTCGGCCCAATCACGCCGTCTTGGTTGAAAATAAACTACTCAATAATTAAAAATAATAATTCAAAAATAAAAATAAAAAGAAGAAAAGAAAGAAGAAAATCTTCTCTCCAAAGCCTTGTAGTCGCCTCCTCTTGCGTTGTCTGCGCTCTGGAGCTTCCGAAACCTCAAAAATATGTTATATCCTCTATGTATATGGTCCGGGACGCCTACCAGTTAATTTCCTCTCAAAATAAGGATTTTTCGGAACACATATGACCCCCGAACACGCGCGCGCGTGTGGCATAGGCCTCGCGCGCACGCAGAAGTTAAAAACAGAGATCTGATCACGAAACTCGCGCGCGCGCGAGCTTGATTCTCGCGCGCGCGCAGTACAAGTTTTCTGCACCGAGCTACGATTTTCAAAAATTCATATCTCAAGATCTAGCCGTCGGATTGAGCTGAAATTTGGACAGCAGCTTCAAAACATCGTGAATTTAATCTGACCGGTGGAGATCGGATTTGGAGCTCTCTAAAATTAAATTTGATTTTTTGAACAAAGCTGGTCCGCAATTCACTCTTCAACAATATATTTTCCTACAAAATTAACCCAAGGAGTGAAATACACACATGCACTAAAACACATAAAAACACATAAAAATAATATGAATGCACACAAAATAGACATAAAAATAACATGAAATAATGCATACAAAATGCACTTATCACATATCCAAGGGTTCTGCTGAAAAATAGGAAGAAGATCGCAAGACGACAAAAGAAGCAAAGAAAAATCATGATAAAAGGATGGAAGAAGCCAAGGGAAGGAAATAAAAGAACGATAAAAGAAATAGATGAGGTGGCTTAGGCAGTAGCTGATTTAGAAGATAGGTTTTCTTTTTATTCATAGGTGTAATAGGTTTATTTCTTCTTGCTTTTGTTCTTTTTTGTAACATTGAACTTCATTATCTCAATGAAATTCATTCTTTACATTTCATTATATCTCTGCGATTTTATTTCTTTGGAGCTTAGGTTTTGTCATCCCAAAAAGGGATAAATTGTTAGATTCTTTAGTTTTGGTGATAACAAACAATAATTTATTGTAGTATATCCAGCTATCATGCTTTTTAAGATAGGCACTCGACCGCTCTATTTGAAGACCTCAAAGCACTCACCCTCTCCCAAGCAGTTAGAAGTGTTAACCTGGTGTAACGCCTCAAAAGTAGCCTAATCGAGATTTTAGGAGATTAGATTGATAATCAGAGATTATGAAATTCGAGGATTGAATTGTTATTCGATAAGAGACTGAATTTTGCAATTTTTGAAGAATTCAGGGGCCAAAGTGCAAATTAGAGATTTTGACTTAATATAAAAGGGATTTTTGGAACATGAGTCATCATCTTCTTCCCTTCTCTTCTTCCTCCTCTCGCCCAACTCCATTAATGCCCCTTCGAGCTTTGTGATTTCAATTTTTGCTCGATCCGTCCGATAGAAATTCAATCTGAAGGTATCTTTGAGATCACGGCTTAGAGAGCTCCATTATACCGTAAGTTTTTCTTCGATCGGTTTATGTAAAATTTTGGATGGCGATATAATTTGATGAAATTCGGATATAATGTGCTTGAGCTAGCATAGATTGTATATCCGAAGTCGGATCGGAAAAAGAACGTCGTTCGGATTTGTTATGAATTTTTAGACATAAATTCGAAAATATGATTTTTGGGATTTGTTGGAATTGGATGAATTATTGTTGTATTGAGTTTTTTAGATTGATACTTTGATGTCTGTGATTTCATATAGTTAAATTTATAGTCGTTATGCCGCCGATTTGAGATTTTCGGGATTTTAGGAGTTTGAATTAAGTTGTTGAATTGAGTTGAATTGGATTGGTTGATATTGAGCTCTTTTATAACTCCGTACAGATTTGACTGAAGATTGTTGAGTTCAGAATTGACAGAGTTTGAATCGCCGAAGAATTGATTGAGGTTTGGTACCGAATTGATATTAATCGTCGAATACGATTGAATGGATTCTGATTAGAAATCTCATTCTTATTATTGTTGCTTGTTCAGATTGGAAGCTACATCGGATTGAAGAAGAGGTAAATGACGACACTAAACCGAAAACGGATGAGTACTCGAGTTTTGATCGACTCTCGAGTCCCTGAAATCACATACATGCATGATTATTGCTTTGATGAATTAAATGCATTGATTTGATTATTTGAATACTTCTTGATATTCATATGCATTCATATTGAGCCATAATATTTAAATACCTTTTGATTTAGACGATTTGGGGACTATAATCGAGTGGACATTGGTTGTGGATTCACTCCAATCGTCGGAAATACTCATTATAGTGCTCTGAAGTCTAGAGGAGCAAGATATGCCGCATTTACCTCGATCGGGAAAGTCAGTGAGATCGCGGTGAACATATCTCGACCTCGGGATCCCAAACGATGAAAAGAATTCTTTTGATTATCTGATTAGAATAATCTTAAACCCTGATGACATGCATTGCATTCTATTGCATTTTGAGCCAAGTTGATGTTAGATTCATGTTGTTGATTTACTACATGAAATTGCATGTCTAGCTGTCGATATATCAGATTTGATATATTATTTGATGATTGATTGTTCTGTCTATTTTACTGGAAATTCTATTCTCACCGGAGTTATCCGGCTGTTGTTTTGTT
Organism: Henckelia pumila; assembly: GCF_033568475.1. Classification (NCBI taxonomy): domain Eukaryota; kingdom Viridiplantae; phylum Streptophyta; class Magnoliopsida; order Lamiales; family Gesneriaceae; genus Henckelia; species Henckelia pumila. The sequence goes on from NC_133122.1 coordinate 67,325,243, forward strand.
TGTATGTGTACTTGACAATAGTTGAGGCAGGTTCGAGTAAGAGACAGCATGACTAGATTGGGATTGTGATGATAGAAGTGAGGACTTAGTTTAGAAGTCAATATTTATATTCGAACTCTTTTGATGTATTGTATATTGAGTTGTAGAACCTAGAATCTGATGCATGTTCTACGCTTTTGAATATTCGGATAACTTTAGACGTCTTTTGTATTGTATGATGCTAGATCGATGTTGTATGCATGTTGTATTTTGAGAATTGGATTGTTGAGTTGAGATTTGGAAATGAGAGCAAATCTGGGATTTTGGCCCAGAACCTGTCTCGCTCGAGCGCATGATTGTGCCGCTCGAGTGAGTGAATTTTATTCTTCTTCTTGAGGCAGAGAAGGTCTCGCTCGAGCGCATGATGATGCCGCTCGAGCGAGATACCTTGGTCTTTCTCGGGCAGAGCTTTGCTCGCTCGAGCGGAAGATTTTACCGCTCGAGCGAGGCCCCTTTTTTAAAAAAAAAATAATTTCTTGAGTTTATTGCTTCAACCTTTTGGTTGGTTTTTTGATTATTGTATGATTAAATTATTAGAATCAAGGTCCTCACACCTAGACTCCAGGAAGTATAACACTCTCTTGTTACCTATATCGGCTGGTCACATGATCTACTCGCTTGCCTCAACAACAAATAGCTCATTCAACCGGCTACTCTATTGAAGATTATTTGTAACGGTCACAAGAACTCTTCTGATTCGAGCTTCACAACTTGCAAGGTGTTCAACTCACTCCATCAGAAAAACTGGTTTTCAAGACATGCAAAGCAACAAAAAATCAGAATGTTTTTTCGAATTGTCTACTGCTCATTTTCACAGGAGTTGTCTGCGATCGTTGCCTCTCATATCTAGAAAGATCCAAATTTCGCATTTATTGAAGTGTACTCTATATCAAGAAAGGAAGAAAAAAATAATGTTTTTGCATTAATGAGCTCATAGATTAACGTTGATTTGTCTCATGCAAAAGTAACTATAAATACATGATGTATCAGAGAGACAACCACGAAGAACTGAACTTACGCAATCTCTAAATCATTGTCTCTCGCTTACAAGCTTATATTCTCATAAAAATTGATCACACTAGAAAGTTTCATCTCGAGCTGCTCAAAATTAACCCTCACTTACTTGAAATACATCAGATCTTCAAGATCAATCAAAGGTTCATTAGTGCTTCTCGTATGCTTCATATATAAGGATTTCAAAGAAGAATTTTGTTAGTTTGGCTCTAAGGATTCAAACAGTGACATTGTGTTTGTTGTATTGTGATAAGATTTGCTATATTATCTTTTGGTGTACTAGGAGTTTTGAATTAGGCATAGAATAAGTCCTAATATTGGAGTAGGTTGTTACATTGTTTGTAAAGCCAAAATCTTCTAATGAATTCCTTCCTTGAGTGGAAGAAGGGGATGCGTTGAAGGATTCAGCATTTGAATTTTCATATCTCTTGTGTCCCTTGCTTACCTTTATTTCTACTTTATCTTGTTGATATATTATTGAAATGAGTATAGAGCCTCATCGAAAGCTATCAAACTATTTCTGCATTTTTAAGTTGATTGAGTGCTTTCAAAATTTGATAACTTTGGTCTAGTTGGTTAACACCTACTCGATCGATCAAATAATTTTAAAAAAAAATTTTTAAAAGTGTGTATTTATCCCCATCTACACATATTTCGATCCCAACACTAACTCCAGCTATGATTGTAGCTCACATATCATACTTTCGTCTGTCGCCAACCCTATAGTAGAGATTCTCTTGCAACTGACCCTGATATTGCTACCACTCCTGGAAGCATTTTAGAACTGAATTGTCCTAACTATGATGCTTAGAAAGCACCAAAATATAAACTAGAACGAGAGAAAACCTCTAAGTTTTATACTAAGAAATATAATTTGCATGACTAGTTATATGCTCGGGTTCGGATGGTCCGAGCGTGCATGTCGTCTACGTGTCATGCTCGTTTTGACACTTGGCTTGGGAAAGTTCGAACTGCCAAGTGCTGATGCACTTTTGATACGCGAACTGTCCGGCTAGCACCCCGAATTTGGACCGACCGATCTAGGTTAGGATGGTCCGAATTCCTCGGTGCTACCGAACTCACCTCGGTACTTCTGAATTCAATTATGCATAAATTACTCTTATTTGCTTAATTGATGACCACCTAATCAAGTTTAACCATTAAAGTACTCAAATAACGAAAAAAAACATTTAAGTACTCAAAATAGAACTTGAATCACTACATGTACGTTTATTTAACGTAATAAAGTGAGTTTGAATTTTCATATGTTGTAATACTAAAAAAAAATTAATCTCACTCATATCATATTTAATTCAATTTGTACAAAATTATAATTAAATCAAGAAATTTAACAACAAAATATATACAATACATAATATTCACATAATCATATTACACACACAAAATGTGTTCACAATGGTTAATAATAATTATTATTATTATTATTATAATACATGAGATTGTGTAAATTGATTACCTTGATAGCATGATCTATTAAAAAAAATGGTCATCAACAACTATCTAAAAATAAAATAAAATAATTTATTGTAAAATACCATAATTATTTAAAGTTAAAAAAATTATTGTAATTTCTTAAAATTCTTTCAACTTTCATATAATTCAATATCATATCATATCATGCACAAAGTAATACTACTTCGTACGTAATTACAACCGTCCATTTACCACTCCGGTCGGCCTTGGATGGCTCCAGAAGTCAAAACGGCGGCGGCGCGTGGCTCGCAACCTAAGAAAAAATGCCAGTTACAACTGCCAGCCATGCCCCCCCTCACATGAAGACAGAAAATATATAAATATATTCCTTCCACCTTTTTATCGTCCGCTTACTCATGCCTTTTTCATGACTCTTCGCACTTTACCACTCTCGTTCTCCATTTTCCTCCACATAATTTTAGCCACCGCTCCAAACTCGAATTTTTTTTTCCAGTTTTGTGACGCTCTGTGAACCGCTGATTTCACGTTTTTTTTGTGTCTTCTTCTGTTGTTGTGGTTTTGGGGCAAGTTAATCGAAGTGAGCTTGTGGATGGACTGAGTGATCAAGTCCTGCTGGGATTTGTGATGAGGTGCTTTTATTTTTTTGAAGGAATATTCTTGTAAATGCTCATCTTTTATGAATTGGACGACTGGTGGTGGACTTTCTTGACTTCTGTATTTTGGGTTCTACTTCAGTTTATAGCCGCCAGTTGGTTTTGAGATTATCTGTTGTTGCATATGATACTGTAATATATGGTTTTTGAATTGCAATTTTCGGTTCGAGCGGTGCCCAGTTGATTGGTCAACTTCTTTTTCTGTTTCCTTATTGTGTGGAGTTTTTAGGAAGTTTGGTAACTAGCAGGCGTGGTCCGGTGATTAATTCATGATCATGAGCTTTGATTGTCACATACTTTAATGGATACTCCTGATAGTAAGAAAGTTTCTGAGATAGTTGACATTGTGAAATCATGGATTCCACGGAGGCCAGAACCTGCAAACATGTCCAGAGATTTCTGGATGCCAGATCAGAGCTGCCGTGTATGCTACGAGTGTGATTCCCAATTCAATATTTTTAATCGCAGGCATCATTGTCGACTGTGTGGGCGGGTTTTCTGTGCCAAGTGCTCTGCAAACTCTGTTCCCGCGTCTTCCAGTGTGCTCAAGAGTGGTCAGGAAGATGGGGATCGGATTAGGGTTTGTAATCATTGCTTCAAGCAATGGAAAGAGGGATCAACTAATGGTGATTTGATGGCTGCATCAAGTCCTGGACTCAGTCTATCTCCCTCATCCTCAAGTTTGATTAGCACTCAATCTAGTTGTCGTACCTGTAACAGTGGCTGCTCTGCTGGTTCAGTTGGATATTCAGTGGGACCCTTCCAACATGTTTCATGTGATATTGGTCCAAGCCCACGTCAGTCTGAGCAGATGGATTCTATGTCAGGAAGGCAAAATTTGGCAACAAGCCCCAGAAGGCTTGACTATGTTGATGCTGAGGATTCTTACACTGAACAGTTTGGAAGTTACTGCAGGTCTTCTCATTCAACCACCCAATTTCTTAGTAGTCAAATTATTATTTTTTGGTTTGTTGAAACAATGGTGGTTTGTATTGGTCCTGTTACTTACAGAACTGTTCATTTTCTGATAGCTTTTCCCTGTTCGGAATTCTCCTTGATGAAGTTTGTGTTTATCTAGCAAGCACTTATTATGTCCTCTTTGTTTTTTCGGTCTGATTACATACAAGTATACAAGGAGTATCCTTTTAGATTCAACTGAAGATACTAGTTTTGTCTGATGGCTTCATGTCTTTTGCCTCTGGCTGCAACACTTTTTCTCTAGATAGTTGAGGACTCGTCGTAGAGACTGATCAGGACAGCACCTACACTTGTGACAAGGAAACTTCCCTGTGTTGCACGTGGAAGTTCCTGGAAATATGACGATTTATTCATTCTCTAAAGAACTCTTGGAATTGACATTTGTTTGTCCATTGAAATTTTCGGATTGCTTTAGAGTCTTTTCGATTTTATTTCTTGATAGATCGCTTCTAGAGTTAATAAATCCTTCAACTGATTTTGAAACTCTTTGTGCGTATACTACTCCATCAGATGCTTCCAGCAATGGGAAAAACAACTCTCAGTATTTCCATAATGAGAAGTTTTTAAGGTCGTTCACAAGTTTCTTAAATGATATTTTATTTATCCGTGGTACTGTTCGACTCTGACCACATTTATACGGAGGGCGATGCCCGTCAGATACCTGACATCATTTTGTAGATGGATTTCAAGTGCACCAAACTTTAAGTTTGTTATCTCATTTAATAGTCAATTTTTTTAGTTCTTGATTGATGTTTTGTCTGTAGATGATGTAGATTGGTTCCTTTTTGCCCCTCCAATATAAAATAGCTTTAGTATCAATCTTTAACACGTTGTGTTATTGAGCTTTGTGTGGGTTTGAGGTATTATGCTTAGGTTCTAACTCTTTCTTCCTAGTAATTCCCTCATAATTTTATTTTCTCTCATTATGTGATTGGAATTCCAGAAGCGATGATGAGGATGATAGCTACCCTTCACATGTATCACATTCTGGAGCTATTTGCTTGAGCCCTTCTGATATGTGTTATGGTACAATCAACTGCGGGGGCAATGAAAATATATATCATCCACATGAAGTGCACCCTAATGATGTAAATGGGGATTCAACTTGTAATTTGACTATATCTCCTGAAATTTTTGAGTCCCAGAGAGTGGACAAAGCGACAAAGCTTGGGGAAGAAGCAGAGCAGAATGATGCACAGAATCTCACACCACCTGTTCATGTTTTGAATGCTGTCGACAATGAACCTGTGGATTATGAAAATAATGGTCTGCTATGGTTACCTCCAGAGCCTGAAAATGATGAGGATGAGAGAGAAGCACTTTTATCTGATGATGATGATGCTAATGAGGATGCTGGGGGAGAATGGGGTTACTTACGCTCTGGCAGCTTTGGTGGTGGAGAATGCCGAAGTAGGGATAGGTCAAATGAGGAGCATCGTGAGAGTATGAAAAGAGTAGTTGATGGGCATTTCAGAGCTTTGATAACTCAACTTCTGCAGGCTGAAAACCTGCCTGTTGGCAACCATAATGTGGAAGAAAGCTGGTTGGACATTATAACTAAGTTATCATGGGAAGCTGCCACTTTTCTAAAGCCAGACACAAGTATGGGTGGAGGAATGGATCCTGGAGGATATGTTAAGGTTAAGTGCATTGCTTGTGGGCATCGAAATGAAAGGTGAACTTAATTGACTTCGCTTCGCTTAGTTACTGCATCAATCTTGAATTTTTTTTAATGATGATTAATGATTAATGCCTTGTAATATGATGGTATACATGTGGTTATGGTCGGTACTTGGTACAGAAATACTGGCTCACCATATTGTGCAGGTTAGTTTTTTGTATTTTTGTGCGCAGGAGAACAGGTATCCGAAGTTGTTGGGTGTTACTTAATGTATGTTAGTAGGCATTTAGCTTCTTATTGATCATCTGTTAAATTCCAAAAACATGACGCTGTTTTTTCCTAATGGATAAATCTAATATGGGAATATTAGATAGAAATATCAAGTTTCTGACCAATTGAAATATATGCATATCATTATGTGTTAAATATTAGTGCCATCTAGTTGTAGTTCATATCTCTGATAAGATCCTTATCTTTTTTTTATTAGTATGGTTGCCAGAGGGGTCGTTTGTAAGAAAAATGTGGCTCATAGACGAATGACTTCAAAAATTTCCAAAGCACGTTTACTACTGCTTGGTGGTGCTTTGGAGTACCAACGGGTTTCTAACCATTTGTCAAGTTTTGATACTTTATTACAGCAGGTTGTGACTCTAACTCTGATTGACTTTTTCTAGGTTTTTATATTCTTTACCATCATCTATAGGTTTTTAAATGGCTTTAATTGTAATTGTTTTCTTGATGAGAATATTTCTATTTACTTTCATCTTATGAAATCCTTGGCGGCGTTTTTCTTGTTTCAGGAAATGGACCATTTGAAAATGGCTGTAACAAAAATTGATGTGCACCACCCCAATGTTCTTTTGGTAGAAAAATCAGTTTCCAGATATGCACAAGATTATCTTCTTGCAAAAGAGATATCTCTTGTTCTTAATATCAAGAGGCCCCTTTTAGAGCGTATAGCTCGCTGCACTGGTGCACAAATAGTTTCTTCAATAGATCATCTTTCAGCTCCAAAATTAGGGTATTGTGACTTTTTCCACGTGGAAAAGTTTATGGAAGATCTTGGCAGTGCTGGTCAGGGCGGGAAAAAGTTAACAAAAACGCTGATGTTTTTTGAAGGCTGCCCTAGGCCATTGGGATGTACTGTAAGTCTGTAATTTCTTTGACTGATACACATATATTGTCATGTTGAGTGTGTTTTAGTTTATCTATGTCCAATGTTGTAAATGGGGGGAGGTGGGGCAGTGCCTAGGCGGGTGAATTTTTTTAGCAATTTTTTATAAGTAATTATTGAAGTTTATGAGAAGTAACAGCATGAAGAAAAGAAAAAATTTTCTCATATTTTCCACTGATCAGAATAGAATACGTACAAGTATTTAAAAGAATTACATCTACCTAATCCCTTAAAGAATGGAATCTGATAAGTACAATCCTAACCACTCCTAGAAATTTAAACTAGCAGATAAGATAACATTTAACTACTAGATAATGATCTAATTATTCAATATTCAACACTCCCCCTCAAGCTGGATCATATAAGTTGATCATGCCCAGCTTGGAACTCAAATCTTCATAATTAGGCCGAAAAAGTGCTTTTGTTAGAATGTCTGCCACTTGCAATTTGGTAGGAATGTAGTTTAGATGGAAACTTCCATTTTTGATCTTCTCGCTTATAAAATGTCGATCCACCTCAACATGTTTGGTTCGATCATGATGTACTGGATTTCTTGCAATGCTAATAGCTGCCTGGTTGTCACACATCAACTCCACTGATTGATTCCCTTCTATCTTTAACTCACCAAGTAATTTCTTGAGCCACATTCCTCACAAATTCCATGGGCCAATGCTCGAAATTCAGCTTCAGCACTACTACGTGCAACCACAGTCTGCTTTTTGCTACGCCAAGTTACTAGATTTCCCCAAACAAATGTGCAATACCCGGAGGTAGAGCGTCTGTCAATAGGTGATCTGGCCCAATCAGCATCACTGTACACGGTGATACCTCTGTTGGAGGCTTTTCTGAAAAATAGTCCCTTTCCTGGAGTACGTTTCAGATAACTTAACACTCGATATGCTGCATCCATGTGTTCTTCGGTTGGATTGTTCATGAATTGGCTAATAAAACTCACAACAAAGCCAATATCTGGTCGTGTGTGCGACAGATAAATTAGTTTGCCAACTAATCTCTGATATATTCCTTCAATCCTTTTTCAATCATATCTTGATGTTCGGGTCCATTGGTGTATCCACTGGCCTGCATCCCGACATACCAGTTTCCTTCAAGAGATCTATCACATACTTTCGTTGTGATATTGAGATACCAAGCGAAGACCTTGCCACTTCCATTCCCAAAAAATACTTCAGGTGTCCGAGATCTTTCATCTCAAATTCTTTTGACAACATAGTCTTCACATGAACCATTTTTTCTTCGTGATTACCTGTAAGAACAATGTCATCAACATATACGATGAGAGCTGTAATTTTACCTCCCTCGAAATGTTTGACAAATAAGGTGTGATCAGATTGGCATTGTCTGTAGCCGTCTTGTTTCAAAACATTTGTGAATCGATAGAACCAAGCTCGAGGTGACTGTTTGAGATCATAAAGCGACTTCTTTAATCTGCACACTTTATTTTTGGTTTTTCCGGACTCAAAACCTGAAGGAATGTCCATATATACTTCTTCCTCTAAATCTCCGTTAAGGAATGCATTTTTCACGTCAAGTTGAAACAAAGGCCAGTCTAAGTTAGCAGCAATTGACAAAAGTACTCGGACTGTGTTGAGCCTGGCCACTGGAGCAAATGTCTCCTGATAGTCAATACCATAAGATTGTGTGTATCCTTTGGCTACTAATCGTGCCTTAAACCGATCTATGCTTCCATCAGATTTATGTTTGACAATGAAGATCCATTTGCACCCAACTGTTTTCTTTCCCGGTGGAAGATTTGTAATCTGCCATGTGTTGTTCTTTCCAAGAGCTTTGATTTCATCAAACACAGCCTCTTTCCAACTCGGATCATTTAAAGCTTCTTTTATAGTTGACGGGACCTGTACCTGGTCCAATTTTGAGATAAAAGCACGATATGCAGTAGAAAATCGGTCAAATGTGACAAAATTGCATATGGGGTGCATTGTGCATGATCTAACTCCTTTTCTCAATGCAATGGGCCTATTGTCAAGATCATCAATACCATGAGCGTTACCTTGGATGTTTTTCTTTAGGTCTGGCTCCGGAGAAGAGTCTTGGACAGGTTGAGCTTGCACAAGATCTTGCATGTTCCCTTGATGAGGTTGTTTCCTTCGAGAATAGACCTGAAGTGGCTGATTGGGTTCCAGATGATCACGAATTACTGCTGGATTTGGCTCGTGCTGATGGAGGAATTTTTGGTGAAGGATCAAGATGGTTTGTGGGTGGAAGAATTAGTGGTATGGGTTCCCAACTTTGAGATTCAACACTGCTACTCTCCCCCTGAAGCGAAGAAGTGGGAAAGAAGGGCTCAGTTTCGAAAAAAGTAACATCCATGGAAGTATAGAATTTTTTGGTGATGGGAGAATAACACTTGTACCCTTTTTGATTTAGAGAATATCCAAGAAAGAGGCACTTGACTGCCCGTGGTTCAAGTTTGCCCCTGTTGTGTGCATGAATGTGAACAAATGATGAGCAACCAAATACTTTGAGGGGAAGATTATGGAGAATATGTGTGTTGGGATAAAATTCGAGGAGAGATTGGACTGGAGTTTTGAATTGGAAGACTCGAGAAGGCATCCTATTAATAAGGTAAGTGGCAGTGAGAATGGCGTCCCCCCAAAAATGTTTTGGAACATTAGTTGTGAATAGCAATGATCGTGCGACTTCAAGAAGGTGGCGGTTTTTTCGTTCTGAAACCCCATTTTGTTGCGGGGTGTCAACGCAAGAGCTTTGGTGGACAATGCCATGGGATTCCAAGTAGTCACCCAAGACTGAATTAAAATAATCCCGGGCTCTATCTGTTCTTAAAATCTGGATTTTAGTGCAAAATTGTGTTTGAATCATTGCATGGAATTGTTTGAAGATACGGGAGGTTTCAGATTTCTCTTTCATTAGGAAAACCCACGACAATCTCGTATGGTCATCAATAAATAAGAGGAACCAGCGTGTACCACTCAAATTTCTCACATTAGAGGGGCCCCAAATATCACTGTGGATGAGAGAAAACGGTTTAGATGGTTTGTAACGATGCGGTGTAAAGGTGGTGCGAGTGTGTTTAGACAATTGGCAAATATCACACTGAAGGGAACGAGGAACTTTATTATTGAACAAGAAGGGAAATAATTTTCAAGATACAAGAAATTAGGATGTCCTAATCGATAGTGCCATAAAGTAATGTCACTATCCTTATTTGAGTGCATAGACGAAACAGAATAAGACATCAAGGGTGAGGAAGCTGTCAAACTTCTCTTGGAAACAGCCATCTCGAGAAGATAAAGTCCAGCACAAGGATCAGCACTGCCAATCGTCTTCCCCGATGCCAAATCCTGAAAAACACACGAGTTAACATCGAATTTGGTCGTGCACTTGAGGCCTGCATTCAATTTACTCACTGATAACAAATTACAATTAAGATCAGGCACATATAGAATAGATTGAAGTGAAATTTCTGGAGTTAACTAAACAGATCCATAACCATCCACTTTGGAGCATGACCCATTAGCAATGCGGATTGTTTATGAATCTGTGCATGGACAGAATGATTTAAACAATTCCAAATTTCCAGTCATATGGTCCGAGGCACCGGAGTCAACAATCCAGGAGGTGCATTGATTATACTGCGAGAGCAACGCATAAGAAAAATTACCTTGATGCACAGCATTACCAGTACTTGGAGGCGGAGAGTTGGACTGCTTAGACAGACTGAAGAGTTTTTGGAGCACATCCAGTTGCTCTTTGGTGAAGGGTTGTGGTCCTGGGGAATTATTTTCTGTCAATGCAGCATTTGCCCGTCTTTCCCGAGCAGGCTTCCAATCTGCGGGTTTCCCATGGATCTTCCAACAATTTTCCAGTGTATGACTATGTCTCTTGCATTTTTCACACCAAGGACGGCCGGGTATAGGTCCTGTTTTGAATTTTCCAGAGGTGGACGATTGAGAAAAATGTCCAGATGTTGACATAGACTCATCAGAATGAATGGTTGAGGATTTATGTGCAGCAAGGGCGGAGCCTTCAATAGGCAGAGCGGTCGTGGGACCCAACATAAACTTCATGCGGCTCTCTTCGTGTCGGACATCAGAGAATACACTGCGGAGGGTGGGTATAGGTTTGCTGCCCAAAATCCGACCACGAACTTCATCAAGTGTACTGTTAAGGCCTGATAAGAATTTGAAGATTCGTCGCTTCTCCACGATGGCCTTATAACGACGTTCATCATCTGGGCATTTCCATTCATGGACCTCAAAGAGGTCTAGCTGCTGCCAGTGACGAGTGAGATATGTGAAGTATGAGGTGACAGTGGACTCGCCTTGACGGAGATCTTGTAGGATGCTTTCAATCTCAAAGAGTTCAGACCTATTTTCCTTGGATGAAAAAGTATCTCGAGCGGCCTCCCAAATCTCTTGTGCAGTAGTATAAAGAAGAAAGTTTTCACCGATCTCCGGAGTCATGGAGTTAATCAACCAGGACATGACCATATTGTTCTCTGAATTCCAAGTTCGGAATTTAGAACTCGATTTTTCTGGACAGGTTGATGCGCCGGAGAGGAGTTCATCCTTCCCTCTGCCACATATGAACATCATAACGGATTGCGACCATTGAAGGTAATTGTGTCCGTTTAATTTGTGGTTGGTGATCGGGACAGGATTGTTGTCGGCGTTTAATTTGAGGGTGTCGGTGATTGGGGTTGCAGGTGGAGTCGCCATGCCGTATTTGGTCATGGGTGTTTAGGGCTTTGATACCATGAAGTTTATGAGAAGTAACAGCATGAAGAAAAGAAAAATTATTCTCATATTTTCCACTGATCAGAATAGAATACGTACAAGTATTTAAAAGAATTACATCTACCTAATCCCTTAAAGAATGGAATCTGATAAGTACAATCCTAACCACTCCTAGAAATTTAAACTAGCAGATAAGATAACATTTAACTACTAGATAATGATCTAATTATTCAATATTCAACAATTATATATAATCATGCAATGTAATTACAAATAGTCATAAGTTTTTATGTAATACATGTAATTAAATAATGTTTATGCATAAAGAAGCCTCATACAATATAATACAATCTAAATAAAGTGCAAATAAATATATAAATGCAAACTAACAACATAATTAAGGTGGTGGCTGATGGCGGCAGCGGTGGCGGGCGGCTGGAGGCGGTTTCAGGGTGGTGGCTGATAGTGGAGGACACTTAAAACCAAAAGTAAATACAAAAGAGAGTGAGGTGTTTTTATTATATCTAGGGTTTTTTAAATTGATTGATTTTGATTGTTTTTTAAAATTATTTGAATTTGATAGTTGACAGGGATTTTAAAATCATTTACTCCCTCGGCCTGCTTGCCCGCCTCGTCCACCGGATGGTCTCGGACCGCCTACAGAGACCGCCTTAAACAAAGGTGGGGCAGGCGGCCGCCTCGTCTGCCATTTAGAACACTGTATATGGAAGAGGGAAACTACGAATGCTGTATTTGGCAATTCTAGCTTTTGAGGATTTGGGGACCTTAAGGCAGTAAATAGTGCATGACTTATTTTCCTATGTTCCTCAAAATGTATGCACAAGATATTATTAAGGGATTAAATTCAATGACTGATCTGGAAAATTTTTATCAGATATAGAAGAATCTTTGGGAGACCTTTGGGACAAGATCAAGTTAAGAGTATCCACTTGGATCCATAAGTGTTCAGATTTCCAATCTTTTACGATCTCCTTTTGACATTTCTGTTTTGATTTGACTTTAGTATGTTTCTGTGGACCTCTGGTTCACTGATTGTAATCTAACCACATATATTAAATTAAAAATATCTTCGTTTCCTATCAAAAAAAAAAAAAACTGTTTGATCTAGATAAGCTGTATAGGGAGCTGTTTAGTGATGCAATACTGGTTGATTTCGAATGAGAAATTTAGTATCTAGTGAGTAATAGATGTTAAACTGGGTAAATTGCAAAAACTCAAATTTGTGGCAAACAAGTTGGGTGATTTGTAGCTTGCTGATGGAAATGTTCCGCCTTTATTTGACTATTTGCCAGTTGCATCTTATAATCTGCTCTACCATTATTTAAGATCATATCTGGAATTTCAGCATTATCTTTCTTTGATTTTTCTGTAGATTCAGCCTACGCCTGAGCCAAATAAGGATTAAGAGATTTTTAAATTTTTTTTTTTTTACTTTTTATCTTTCTTGGGAAAGTTAAAAGTTTCTTCTTCTTCTTCTTTTTTCCCACTTCTCAAATTTCTCTATGTGCAGGGGTGATGAGGAGTTTGAGGATGTCTGACTTGTTGTTTTATTTGATGGAAACTATATGGATTTTGCTATTGGAGTTTTCTTTTTTTAAGGAAAAATCATCTGTTTCATTTTTAAGGATGAGTTGGTTCCTCTAAAGGGATAGGTTGATTTTGCTAATGTCTTATTGACTTTGTTCACACACTATCTTCTGCTTCTTTAATGGAGGTTATTGTGAATATTCCTGCTGTTCCATTTTACTTAAAATTTCAAACAAGAAATGAGTAGTACAAGCTTATTATGTGCCGATGTACTTCTTGTCTCTTTTCCGGGTACCTAAGGGCATAGCGGAGGCGATGGAGAAGGTTATGAGGGATTTCCTTTGGGATGGGGCTGATGGCGACAAACATTGTCATTTGCTCGCTTGGGAGCAGGTGTGCAAGCCCAAAGATAGAGGGGGGTTGTGTATTGGGAACATCTGTTTGAGGAATAGGGCATTGTTGGGGAAATGGTGGTGGAGGTTTTATGTCGAGGACAAACCGTTGTGGAAAAGGAACATAGTGAGTAAATACGGGTTACAAGAGAATGGATTGGATGCGGGTTTAGCAAGGAATGTTACTTTCAGGTGTACATGGAAATTTATTTCTAGATCTTACTCGACTTTTCACCAGTTAGTGAGGACAGTGGTTAAAAGGGGGTCCAAGGTCAGGTTTTGGGAGGATAGGTTGGTGGGGGATTCTTCCTTTCGGGATTTGTATCCGTCTTTATTTCAGATTTCATCGGTCCACAATATGCCTATTTCTTATTTTGCTACGTTCGAGAACCCTTCTTCTTCCATCTCATGGGACTTACATTTTCGAAGGGTTCTGAGGGATGATGAATTAGATGAGTTGAACGCTTTGTTAGGTGGATTAGACAGGGTGAGGTTGATTGAAGGGGTAGACGATATCAAAGTGTTGGATGGGGATCCTTCAGGTCTCTTTTCAGCCAAATCCTTCTTCGAGTCATTCTTTCCGAGCAGTGGCTTTCCCATTTTTTCTTTTTTCAATGTTATCTGGAAGGTTCCGGTTCCAACAAAGGTCCAAGTATTTTCGTGGACCGCGGTGTTGGGCAAGGTGCCGACTTCAGAGACGATGCAAAAGAGGTGGCCCACATGTGCTCTGTGCCCAAGTTGGTGTGTGCTGTGTCGGAAAGAGAAGGAGACGCAAGACCACATGTTGATTCATTGTACTTTTACGAGTGGGCTGTGGGCTAGAGCTTTGGCAGAGACGAGGCTGGTTTGGGTGGTTCCAAGATCAGCGCAAGAATTATTCGCTATAGATCTTGGACATCTCCTTGGCAAGAAGGGCAGAATTTTTTGGATGGTGGTCGTTCATGGCATATGTTGGTCCGTGTGGTTGGAGAGGAATAGAAGATTTTTCGAAAACATTGAAGAGTCGATTGATGTGTGCTGGGAAAAGATCAAAATTCGAATTTCTACTTGGATTGGGTCTCATGTAGAGTTTGAGAATGTCTCAATCTCATATTTATTAAGAGATTGGGATTTTGTCTATTGTTGATATGAGTAGGATCATGACTAGATTTTTGTTGATTGCCGATCACTTGTCCGCCTATTGTACTCAATAGTTTTCCCGTAATTAATATTATATTGTTTCTTATCAAAAAATAAAAAATAAAAAATTCAGTCGCTTTATTCACATATCCGTTTTGGCTTATCCATTTTGTTTCTTATCGGGCTTCAGGTTTTACTCAAGGGTGCCAGTGGGGATGAGTTGAAGAAAGTGAAAAATGTTATCCACTATAGTGTTTTTGCTGCTTATCACTTATCTCTAGAGACCTCATTTCTTGCTGATGAAGGGGCTTCGCTGCCAGAATTCCCTTTGACATCTCCGATTAAGGTTGCGCTGCCTGATAAACCCTCAAACTTTGAAAGGTCCATAACTATGGTACGGAACAACAATCTTCATCCATCTGAAAAACCTCAAGTGTTCCAGCAGCCTGGCTCTCAGTCTAAGAACAACCTGTTTCTTGATATCAGACAATCATCTAGAATAGTTCCCATGTCTGAGACAGACCCTCGAGGTTGTGCTCCAAGTCCTAATTTTGCATCTGCCACGGGTAATACAGACACTATACTTCCGCAGGAGTATATCTCTGATGCTGATTCATACAAGGAGACAAGTGGGCTCGGTTTCAGAGAATTTTATGCAGCTGAAAAGCCTTTGAATCAAATAGGTGAAACAGAGGGAAAAGATGATCTAGTTCCTAACTTCGTTTTCAGCCCAGAGGTTTCTAGACTCAGATTTGGCTTTTCTTATGCTCATGGAAATAAAATGCCTCCGCATTTGAACAGTTATGAATCGACATCTTTGGGACAGGATAACATTGATAATCATGGGAAGTTAGCATCGTCGAAGGAAGAGTTTCTTCCCTCACCGTCTGATCATCAGAGCATTCTGGTTTCTCTTTCGACAAGGTGTGTGTGGAAAGGAAGTATATGCGAGCGTGCTCATCTCTTTCGAATCAAATACTATGGATGCTTTGATAAACCTTTGGGTCGATATCTTTGGGATAATTTGTTTGACCAGGTATCTGATTTTTTTTCTACATCTTTGAATGCTACTTGATGTGGCTATATTTTACACATCAAACTTTGAATGCGTGGTTTGTAAATTCTTATCAGGGCTACCGTTGTCACTCGTGCGAAATGCCATCAGAAGCACATATATATTGCTACACTCATCAACAAGGCAGCCTTACAATTTCTGTAAAAAAGTTTTCAGAATTCCTTTTGCCTGGGGAGCGAGAAGGAAAGATTTGGATGTGGCATCGGTGCCTACGTTGTCCAAGGACCAATGGTTTCCCTCCTGCTACCAAAAGAGTGGTTATGTCAGATGCTGCCTGGGGTTTATCTTTTGGAAAATTTTTGGAACTTAGTTTTTCAAATCATGCTGCTGCAAGCAGGGTTGCTAGCTGTGGTCATTCTCTTCATAGAGATTGTCTTCGATTTTATGGGTATGCATTTATTTTACTAATCTGGATATAGTTCAATTTAGAGTTCTCCAATTTACACTTTGATTGTTAAATTTTGTGCAATCCTGCAAGTCGAAGGTCCAGCTGAATCTCATTTCTGCTCCATTCTCATGAGATTTTTGTTGAAATCCTGTTGGTTGAAGTTTGATGATCGCATTCTATTTCATTTCCTTTTATGCTTGTTGATAATTGCTCCTTGATTAGAAAATAACACCTCTCTTTTTTGAGGAAATTCCAAGGTCCTGCTTCACGTCTGTTCCAGTTCCTTCATATCAATGTGCAAACTTGCATTAGATTTTGAGCTTTCTTTTCGAAGAGTTGCTTTACATTCCTAAATACAGATTTTCTATTGCGCTTTTGGGAATAATCCAAGTGATGTGCTCTCAGAATTTCTAGCTTAGTTTGTTTTGGCAGGTCTCGCAAAATTTTCTTACATGGTTGTACTCTATGCAGTTTCGGGAGGATGGTGGCATGCTTCCGGTATGCTCCCATCAATGTTCATTCTGTTCATCTCCCACCCTCAAAACTTGAATTTAATCATCAAAAGCAGGAGTGGACACAGAAAGAACTTGATGAGGTGAAATTTTGTAAATAATCGGCTAATTGTTCCCCCAGATATTTGTAGTTCACAGCACTCATGCCTCGGTACAATAATTCGTGACTACAGGTCAGCAGCAAGGCTCGTCTTCTTTTTGCTGAGGTATCCGAAGCTCTGCCTCGGATATCTGAAAAGATTGCTAAAAGTGTTCGCACGAAAGCACCTGAATCAGTTCAGCAGATTGCGGAACTGGAATTGATGATTCAGATGGAGAAGGAAGATTTTGAGGTGGTTTATATGGAAAGTTACTCAATATGCATTAAATTCAATTGGGGTGAATTATATTTGAGCTTTGTTAAACTTGCATGAAGACAACCCATTATAAATTGAATTGGGGTGAATTATATTTGAGCTTTGTTATCACGTGTTAGTACTGATGCCTTCAGCTAATTTTTTTTCTGGATACAAATGGGACAGTCTAAATTCCAATTTTTGCTTCTGAAAAACATATCGCCATATTACATGTACAAAATTTTGTTCCTCTGTTATCTCCATCTAACCAAAGTCATGGTGTTTAGGAGTCACTGCAGTGTGTTTTCGAGAAGGAGCCTAAATCTGGTCTGCCGGAAATTGACATTCTTGAGATCAACAGACTCAGAAGGCAGTTAATTTTGCACGCTTATGACTGGGACCAGCGTTTGATACATGTTTCTAGATCTAATTTTCTAGGCTGGAGCAACTCAGTACCACAGCTGTCAGAGAAGCCTGGCAGTTCAGGGGAAAGACCAACTGGGATGGATGTGTTTTCCAGGTTAGGGAGAGGCTTCAGTAGCTGTGATTCTTCTCTTGAAAATTTTAAGCCTGATATAGAACTTGCTGGGAAAGAGCATGGCCAAGTCAACTCAGCTTATGAGATTAATAAATCAGTGGACACGAGTTTGATCGAGAGCAATATCAATAAGCCTGACAGTTATCAATGTTCTGGCGCAAGTTTGACAGGGAAGCCCGACAACCCAGAAACTGGAAAAAGTGTGCGACGGGCTCGATCAGTGGGGCAGTTCCCCCCAGTGGAAGCTCTATCTGATAATTTAGATGCTGCATGGACTGGCAATCTCCCTCCAGCAGCTATGGTTTTCGAGGAGAATGAGTTCATATCTCCTAATCTACTTTCCAGAAGCTCCTCTCCTGGCATTGTGTCAACCTCAGCAGAACCTGCTGAAAGTAACTTTGCTAGTGGTAAATCTATGGCTGAGGATACTCATACCTTTAATTCTGTGTTACCAGCAAAAGGTCCTAGTGATATAGGCAATCCAAGTAGTTGGATGGGCATGCCGTTTTCAACTCCGTATCAGTCATTTAACAAGAATTCTTCTCCTAATGCGCAGAAGCTTTGTAAGATAAGCGACTATAATCCTGTATATGTCTCATCGTTGAGAAAGCTGGTATGTTGGGGTGGAGCTAGGCTGCTGCTACCCTTAGCTTCTAGGGACACTGTTGTTCCAGTTTATGATGATGAGCCTACTAGCATCATTTCATATACCCTAGTCTCACCAGACTACAAAAAGCTTATGTCAGAGGAACCTGAAATACTATGGAAAGATTCTTTAGGATTCTCAAGTACATTATCGATTTTGGAGTCATTTAATTTGTTTTCACCTCATTCTTATGATGAGACACCTTCCGAATCCTTAAGGACTCTTGGTTCTACGGATGAAAGCATCTTATCCTCTGGCTCGCGAAGTTTCTCAGGTTTGGACCCAGTTTTAGTTCCAAATGCGTTGCATGCCAGAATATCTTTCTCTGATGATGGCCCTCCAGGAAAGGTGAAGTATAATGTGACTTGTTATTTTGCAAAGCAGTTTGAGGCCCTGAGGAAAACTTGCTCTGTTAGTGAGTTAGACTTCATTCGCTCTCTCAGTCGCTGTAAGAAGTGGGGTGCACAGGGAGGTAAAAGCAACGTCTTCTTTGCCAAAACATTGGATGACAGATTTATTATCAAACAGGTAACAAAGACGGAGCTAGAGTCTTTTTTAAAGTTTGCTCCATCTTACTTCAAGTACTTATCGGAGTCTTTAAAGACTGGATGTCCCACTTGCCTGGCAAAGATTTTAGGCATCTATCAGGTACCAATTATTGTCTACTTAGATCTTTTAACTAATTGCCTACTTTTTTGTGCCTATTCTCAACTTCATTTTTAAATTCAGTTTGCCAGAATAGCTTCATTGAATTGCTGATGACTGATCTGTTGGATCTTCCGACAGAAGCTATAGCTTTTAAGACACACAAAAACTGATTTTGCATGCCATGTCAAGTTCATAAAATTGTTATGTTTAGAACTGTCGGAAACTTGTTAACTCCATTTTGCTTTCAAAAACTTCTCAATCACACGCTGTCTTTTTACTCCAAAATTATAGTTTTTGCCATTTCAGAAAGCTAATGTTTTATTTGGGTGGTGGTAAATACAAAGGTCGCGTCAAAGCATCTGAAAGGAGGAAAAGAATCAAAACTTGATGTTTTGGTGATGGAGAATCTTCTTTTCAATCGCAATATCACCCAACTCTACGATCTCAAGGGATCTGCTCGATCACGGTATAATTCGGATTCAAGTGGAA
Organism: Henckelia pumila; assembly: GCF_033568475.1. Classification (NCBI taxonomy): domain Eukaryota; kingdom Viridiplantae; phylum Streptophyta; class Magnoliopsida; order Lamiales; family Gesneriaceae; genus Henckelia; species Henckelia pumila. Next base: position 67,344,603 of record NC_133122.1, read on the forward strand.
ACAATAAAGTTCTTCTTGATCAGAATCTCCTAGAGGCAATGCGAACTTCTCCTATTTTTTTGGGAACCAAGGCAAAACGTCTACTGGAGAGAGCAGTGTGGAATGACACTAATTTTCTCGCTGTGAGTTGTGAATTCGTTGTCATTCTTCTAAACTAGTCTCCATTTTCACCTTCCTAAGTAAATGCATGACATAGTACCATGTGAGTGCTAGCGGGAAACTATCACTTTCGTATTGGTCCATATTTAACCAATGCCGCGTCCACCTCTTTACATGAGCTATGGCCCAGTAAATCTGACTTGCATTTTTTTTTTACTCTGGTACAGTCGATAGATGTGATGGACTACTCGCTGCTTGTTGGTGTGGATGATGAAAAGCACGAGTTGGTACTTGGGATCATCGATTTCATGAGACAATACACATGGGACAAACATCTTGAAACCTGGGTGAAGGCTTCAGGCATTCTCGGAGGCCCAAAAAATGCTTCTCCCACAGTGATTTCACCTAAGCAGTACAAGAAACGTTTCCGGAAAGCAATGTCTGCTTATTTTCTAATGGTGCCAGATCAGTGGTCTTCCTCGACGATACCACGCACTGGCTCCCAATCAGAACTAGCTGAAGAAAACATAGAAGAAAAGGTGCCTACAAAATCATAGTATTGTAAGCCCAGTCTGTAAGTTTCAGTGGGCTATTTTTTTGCCTAGAAATTTTTCTGTAAATGTATAGACTCCTAAATGTTTCCGATATCAAGTGATTTCTTACATGCAAAGAATTTCTTACAAAACTTTTCTTGGTTTCATGTGAATCCGAATTCTCCTTGCATTTCGACTGTTAGGTCTTTTTGTGGCGGTTAATTTTTAAGCCTGTTGCATGTAATTTAAGAAACACAATACTGTTAACTATTAATCCTAACTAGTTTGGCATCGAGACATTGAATGTATAGATCGGTGATTGGAGGTTCTAGTTTCTCTTTTTTTAAAAAAAAAAAAAAAAGAATAATAATAATAATAATAATTAATATCTGATATGCGTTTCACACAAATTCTCCAAGAACTTGAAACTTGCAAGTGACTTAAAAAGTATCCTGTTACATGATAGTTCTAAACGGGACCAATCCATCAAAATTTACTTGTATTCTTCTTCAACTCCCAATTTCAGAGTATATCAGCGCTGCAAATTAAATAACCAATCAAACCACGCATGGGTCTCGCCCTTGCTTGAAATCAGTGCATTAGTTTAAAAAATACTGTGTAGGATTTATTCCCAGTTGGAACTAAAGACAACCTCGAAGGCCCTCTCTCTCCCTTTGCATCTACAAATCCGCCTTGTTAAGTTTATATACTAAATAATGAGTACATCCTGTTTCGTACTTTTTTCTTTAATCTTCAAAATCAGGTGATACATTGGACAACTTGAGAATATGACCTAAAATGGATCAAAACATGGCATCTTGCAAAACCTTCGAACTGCGTCACAAGAGGCTATCAAGTTGAGATTGCAACTCTTGTACTGAAACCATATTCACTGTATGTATGTCATCGGTTGAATACTCTGATTTAAGTAGAGACTGTACTTGAACATGCGCCTCGAGAATGTTGGTCCTGCACATTTAGTTGATTCTCGCATTAAAAACTTTTGATCAACAAGAGAGTTCATTTGTATTATGAAAAAAACAATGAAATCAATATCACAAACATTTGTATGTTTTGAATTAGCTTAGTAAAAAGGGCCTTGTAATATAACAAGGTTTAATAACTGCCCAGAGCAGAAAATAATCTCTGAGAATAGAAATCCAAACGCCAAACATCAGGATGGTAAAAACATGTCAAGGGAGAAGAAATCATACTTTATTGGTCTAAAAAGTATTGCACGGGTCGAAGGATTCTGGAGATAAAGCTTCATTTTACTCATCACCCCTGGCAACTCTTGTTGGATAGCAGAACTCACCTGTCGCACATCCAAGTGTTAGTTATCAGAGGACCATATATTAACAAAGTATTTCAAACACCCTGAACTGGATGGAAATTACACCAAAACTACACTGCCGAGGGAAACACGAAATTCAAAGTGTACCTTTTGAACAAGTTCAGCAACTTTTTCTGGAGTTGCAAAAGCTTGATCTTTAAGTGGCCTATTAATGGCAGACTCCTTCTGATTTTGACTGCCAGAGGATAATGCAACTTTAACAGCAGTAACCTTCACAGAAGAACAATTTGTTGTTAAGACTATATCCATAGCACAACAAATTATCGACCGCACACGTTCCACCACTCAGGTCAGAACCCAGCTGTTTTCCCAAATTTGCAGCCTAACACATGAGTTGCTGATTTGCAATTGGGGCCTTATACGGCAATCCCAAACTTGTAGGTACTATTTCTCCCTGATAAGTTTTATTTGCACCACGATCCCAAACTTGCGGGCAAGTTTTATTCTTCCCTTTTGTCAGTTAACTGTAGCACATAAACCACCCATATGGTCATACCCCAGAACATGCGGAATCCGTTTAGAAATGAATCGGGGAAACTTTTCCCCCTGTTAGACTAATGTATAGAAAGTTGCTTGCTAAGTTAATTTAAACATTAAATTGAATATGTCATCAGACCTTGGTGACGAAAGATAACATAGGATCCACAACTAGCTTAGTGACTGACATAATGAACTCCTCACAAGTGGCTTTGAGGCTTTTCTCCAAATCCTGCACGTAAAGCGGGTATTAATAATTTATTACCAATAAATAGAATTGAATCGACAAAATAGAACTTCAGACCCTAATAATTTAGGGAAACATAATAGAATTTGCACATGAGAAAATCAGAAGAAAATAAAACTGAACAAACATCAAAAGTATGAACTATGCGCAAAACTAGTATTTGTATTGTGAAGAACAGGGCAATACTTGCAGTTTATGAACGTTCCTATGAAGTATAAGGGTCCGTTTGGACAAGTACTTTGAAAATATTTTGAGTGTTTTATAAGTTAAAAAAACTTAAAAGTGTGTGTTTGGACAAGATTTTTGTAAGACGTTTCTGAGAAATATTTTTTTTAAAAAAAATGTTCTTCAAGTATAGTTTTTAAAGAACAATTGAGACGTGTTTTATGATATTTTTAGAACTGAGCAATTATGGAAAATAAAACATACTACTTTTTACTTGTAAAAAGTTTTTATGGAAAATTGTCAAAACTCATATTTATTATTAAAACAACTTTTAAAACACTTTATAAAAACTTTTTAAAAAACAATTTTATAAAAACGTTTTATAAGTACTTGTCCAAACAAAGCTTAAATATTCGAAATTATCAATCGACCTTTCTAAAGGCAGGAAATGATGTCGATAACTATAATCATTCCCGATGCTCCCCATTTCTTAATGGCAAAGATGTTTGGCACACACTAAAAACAAAAAAAAATTAATACGAAATGCAAAGCAAACCAATTTTTAATTCAGAATCAAGAAAAACAAATGAGGAGCCTTATGGGATAGCAAGTGATCTACAGATATAAATAAGCACAAAATTCCTTCATTGAACCGAAAGGTTTAACGGAAAATAAATAAACATCAAGTCCCACTTAAAGACTGAAAGCTAGAAAGGTACCTTCTTGGCATCAATTTGACTTTCCAAAACTCGTGGAGAAAGAGTTCTCGCCAACGAAGTGGACCTTGACCAATCAAACAATGAGGCCTGACCTCTAAGAATTCGTCTCAAATGCTCCTGGTTAGTGCAAAATAAAGAAAATGATTATCATGGCCAACAATTAACAGATGTGAAGCATCTCTGCGATCTCAAAATAGTTAGTTCAGAGTGTATGTTCAGAGTGCATACCACTCAGAGTGCATATCATAGAGGTCAATAGGTGTAGTATCAAATACATTGTCCATATAAAAAAAAAGCAACCATTAGATACACGAAACAAAACCCCAAATATCCTTTTTTTACTGCACATAAGACTTAATCATGTGCCTTTTTTTCTTAAAAAAACAAAAAAAAAGAACCCCAAATTTAAAAGTTAGAACAAAAAACATTAGGTTTCAAGGAAAATCACTTACCAGCAAATGAGAGAAATCAAGCTCCTTGTGGGTAACTGAAAATTCGATGTCAAATGGTGCAATCTATAAAATCAAGACTTGATCTGAGTAACAAAAAAACAGTGGTCAATGTAGTCATTAATAATTGAAGAAAACGTATTACCTGCTCTCTCAGAATAAGAAGATGCTTTATAAGGAATAGTTGTGCATCCATTGCGGATGATCTTTTCGCAATTAGCTTGCTAGCTTTCTGTAAAAACAAATGATTAATTATTACCAGCCAAAAACTAAATGAACTGAAAGTGTAAGAACCAGCATGAAACAAAACACAAAAATTAGCTTTAGATCAAGATCAAGAACAAGGATTTCAGAGATAAGGAGTGAGTTAAGATATCTGGAACTGGAAATGAAAACTTGCTCAAGAACTTACATATTTAGGAGATAATTAAATTTTTTTACCAAGCCCAATCCCCAAAGAAAAACCAGTAGCTGTTTGAGAATTTTGATGTTCGGTGCATCTCTTCCGTTCCCAATATCAAATAAACAAGAACATTTATGCACTCACCTGGATGGATGAAGAGCAAACTTCAACGGCTTCCTGATTAAAAGAAAGAAAGAAGTGAGTGTACAAAATATCATTTATGTCCAAGGGGAAGATAGCCAAGTTTTAGAATACCTGTGCCAAACCAGTAAAAACTGCTGACTCTAGGCAACGATACAGCTTGGACAAACAGGATATGGTTCTCTCGAGTGGAGGGTACCATGTTCTGGAAACATCTAGGTTTTGATCACTCTGCAGTTTGTACATGTGAGAAAAATATAATAATGCCTGAATTTGAGTTGGAACAATAATTATATACAAGAACATCACAGAAGTAAAAATTTTCTCTCTCTTCGCGGAAACTCCCAACCGATCGTAATCGCACTTCCTACTTCCATTCTTCTCTTCCGACCTCACTCCCATGGCCGGCGAGAGCTCCGGGGAAGGTTGAGCCTACGACCTTCTCTCTCTTCTCTCTCCTACTTTCCCTACCTTAACCCTAGATCTGCCGTTATATTCTCACGATAAACCTATTTTCATGGCCGCACTTCAGCCGCCTCCTCTTCCGATTCCGATGGCCGGCGCTGGTGGAGGTTGAAGATGACCCGTTTTTCTCTTTCCTGCTATCCCTAGCCTAACCCTAGATTTGCCGCTTCTTTCTACTCTTAGTTTCTACGGATCCTGCCCTTTAGCACATTTCATTTTCTTTTCCCATTCGATTAAACTCTTCGTCGGCCGGCACCGAGTTCCGGCGGGGACGACCGACGCCTATCTTTATCCTACAGTATTGATTCCTGGCCTTTTCCTTTTCTTTTTTTAGACTTCTTCACAGCTTCTGTCCGCTACTTAGATTGCGTAAGGTTGGGTGGTGGCCGATATAGTGATGAGAGAGGAACCCAGGCACAATAGGGCGAAATATTATGAACGACACTTTGCCAGGGTGGTTGAAGAGGTGAAAATTGAACAGAAACTGTTTTTAATTAGGAGGGGCTTGAGGGGAAGCTCAATTTGTCTGACGGAAAGAACGAGGAATGCAAGCTATATGCTGGAGTTAGATTTGGACAGTGCTAAGTGGTTTCGGTCGACAATTGGGGATTATATCAACAATCCCAAGGACTGTCAAGTGTTCAACAGAATTAGGGGTAAGGATGCGGTAATCTCTGTGCACAAATATGTCAATGGTAGAGGTAGCTTTCTGGAGGTGACTAAATACGCTCAAAGGGGGTTCAAGCAGCGCATTATTGTACCTAGCGGATATGCAGGGTGGGGGTGGAAATGCTTGGCCTACCACTTGTTCAGATTTGTCCGGAATAGGAGTGTTAATGAAGCCCATCCTAGAGAAAACAGGAATCGGTTTGGGGAGTTTGCGCATAATGGTAAAGACATATCGAAGAACATTGACACTGATTCGAGGAGCATTGACGCCAAGGCTAATATCCGTCCCTGTATAGTTAAAAATTGGAAGGAAGCTATTATTATCACTAAGGCAAGGGTTAATATCTCGTGGGAGTTGGTGCGTACGGTTTTGGGTAAGGCTGTTAAGAGGCAGATTGAGATTTTTCCGTTTCAAGCAAATAAAGCAGTGTGGTGGCCTATTAACGAGGAGGAGGCAGCCTATTACTTGACAATGAAGAAGTGCTTCTTCGAGAGTAGGGTTACCGTGTCTTTTGAGGTTTGGAGGGAAGAGATCAATAGGGAAGAGGAGGTGTTTGAATGTTGTAGCAGCTGGGCGAGAATTTCTGGAATTCCATGGGACTTATGGACGACAGATCTCTTTAAAATAGTGGGAGAGCAGTGTGGAGGTTTGTTGGATATTAGCGAGGATACTCTTCTGCTTAAAGACCTGTCTGCTGCCAAAATCAAAGTTGTAGGTCTTGTCGGTGGCTTCATTAATAGCTTCATGCAGATTCAGAAAATTCGTGGCCCCTTGGCTGTCCGTATTGCCGTAGATTCGGTCAATATGGCAGCATAAGATGTATACGAGAAACGGTCTTATGCCCAGGTAGTGATTGAAGGGAAGAAGGTGATGGCTGGTTGGGGGGGTATGAAGAAGCCCGCAGCTGTTGGGAGTGGGAATGGGCTTGTATCCGAAGTGGCTCATTGCGTGAGGCAAGATGATAAAATTGATCCAAAGGCGAGGGATGTGGGGAAGACTTATGGCGATACTCGTATCGTTGATGGTATGGAAGTTTTTGTCAATATGGGACAGGGCATCATCAAAAATAAAGACGAGGAGAGTTGCAATGGTAATAGATCTTGCGGTTCGGAACCTTTGTTCGGAGGTCGACAGGTAAAGATTCTCAAAAGGATTTGTCCTAAAGGGGCTGGGGAATTCAATAGAGGATTTATCCAATCTTCGGCGGAGATGGAGGGGGCTATGGCAGAAACCTCTAATCAAGGGGAGAAGGGCAGGTTAGAAGCAAAGAATTTGGAGTTCGTGTACAGCCGTAGGAAATCAAAAAAACAAGTTGATCTTCTTAGGGAGCAAGTGGTAAGGGTGAATGCACAGCTTTTCGAGACGGAAGACTATGGAATGTGGGAGGATCAGGCATTAAAGGACTTGACAGGGATGGCCTCGGAGCAGGATTATGAGTCTACGGAACCGGAAAGTCCGATTTCAGCAAGCTCGGATGTTTCAGCACCGTCTTCTATGGGGTTGGAGGACATTGGGGGCCTTTTCGCATCTTCTCCGAGCGAGGTACAATTCTCTTCTAAAATTCCTCCTTGTGATCAATCTTCTTCTTCCTTTTCCTTCGTTCCAGTGTCGATATTGTCTGAGGGCGGGTCAGAGGGGGGGGTAGGGGAGGTGAGACAGCCACTGTTTGGGGAAAAGCCAGGTTTGTCAAAGAATGTTGTCCATGGTTCTGAGCATGTAAGATGTAATTTGGGGGCTGGACAGGAACTGGTACCGCGAATGGTGGATTTGGAGAGTGGTGAGGCTTGTCTTTTGGAAATGGGAGTCCGGAAGGTGGATCTCCTGGTTGAGGGTTTTAAAGTTAGTTAATTAATGAAAATTTGCTCCTGGAATATTAGAGGTGGAGGATCGAGCAATCGAAGAGGTCTTATTCAAGCTATTTTGAGGAAAGAAAGACCAGATTTGGTGGTACTCCAGGAAATCAAAAGAGTGGTGGTGGATAGAAGATTTATTGCCAGCATGTGGAAATCAAGGTTGTGGAGTGGGTCACTTTACCGGCTATTGGTCGATCAGGAGGTATTGTGGTAATGTGGGATCCAAGAATAGTCTCGGTCAAGAACAATCTGATTGGGGAATTCTCGGTTTCGGTCTGTATTGAGAAAGATAGTGACATCAAATGGTGGTTTACTGCGGTGTATGGGCCTTGTAATCCAAGATTGAGACAGAATTTTTGGGATGAATTGGCTGGTTCGAGAGTTTTATGTGGGGAGAAATGGTGTCTAGGAGGGGATTTCAATGTAGTGAGATCTTTAAGTGAAAAGTTGAATAGCACATCTATAACAACGAGCATGAACTGTTTTGACTCTCTGATACAGGAATTGGAGCTGGTTGACCCGCCTTTGTTGAATGCGAAATTCACCTGGTCTAATTTGAGGGCGGATCCTATTTGCTGCAGATTAGACAGATTCTTATTTTTGGGAGGGTGGACGGAGGTCTATCCCTTTTCTAGACAGACTGTTCTTCCTCGAATGACTTCGGACCATTTTCCAGTTATTCTTGACACGGAGACAATCAAGTGGGGACCATCTCCCTTTCGATTTGAGAATGTGTGGCTTAAAGACACAAGCTTCAAATCCTCTATCGTCTCATGGTGGAACAATGCAGCATTTCAAGGTTGGGAAGGGTATAAATTTATGCAGAAACTTAAAGCCATAAAATGCGACATTAAAAGGTGGAACGTAGAGAGTTTCGGGCTGGTGGAAGTCAAATGCGCTAAATTGAGGGAAAAAATCAAAAGACTAGACAAGATGGAAAGTGAGGGATTAGGATCAGAGGAGGTGGCCTTCGACAGGAAGGAAGCCAAATGTGCCCTGGAAGAATTGGTGTGTCGAAGGAATCAGATTGACAATCAAAAAGCAAAGGTGAAGTGGGTGAGAGAAGGGGACAACAATACTAAGTTTTTTCATTCTCTTTTGAATCAGCGGAAGAGTAAGGCTACAATCAACAAGGTAGAAAGAGATGATGGGTCAGTTACTAATGATGAAGACCAAATAGAAACAATCATAGTGAAGTTTTTCAAAGACTTGTACAGCAAATCAGAGGTGATGGGGTGGGGTGGGGTGTTGTGGGATTGGAATGGTGCCCTATTGATGAGGAGATGGCTTTAGAAATGGAGAAACCGTTCTCTGAGGAGGAGGTCAAGAAAGCAGTGTTTGATTGCGACAGTTGCAAGGCTCCGGGACAGGATGGATTTACAATGGCATTTTATCAGGGGTGTTGGGATATTGTTAAAGGAGACTTGTTGATGGTGTTTAATGAATTCTTTGAAGGGGGTGTTATTAACGGCATCACGAATGAAACTTACATCTGTCTAATACCAAAGAAGCAAGAGTCCATAAAGGTGAAAGATTTTAGGCCTATCAGTCTCACTACTAGTCTGTACAAGATAATATCCAAGGTTCTTTTTGCTAGGCTAAAGAAATGTTTGTCTTACACAATAGCAGAGTCTCAGAATGCTTTCATAGACGGGCGACAAATTCTTGATTGTTGCCTTATAGCGAACGAGATTGTAGAGGAGGGGAGGGGGAAGAAACAGAAGGGTTTGGTCTTCAAGGTTGATTTCGAAAAAGTTTACGACAATGTGGATTGGAACTTTCTGGATTTTGTCCTAATGAAGAAGGGGTTTGGAAATAGATGGAGAAAATGGATCAAAGGTTGTGTCTCGAGTGTCTCTTTTTCGGTTATGATCAATGGGAGGCCTGGGGGCAAATTTCGAGGTCAGAAAGGGCTCAGGCAAGGGGATCCGTTATCACCGTTCCTGTTTAATTTGGTGGTTGATGTGTTGGGAAGACTGATTGATAAGGCTAAATCTAGGGATCTCATACGGGGATTGGAGGTGGGCAGAGAAAATGTAGAAATATCTCATGTTCAATTCGCGGACGACACTCTGTTTTTTGTTAAAGAAGAGGGTCATCTTCGGTTTCTGGTAGAAGTGATCAGAGCTTTTTGCGACATGTCAGGTTTAAGAATTAATTTGGAGAAGAGTGCCCTGTTAGGCATCAATTGTGAAGAGGAAGTAGTGGAAGAGTTATCACGACAGATTGGGTGCAGCAGGGAGAATTGGCCCATTAAATATTTGGGGGTTCCGTTGGGAGGGAATCCATTAAAAGCTTCATTTTGGGAACCAGTTTTAACTAAGCTATCCAAGAAATTGGCTAGTTGGAAGAAGGCGTTTTTGTCAAAAGGGGGACGGTTAACCTTGATTGCTGCAGTTCTGAATGCGATGCCGATATATTTCATGTCTTTATTCCGAGTACCCAAGGGCATAGCGGAGCGGATGGAGAAGATAATGAGGAATTTTCTATGGAATGGGGCTGATGGCGACCGACATTGTCACTTGGTTGCTTGGGAGCAGGTATGCAAGCCCAAAGAGAGAGGGGGGCTGGGCATTGGGAATATTTGTTTGAGGAATAGGGCTTTGTTGGGAAAATGGTGGTGGAGGTTTTTGGTTGAGGATGAACCGGTGTGGAAAAGAGTCATACTGAGTAAATACGGGCTACAAGAGAACGGATGGGATGCGGGGTTAGCAAAGAATGTCACTTTCAGATGTCCATGAAAATTTATTTCTCGATCTTATTTGGCTTTTCACCAATTAGTGAGGATAGTGGTTAAAGGGGGGACTAAGGTAAGGTTTTGGGAAGATAGGTGGGTGGGGGATTCTTCTTTTCGGGATTTGTTCCCATCTTTATATCAGATTTCGTCGGTTCATAATCAACCTATTTCCTTTTTTGCATCCTTTGAATTTCATTCAGCTTCTCTTTCATGGGATTTGCATCTTAGAAGGGTGTTGAGGGATGATGAGTTAGATGAGCTAAATGCATTGATAGGTGTTTTAGATAGGGTGAGATTGGTTGAAGGGGTGGACGACATAAAAGTGTGGGACGGGGATTCCTCAGGTGTCTTTTCAGTCAAGTCTTTCTTCGAGTCTTTCTTTTCTAGTAGTGTCTTCCCAGCTTTTTCATTATTCAATGCTATTTGGAAGGTTCCGGTTCCAACTAAGGTTCAAGTGTTCTCTTGGACCGCAGTGTTGGGCAAGGTGCCGACCTCGGATATGATGCAAAGAAGGTGGCCCACTTGTGCTCTATGCCCCAATTGGTGTGTGCTGTGTCGAAAAGAGAGGAAAACGCAAGATCACATGTTAATTCATTGTACTTTCACGAGTGGGCTTTGGGCGCGGGCCTTGACAGAGATGAGGTTGGTTTGGGCAGCTCCGAGATCAACGCAAGACTTATTTGCTATTGATCTCGGACATCCTTTGGGCGAGAAAGGGTTAATATTTTGGAGGGTGATCGTTCACGGTGTCTGTTGGTTAGTGTGGTTGGAGAGAAATAGAAAAATTTTTGAAGAAATTGAAGAATCGGTCGACGAATGCTGGGAAAGGATCAAAATTAAAGTTTCAACGTGGATAGGATCTCTTGTACTTTTTCAGAATGTTTCCATCTCGGATTTATTACGAGACTGGGTGTTTGCATTTTGTTCATAAGAATAGGTTCTTGAAAGATAGGATCATGATAGCTTCTGGGCGATGGCGGATCACTTATCCGCTTTCTGTACATAATCCTTTTATATTAATTTATATAATATGTTTCTTATCAAAAAAAATAATTATATACACGAAATATAGCAGTGCATCATGATATCATCACAATACATCACACATGTACAGAAAAGGAACTAAAAGCTTATCTCCAGCTCAATTTATACATCAATGAAATAGCATAGCGATACCGTACCAGACAACTCAAACTAGTTTCAATATATTAAAGGACAATAAACTTGGAGACGGCACTACATACATGCTGAATTCTAACTACGAAGGGGAAAAGTAAATTTAAACAAGATTAAAAATCCTCATGCATGCCGTGATAAACAAGAGGACTTACCGATGTTTCCAACTTTGTCTCAGTTGATTGCTCCAGCTTAGCGGGGTAGTTCAGATCTTCATCTGTAGGAAGATAATTCGCGATCTGGAGGAAAAACGGATGTACAAGTTACAAAATTTGGTCATTTTCTAGAATGCTCGGAGTGCATATCAAGTAACTACAGATGCAACTTAATCATCAACACCAGAAATCGACAAGATTGAGGAACAGGTGGAAGAAGAAATATACATTAAGGCGTTACGTGCACCACCAAATCTCAACTGTTTTACTCGTTTAATTTCACAACACATTGAAGCCATATTCAAACACATATCAGTCAGATGTCAAAAGTGTTTGTGTGACACATGTTATATGCATCATGTGGCCATTTCCCACCACAGGCATGTTCTTGTTGATGTCACTGTTTGCCAACGAGCACACTCGTTACTCGAATAATTTATGATAGTAGATCAAATTTTATTTCCATAACAAATTTTACGATCACCAAGATGCTTCTGGATTTGAAATGGACAACAATCACTCAACTTAAGATGCTTTTGGATTTGAGCATGACAACTCTTCCTCAACTTATAAATCCATGATTTAAAAACATGGTAAAAACCATAACAGTAGTGTATGTAACAACCAAAGATGACAATAATTGTTGAAGGCATCCCAATAGAAAAATGCTAACAAGTAATGTGGGATGGAACAGTCACCTCATCACGAATGTAGGTGCGAGCACGAAAAGTCAAACGCTCATGAACATCAGCCAAGATCCTCTCCAACGTTGGACGTAATCCCACTAACGACTCACCTCGTCGGCTAAGATGTTCCCCAAGGACTTCAACTTTCAAAATATCAACAAGTTCACAGAGTATATCAAAATTTGCTTCATGAATGAGTTTAGGGCGCAAGGTATCGTATAAGTATGTACACCTGCCATAAAAATGAGTAACATGAAGGCCATTGAAATTGAAAACGAAGCCAAGGAATTAGTGTGATTAGATATTTAGAAGTGAATTTAACCAAGTTGTCTAAACCTGCAGCATCTGGGATAGTGAAAAAACATGACTTCTAACCCAAAATCAAAGATTAGAGCAAAGAAAGCTATTTGATTTTAAATTTCTTGATGCAAGGAATGACTGAATAAAAAACTAGGCAATATTTTTCTCATATTAAACTTTAATCTTCTTCTGCTGGTAACTGAAAATGTTTTCTCAATGGAGAGGGGGCATCAACTTTAGCCTCAAAAAACATGTGAGCGATAGAAAGAAGTTTTTGATATGCAGATATAGAAGAGAAATCTAGATAACGAGGCTGTTTGCTACATTATTTATCTTGTGTGGATGGGATGAGAGAGAAAAGTAGATCACGCTTCCTCCTCAACATTGTCACACAGAAAATAATAACCAAAGAGGTTATAAACAAATTATAGTTGGATATTATTAAAAGGCATAATAGGTTGGTAGAAACCCCCCATGAATAGCATACCTTCCAGCACATGACTATCCACACAGATATAAAATTTCTACCTAGATTTTATGGAATATTATTAAATACCCAACAAAGACCCAGAAGAAAGACATGGAACTATTTCGGAGTTCATTCACTAAATAACTTCCATTTTTGTGATTATATAAATAATGAAGCAGATCTCAAATACGAATTTTCTACGTTAGCAATAGATGATCCAGGCAACACATTTAACCCACTCTCCCTCCTATCCCCACCTCTCTGCACGACTAATCTTAATTTGGTGTCATGTAGCATATTTACATGCATTTTTTTCCTCCACATTTTTCAAAGTTATTCCAAATGCTCTTCAAGCTTCCCATCCACAATGAGGATGACAAAAAGGCTTCTGAACCAAGTATACTGGATTGATTAAATAAAGAATTTAAGTCATTGAACGCAACTTTCATTAGAGACATTCTACTCTACCTAACAAGCAGCATGAATGACAGCGCTTTATTCAATCAGGTCAAACTATTCAAACAACGGCATTTGACTACTAGCTTATGCACTAAGAGAGAATATTTTCTAGATCTTTTTAGTACGAAAAGAACTCTTTAATGTAACTTATGGACCATCAAAAGCGGAAGATAAACAGTTCATTGGTGCATAAATTATTAGGTTCTAATGACTCACAGTGGATCGATTAGAGGAGCCAAACTAGAAACATCTTCTGCAGATGAAGGGAAGAAATGGTCAAATAGTTGATGCTCAAGCTGACACACCTGGAAAACAAAAATTTGATAATCAAACTGACACAACAGCAAATTTAGTCATCTAAATAATCTTTGTCCGGCAATCTCATATCAGTGACAAGACAAAAACAGGCATACACAAATTAAATAAACATGAAAAATATTATCCACAATCATCATATATTCCATTCCTGATATGTGTGAAATTTAACAACTCCAAAAAGCGGGTAACAACTAAAGATATATCTTCTGCATGGGAGAAAACTGGAGTGATCTATATTTTACCCCAGTATCTAAGGTCATCTCCAACCACAAACACCATTTTGGTGCAAGTTTTGCACTAAAATAGTGCAATTTCTGCACCAAATACAACATCCATCTCCAACTCATTTACACCAAATCTTACATCAAAAGGAATATTCTCGGAATATTCCTTTTATTTCACATATATTTGTAGTCCAATTTGCATTTTTATTTTAATTATTGCATTCATATTACATAATTTTATTATTTATAAATCATCATTTAATAATTTAAATTTTATTTAAATAGATAAATATTATTTTTTATTTAAAATAAATATTTATTGATTAAATAATATAAATAATTAAAATAAAAAAATTTTGTTCGAATATTTAATTATTAAAACAATAAAATAAATATTTAATTATTATTTATAAATATCAAAAACAAATAAAAAGGATTAAAAAAAGAAAAAAAAAAAAGAAAAAGATTGCACCAAATTTGGCGCAGGCCTTTTGGTGCAGAATCTGGGGGGCGCTATTTTGGCGCAGAGAATAGCGCCCCCCATTGGAGATGAAACGCACCATTTTGCGCAGCGTTGGAGATGGCGTAAGGGATGAGAGTTGTTGTCAGGCTGTTATCTACAAAGAATTTCAATCATAGAACAACCGGTCCATCACCAAATGGCATGTATCAACCATATGCCACACTCCCCGATAAATGAAATGCACACAAAGTTTGATGTAGCTAAATGTCCAACCAATGTTGCTAAAAGCATTTTACAGAAAAAAGGTGCCAGTTAAGTGACGCAAGTTGCGCAAGATTCTATTTCATATTAAAAAAAAGCATCATTAACAAGCTTGGGCATTCAAAAAGAAACAAGGAGCAGTTAAATAATAATAATAATAATAATAATAATAATAAAGTAAAAGAAACAAGGACCAGTTTTATTTTTATTTTTTAAAAAAAGGAAGAAAAAAGGACCTGGTAAGGAAGAAAAATCATGATTGAAGAGAATAATTGATGGCAAAATAAATGAAAACTTAAAATATATTCTTACGCTTTTAAAGACATGAACAGTACACGTATTTGTCATTTTTCCTGAGTTGGTCTGGAACTATTGTGGTAATTTCCAGCTTTATACAGTTAAATTTTTTTTTATGTACATTACAGTCATACAGATAACTACTTAACAAATGCCAAAATTTTGGACAAATGCTAAAACGGTGGCATCGATCCCAGTAATACCTTGAGTCTCTCTGACTTGAGCAAGAAACTGAAATGTAACGAGGATTTTTTCCACATAAAAATTCATTCAATCTAACATGTCTAATGATACAACCAACCAAGCTACCCAACATTACTTGACGACCATGACTTGGGAGAGAGAAATGCGATAACTTTTGAGTTCCATGAAAATTCTTATGGGCGTCAAACTCTGCCCACAAGTCCATGAGTACATTTACCAAAGTGCTTGATACACTTATCTAATTGTGGATCATTTTCTCAACACAGAAATATCAAGTCGCCGGAGTAACATGAGCAGGAGAACTTGATCAATGCTTGTGCTTTGAGGGAACAAGAAGGTACTGACACCACAAGAAAGATAACTTAGTTTTCCTATTTTGGACCAACCTTCACTGTCCAACTTTAACTAAATTTAGAACATAATCATAGACCAATGAAAAAATTAAATCAAGACAACCTGCATTAAGTATGCACATCCAGATCTAGTCAATGAAGGCAAGGCTTCTTTCTTGGAAAATTCGGAAATGCGTTGCTGTACTATGCCTTTCACCTAGAAAAGGTAAGGTCAAAGAGCAAATAAGAGCAGAATAAAATTAAAGATTACAGGTACAGATGGACAAAACAAAAGGATTATCAACTTGAGGTGGCATGTAGACAGCATTGAAGAGAGGAATTCACTCTGTAACTGAGAGTGGTGGGGCAGTTTTACTTTTTCTTTCCCTCTCGTTTTATTTTTCTTCGGGTGGTAAGGGGTGGGACTGAGGCAGATTTACTCACCAACAGAAGTCTCTGTTCACAGTAAAGTTTGTGGCATTCTGTGAGTATCTGGACATATTCCTTTCGGAGTTTTCTACTTTCAATTTCCTCCAACACTGGCTTGAGCTGCAAAATGCAACCTCTTTTCAGAATAATCAACTCAAAAAGAGTAAGGGCATGCACCATAGTTTCAGTTTCTCCGCTAATCATCTTCCATGTTAAGTTTTATTCGGGCAGAAGATTGGAATATTAACAACCAAGAAGGATGGAAACTTTACCTCATTTGCTGCTGCCTTGAACCTAACATAAATAACAGATGCTTCTACACCCTCCGAAACTGTTGCTTTGTTGCCAGCATTGCTTCTAATTGCTGCCAGTACCTAGAGAGTGAAACTGGAAGATGTAACTATTTTTCTGAACAAACAAACACAAACTTAATCGTTTACAATAAAAGCAAATCAGATATACCTGAGATGAGGTATTCTTGAGAACAGAGAGAACTCGAGAACGAATCATTCCTAAAGCTCGGGACTGTTCCATGATTAAAATATAGTCATATATAACCTAGACAAGAAAAAAGTCTACAAGCCGAAAACTAAAATTTCTGTCAGCGAAACTGCTTTATATGAACCGCCACCATAAAGTGTAAATACCTGAAGTTGTCTGAACTTGACCAAGTACACGTTGCACTCAGCGTACTGTGGGTTACTCTCAACATATCTACACTCAGTAAAAGAAAATTGTAATATTAAAATCACAAATTCCTTGAAAATGTTGGCTAAGTGATAAATTCACCAAGATAATAATGCCTGGGTATAGCTACAATCCTGCCGTTCATGCATTATTATAATTAACATTTTCAGAATCATGAGATGAATAATGTTCATACAAGATAAGTACCACATAGTAGACGAGTTATTGACTTGACGAGACTCGAGAGGCATCCTCATTACATATGATATACTAGTAATCACTAATCTCATGGTTCAGTAAATCCATTCAAGATGGCTGTGTATGATATCACTTACGATATGCACTCGTCAAGCCTTTTGAGCAGAGGGAGGAAATTTTCATGCGTGACATTCATGCTTGGAGAATAAAAGCTAGTGGCAACCTGCAAATAGTCACATGGACAATCATGAAAATATTCAAAAACACATACTCCAAATTTATTGACTAAAGGAACCTAACTTGAGTTGGCATGCTGACTTT
Organism: Henckelia pumila; assembly: GCF_033568475.1. Lineage (NCBI taxonomy): Eukaryota > Viridiplantae > Streptophyta > Magnoliopsida > Lamiales > Gesneriaceae > Henckelia > Henckelia pumila. The sequence goes on from NC_133122.1 coordinate 67,361,894, forward strand.
ATCTTAATTTTAACGTATTTTTTTATTAATACGTGTCAAGATTTAAAAATGTATTTTCCAACAAGTTTCATAAAAGTCATATTTGACAACAAGTGAATTCATTGTTCAGATCAACTTGCATGAAGCCATAAAAGTCGAAAATTAATACGATGTACAATATGTGTATGTGAGAGGCAAAATGAAAAGTTAGATTATGTAAATGATCATTCATCTATGTTTCATCATTTTGGTTAAATTTTGGCAATCAGGAACAAATGGATGAATGGAGGACTTGCGCTCTGTCAAATTTTTACATGTTACTCTCACTAAAACCTCAAGCAGTCAGGCAAGTAAGAGATTAGCAAGTTTTTTCATGCAAAATAAGACATTTTAACCTCTGGATAGATATCAGGATAGAATGATGACTGGTTTTGTTAATTGACCGCGTAGAACATCAATTGTCCAAATAAAAGAATTACACATTAGAGGGATTAATGAAATTTTAGAATAAAATTATACTAAATCCCCTTGTGCTGTACACGCATCACTTTATACCAAGTTACTAAAGAAGTTTCATAAAAAAATTGAATTAATCACAAAAATACTAAAGACAAATAAGTAACAAGTACGAAAATCATAGTCATATCTAAAAAAATTAAACTTGGAGTATGATTTGGAAGGTGATAATAAGTTCGATAGAAGATCTCTAGAATGAATGCTCATCCAGATGAGCAATTAGTAAAGTGATTCTCCAAGAAATTTCAACCAAACCTTACATTCTCCAGTTCATCAAAGTAGTTGAGCTTAACACGAAGTGATTCGGCAAATTCAATTAACTTTTGCTTCTCCATCAACTGCAACAACAATAACAAATGAACTAGGTGAGAAAATTTACTGCATTATAAAGTCTCATCCTAATATTACCTAACTCATTTCTTATCTGTAAATTCTCTCAATAATGATCAACATCTTGGTTTAATATAGACAGATTTATGATGATTTTGGAAAACATCGAAGAGGCAAATGACCTACTTCGTTATTTCTGATTGAATTTTCAGAAGCAAGAAAATTTTATCAGTACTTTTGCCTCAAATTTTAAGCAAACTGGTACCATACACCATTGGAACTACAATATACCAGTCGGTCGCATGCATCGTGCAGAGTCTTCGTTTTTGTTGCGACTGCCTGGTGCTGCAGTTGGAGTTCATTAAACAATTCAAGGGTTTCATCCACCTGAAGCAAGTCTGCTCAGCATTAGTTTGATAAATAGTGAAGCAAAGTAACTGATTTTGGACAAACTTCAGGTACATATTTAACATCTGAACAAGACAACAATAAGCAAAGAATAATATCTTGCCTGAAGGAGTATGCTATCACATGTTTGTATTCGTTCAGTTAATGTTCGCACATAATGCTGATATTTCTCCTCTGTCTGGAACAAGGAAAATATGGGAGAGCACACAAAGATTTAAAAAATAGTCACGCAAGAAAGTCGATATTAAGATATAAAACTAACCTCGGATTTCATGGCTGCTTCAAGATCAGCAAACCACTTGTAGAACTGTAACAAAGAAAATGTGGGCATATTATAATAAGAGTAAAACCACTGCAATTTCTAGACGTGTCCAAAATGTAAAGAACAACCGCAAAGTCGCGATAAAGCCATACAAATTATCCACAAATAGGTATTTAGCTAGCAGCAATGACAAGACTGCAATTCTCAAAGCTTATTGACTGGAATTTAGGTACATATAGTTTCACAGATTAGATCTTCCATTGAATACTCCTGGTTTGCCATTTGTTTTGCAGTCAAGATACTCATGGATCCTATATCTCCTAGAAGTTTACATTAAACAATATTACTTAATATGTTAACTCAGATTATGCCAACCAGTAACATCCAAACATGACTACGGGATAACTCGACTCAAATTTTCCACTCAGTGACATTCAAACATGGCCTGAAAAAGTGAATTCCAAAACTGAAATTCAGCCAATAATCACTTCGATCTTTTTGGGAAGTTTTATTTTTTTACGACGGACCAGAAACAGAAAGAATGTGATGCTCTGAAGGTTAACAACGACGAAATTTTGCTTCGCAAACATGAGAGATAGAGGAGAAATAAAGGTAAATGGATTGCACAATCATCATCAGTGTGGATAAATCGAAACTACTACGAAGTGAAAGAGTACACCACCATACAAGTCTCTTCATAAATCATAATATATGTACTTCTTAAACCATCCCTTCCTCTATGCCATATCACCCATCAAGCAATTTAACAATGCAAAATTTATTTGGCAAGCATCACCAAAAGCCGCTACGAGTGAATTCACCTCATTTGTATTCACTAGGACAGTCTTGATGACCCCTGAATCTTCTGCAGCATTGTGTTTTGCTGAAATAGATATACCATTTTCCTGTCTAGCCACTTGTTCTTGTACCTTGTTACAAAAAATAAATAGGGAAAAAATTAAAAGAATGCTAAGTCTCAGATTAATAAGGCAGCAAAAAGGAATATCAAGGCTCAAACTTAAAATGGAAGAGACCAACCAAATTGGGTGGGAAAGGCCGTTCAGCAACTGCATGGGAGAGAGCAACAATCGCCGCCTGCTGTTGCTCCGTCAATGGAGCATTCTGCAAAAATAAAATTTAACAGCAATGTTAGAAACATAAAAATATGCAGCACCCCCAGTACCGAGGAATAAAGGTCGGTAATACAATTAGTCCGCCAGCAATAAAATTCTTGATTATGAAACTAAACTAGAGCAGTCGAGTGCAATTGAATCCAGAAGGCCAAACATCAACCTTTTTATTTGTTATACTTCTATATTAGCAATTTAAGATCCAATTGTTACCAGATGAATGAGCATCAGTTATAATCAGAAATGCAAAGCATAAGTGTCAGATCTATAAAAACATAATAGCTTAGAAAACAGTAATGTAGCCCTCGAAATTGATCGCAGCAATCGAATAAATGAAAAAATATGCAAGTTAAGAACCTGTTCCCAGGAGGAGGCGAAGTTGTATCCCTTAGAAATCGCGCCAAACTTGGGCACGCCGCTTTTCCCCGATCCCGTGGAAGCCGTAGTCGTGGCCATTCCGCCTTTCACTATTGAAATGAAATTCGATTCAAATTGATCAAAAGTGCTCCGTCCGAACCCCGACCTACATGCGGCGGCTGTAAGAGCTCAGATTCCGATCAGAAATGCCGCAGAATATCATCAGGCAAAAAATTAGAGAGGATCAGAGAGCGGTGGAAGCCATTTTCAGGATATATGAATCAAACGCAAAACCTTTTTTTTTAAAAAAAAAAAGAAAAGAAAAAAGAAAAGAAAAAAGAAAGTTCAGTTCATAATTTATATTTTATATTTATATTATATAAATAAAAAATACATATACGTACATTTAGTAATGATAAATAATAATGAATAAATATGAATATGATATGATATATTTCAAAATAATAGGATATATATAAAATAATGTTATAATATTATGGATGTTAAAGATTTGGGTGATGGGAAAAAGTCATAATTAAATCTTCGGAAGATGGTAAATAATCAAGATAATATCACTTCCCTGTAATATCATAGTTACCATACTCGAGAATTTCTTGTACCTATAAATAGGTCACTTATGTAATACTTTTGATATATTGCATTACTTATTTTCTTTGCATATTCTTTGATTAGTTTCTTGCTTTTTTTTATAACACGTTATTAGCACGAGCTTATCATATTTTTCTTCTTCGTCTTTTCACGGCATGTTCATGATTAAATTGATATTATTCTCTTTCAAAAGTATGACCTTGACATGTATATAAATTCGATGCACCAACTCATTTATTTTCGATACCCAATTGTTTTATGTTCGGTGAAGCGGCATGATTTTTATTTTGAAAAATAATGAGTGATCTTGTTTTTGGATTATAATATTGATGGAGGTTGATACACGTACACATATAAATTGCATGAATATAGATTCACATCATTATTTGATATTTAGAAATTGAATATTGTTATAAATATATTATTATTATAGATGATTATCTTTTAAAGATATGTGATCAAGATAAATATGTCAAGATAATATTTGTGAAGATTTGTATCTTGTAATCTTTTCCTATAAATAGGAGTGATTGCGTTCAATGAAAATTGCACCTGAGTATTGACTCATATGATTCTCTCTTCTTTCATGAATTCTCTCTACTCATCTCTCTTATTCTTTTATGATTTATAACACGTTATCAGCACGATGCTGTAACCAACTGATAATGAAAATAATTCTCGTTTTATTGATGCTATTGAAATAGCACAACGTGTTGTCAATACTCAAATGATATTCATTGGTGCTCTAGAAGTAGCACAAAGATATATTCATTGGTGTTTTAAAAGTAGCACAATGAAAACAATTTATATATTGGTGCCCATGAAATATCATGAATATGTTGATGGCTATAAAGTACCACAACATGATTTTATATTGAAAATTTGAAGAAATTCATGATCATGATATAATATATTGAGAATTTTGAGAGATTCCTGATTACAATTTTGATATATCGAAAGATATTCATGAATTCATGATATAATATATTGAATATTGAGATATTCAAGATTAAGATCTGACATAAGATCAAATATATTGATAATTATATTAAGAATCTGAATAGATTCATGATAAAGATGAGATATATGATTTCGTATATTGAGAAAGTGAAAAAATCATGATTGATATCTGATATGATATCAAATATCTATAAATATCATTGAAGAAATTGTTCTCATGTCATAATATATCAATATTGAAATATTGATAAAAAGATGCAAGATTTGATAATATTCATGAAGAATATTAATATAAGATCCAAGATTTGGAAATATTCTCGAAGAATATAATTTAATGCTCTTTTGGTTGTTGAGGATCTTATGAATTGGGAAATTTAGTACAATTTCTCAATGTATATCGATCTATGATTTAAAATTGTCAATATCCATAAGAAAATATTATTAAAGATATATGTGAGATATATATCAAAAGATATTGACTTGATATCGATTCAAATCATATATTTGTTTTTAATGCTCTAGAAGAAGCATGATATATTATTTGTCATTATTTTTATGAATAGCGACTTGATGTTCAATGATGAACTGCATAGGCTATTGATTGACGATGATGAATGTGCGGTAGTGAGATCGCAACACTATCAATCGAAAAAGAAAAATAAACGTTAAACCCAATGAATTGGATCATCATCTATATTGGGTAACGACGACGATAGATTGATGGTAGCCTATGCATGATGATATTAAGGGGTTAATATATGACTAACTTCAAGCCATTTTATTTATTTATTGAACTAATTTATTTTTGACAAATTGAGTTTTTATTTATGTTTAAACTAAATTTTGAAAAACTCTAGCATGTGTTTTGATTCACATAAATTATTTTGATGATATAAAATAAGAACTACAAATTTTGTGAATCTATTAGTCAATATATTGCATGAGATATTGATTATGCAATTTGGTGATAAATTTTTTTATTTGAGAAATTTTATATTTGAAGGATATATTGGGTTGTTACATCTTTATTCCATAAAATTTTGATTATGGATTTTAAATTGCTCAATTTTGATTGTGGATATAAATTTTGAATTTTTTCAATCATTTGATTAAGCTATCATTTTTTAAATGAATGATAGAGTATTTTTATCACATGTTATTATCTTACATGTAGGAACATGAATTTAATGTAGAACGATATTCGTTATAGATCGAATGTTACTGTTGAAGGTAAACGATCTACTTGATGCATACAGGTATTTGAAAAGGCACGTCCGATTTTTTATTCTTTAATTATAATATCTTATTTATAGTATTTTGTTCAAGGAAAACAATTATGAAAGATGTCTGATTAATGTTGTCCGTTCTTTTAAGAGAACATGGCAGTGCCAATGAACACAGTTGATACACTGTAGTTTAATTCTTCAAGGAAGAATATGTCATATCGTATGAAGCGAGATGTGAATCATAAACTCGGCACAAAATATTGAGATATACGTCATAATCAAGTATTGTACTATACGTACATCGGTATCTCGTATCACTATCGTACCTGAAGTACGTAAAAAGATTTATTGATATCTATCAAGCAAGATATAAAGTTTGTGGAGACCATTGATGTCTATCCAAATCATATGTTTCATCGTATGTTGATTGAATGTTTGAAAGATCTATAAGATCGCTTGATTGACAATGAAAAAAGAGGGCTAATTGCATCCACACCCCCTGTGGAAAGTCTAAAAGGCATAAAACACCATGTGTAAAATTAATAGCATGTTAGACCCTATGTTTTAAAAAAATTAGCATAAAAACCACTATGAGAGGGTATAAATGTGCCCGAGTTTGTATAACATATGGGTGAAATGTGCTACATTTTAAAAAATTGAGGGATGCATTAGCCTATTAATATTTCTTAGGGAGTTTTATGATTATTAGACTTTTCACAGGGGAGATTAATGCAATTAGCCATGAAAAAAGATGATGTGCTTGATATTATAAAATAGTGATACACAATAATGACGTATATGTATTTTTGAATCTAGTAGATATTGATTTGGTTTAAATAGTATATTACAAATCAATATTTTTAGAAGAGCTAAAGAGCTCCAAAAGTATCATTGATACAAATACTTTCAGAGTTTGGCATAATGGATTGAATTGAGCATTCAAATTATATAAATAGTTGAAAAACTATTGATAGTGCACAAAGTTGTTAATGAACAAGCCAAAAGTTCATGGATCGATAAATATGGATGTTTTTGAATCAAAGATCCAGAAGATTTTATGAATTCTTATTGGCTTATCAAATTTGATATCACTATCATTAGCTCAAATTGATAGAGAATCCACATATTATTTGGAATAATAAATAACGTGGGCCCACGAAGCGCAACATGATGTTTGCAAAAATACGTATTGGGAAAATTTCCAGAATATGTAATCAAGACAAGCTTGATCAAAAGAGGATATGCATATCAATTTCATGATTATAAATACATTGATTTAGTTGATTTATTTTGCCTCCAATCAACTATTAAACCATGAGAATAAATGCGTAATATTTGGGGATATCTGAAAGATATATTATAAATATTATGCCAAATGCTCATGTACTGAAAGTTAATGTTTGTGCGAGAAATGCACTACAATAAATCTTTTGAAGGGATTGTAAATATGTTGAAAATATATTGAATCTTATGATCAATTATCTTGAGAAATGAGATTTTATGACGCGACATTCTCATTTATTATTCTTGTAAAACAATGTTTCCAACATTGAGGGGGAGGAAGTAGAAGCTACAAGAATATTTGAGATCGATCCCAATGAAATATAAAGTGAACATGATGTTCAAAGTTTAAATCTCAAATACATTATTTGATCTTATGTATAAGATCGTTTAGCTTCATTTATGTTCGAGTTGAACAATTTAAATCGTCTTTAGTGACGAAGAACCCCTTTAAAGAAAATGAGTGAATATCTCAATGTGAAAAGAATAACGAAGGCTGGTCGTTATAAAATAAACCGACGTCCTGCAGGACCATATTTTATATTATTTGCAAGTAAATGAAAAAGGACGCTATAAGCTTGAACGACCAATTATTTTAATAAATCCAAGTTGGATTATGTTATTCCTGAAGAATAACAAGTATATCAAAATATGATATTTCACAAATTATTTGGGATCGAAATGATATAATCATTCGTGTGTTTTGCTATTATGCAAAATGATGATTATTTTGAACTACAACTTGTTGAACTTTAAATAATAATGATATGGGGCTATGAGCAAATATTAGCAAAGTTTCTCAAAGTATTTTAATTAGATTATGAGAAAATATTTGCATTTGTCATGAATGCACTGATTTGACGGTGATATATTTAAAAACATCATCGAAGAATTTGATGCTCGAAATATTATTTTTGTCAACTTGAAGAAGAATAAAATATATTTGGTCTTGAAGTACCATGTATTTGACAAATCAACATCTAAATCAATTTTTGGAAAATAAGTGCATAAGATTGAAATATTAAGAGTTAATAATTTCAAGTGATGCTTGCAAGAGGGGGAGGAATCAAAGTTGTACTCTTTTTCCCTTGTCTATGATTTTTTTCACGTGGTTTTTCATAACAAGGTTTTTAATGAGGCAATTAACAAGTATCGCGAGAGATGTCGTACTCTGTTTCTTTCATTAGGATTTTGTCCCACTCGGTTTTTCCTAACAAGGTTTTAACGAGGTGCTTCTATCGTCGGAAAGACATCCAAAAAAAGTATATGTTGTTGTACTCTTTTTTCTTCGTTCAGCTTTTTCCCACGGGGTTTTACTGTCAAGGTTTTAACGAGACAGCACTTGAGTCCCGATGAAGTTCCTGACCATCCATCTTACCAAATGGAGATTTTTAAGAATCAGTTGCTTGTGCAAATAATCATCTAAGGGGAAATGTTATAAATATATTATTATTATAGATGATTATCTTTTAAAGATACGTGATCAAGATAAATATGTTAAGATAATATTTGTGAAGATTTGTATCTTGTAATCTTTTCCTATAAATAGGGGTGATTGCGTTCAATGAAAATTGCACCTGAGTATTGACTCATATGATTATCTTTTCTCTCATAAATTCTCTCTACTCATCTCTCTTATTTTTTTATGATTTATAACAAATATTTCAATTTCGATGATTTTATTTTTTTAGTGCTTGTCCTTTTGTTAATTTGTTAAATTTCTAACATGAATAATATCATATATATGATTGTTGTGCACGTACTAATTTTATGTTCACCGTCAAATTTTCATGTCTAACTTTAAACCTTTATATACATTTGTGTTATTGTGTATTAATCAATATTTATGAATTTTGTGTCATATAGATTTTATCATGTCGAATATCTCAAAGCTCGAATTTTCCGCTCTTGATATCTCCGGCAAGAATTATCTCTCTTGGATACTAGATGCTGAAATACATCTAGACGCTATGGGTATTGGAGATACCATCAAAGTGGAAAATAAAGAATCCCCGCAAAACCGTGCAAAGGCTATGATATTCCTTCGTCACCATCTTCATGATGGTTTGAAAATTGAATATTTGACGATAAAAGATCCGCTTGATCTATGGAATAATTTGAAAGAGATATATAGCCATAAAAAGACGGTGATTCTTCCAAAAGCACGTTATGATTGGATGCACTTGCGCTTACAAGATTTTAAGTCTGTAAGTGAATACAATTCTTCATTGTTTCGCATCAGTTCACAATTGAAATTGTGTGGAGAGAAAATAACTGATGATGATTTATTGGAAAAAAAACATATTCCACATTCCATGCCTCTAATGTTGACTTACAACAATAGTATAGAGAGAAAGGTTTCAAGAAGTATTCTGATTTGATTTCATGTTTGTTTGTGGCTGAGCAAAATAACGAGTTATTGATGAAAATCATGAAATTCGTCCCACGGGTGCCAACTCATTCCCTGAAGTGAATGTGGCAATGCATAATGAAAAGATGAAACAAAATAAGACCGGATTCGATCGTGGTCGTGGGCGTAGTCGTGGCCGTGGGCGCGGTCGAGGACGCTTTCATCCATATGGCTGTGGGCATGAAAAACCTCGTTACTGTATCGATGGTTATATTAATAATAATGTTCAAAAGAATGGAAGTTCCAAAAAGTGTGGTAATGACCAAGAGAAAAATATTGAAAGTGGTCAAAATGATAAATCAATGAATTCAGAAAATGAGTGCTATAGATGTGGAGATAAAATGCATTGGTGTAATAATTGTCGTACATCGAAACACCTTGTTGATCTTTATCAAGCATCAAAAGAAAAAGCAAAGGATGCTGAGACTAATTTTATGTATCAAAGTGATGATTTAAGTCAAGACCTATCTTTGTCCGCACATTTTGACGTTTCTGATTTCTTTGAAGATCCGGAAGAAAAAATTTGATCATTTGATTGAAGATGGAAGCATGCAAAATTATTGAATAATTTATTTATCGTTTATTTGGTTATTTTGATTTAAGTTTGATTTATATTTATGAGTTATTTAGGACTATTGGTTTATGAGGTTGGTTTGACTATGTTTATCTATTATTAATAAAAGTTATTTGTTTTTTTATTATGAATAAATATTTTATTTTTATGAATTCTATTATTGTGAGTAGAATATGAATTTTGGACAGAAATCAATATAGATTTATGTCGCGTTGACAACACAATGGTCAACACAATTTTTGAAAGTACAATCATTATTGGAAGCTCTAGAAAAGTAAATATTATATGGAGAGACAAAATGTGTTACTCTCTCATGAGTCTCAAAAAATTTATTGAGCTTTCAAGATATCCATCGGAATGGATATTATATTGAGACTATAAGCCAAGAAGGAAAATAATATCCTTTATTATGAAAGAAATGTCGAGAAAGAAATACATTGTTGAAAAATTATCGATATTTACTTATAGCTTATACTACACAAATAAATTTAGTGGAGATGAATGCAACGGTTATCCAAGAAATTCATTGATATGAATATGTGTAGTGACCCTGCATGGAATCACCTACTAACTGACAACTAATAGCATGCATTAAACTTAAATACAGCAAAATACTTAACAGAGTAAAAACGTGCGGAAACATAATCCATAATTTACATATCAGCTTAGTAATATAATCCAGACTTAAATCTGTAGTGATACAACCAAATCGAAATCTTAAACAGTAAACATTATACAGCTATATCGAATCCTGCTATATAAAAACTTTCAAAGCTCCTGCTCCCTAGTCCTGCCTTGAACTACCAGCTCCGTCCATCCTGCGACCTGCCCCATGGAATAGGGTGTCCAAGATAACAACTAGGACGTGAGCGCTACGCCCAGTACATAGACATGAGTAAACATATGTATATAATGCATGCAACATGATGACTGGTACAGGGTCATCTGAAAAGTCATGCTCAGAACCGGCGCCATATGAGTGCTGCCACCGCACGGATCAACCTCTGGGTGCAACCACACTCGTCTAGTACACCAGAGTAGACAGACATAAATGCCCCCGCCGTCGCGGTACTCTCAGTGACAGACTATCGAGTATAGAAGTGAGCGGCTCTATAATTAGGTATAACAAGGTATAGGCTCAACGTGTATATGCACATGACATATGAGTATAGAAAACGGTAAATCATACATCATGCCATATAATAATGCCAAATAAATGCAACATATAAACATGTATACTCGCTGGCAATCTCAGTCAATGTGTACGTACCTCTAGGCTAGTTCAAGTATAATAGGATCCTAGGTTCCAAGCCTATATTCAAAAGTTCACCGTATCACTACATAAATTCTATAAGCCTTAACTAAGCTAATAAGTACTCCCAAAACTTAAATAGATTCCCGGACCATACCTTCGTCCGTAGTTAGCCCTTTGGAGTCGCTAGTCCCGGATGACTATAACCACACCTTGGTTATTCCAGAACCTCTATTATAACCGATAGGGCCCTCAAGTGTATATCTCACACTATATAACTGAAGAAGGAAACGCGGGAATTCGTATTTCAAAACTGAAGCAAATGAGCCCTATTTATAGCCAAAATCTCGGCAACGATCGGAACCACTGATCTCGGGATCGGAGCTTCCGATTCCAGCTCATTCTGTGCATGTCCGACACGTCGGGATCGGAACCACCGTTCCGGGATCGGAACTTCCGATCGAACCCCCGATCAACACTTGTCAAAACTCACGGCTGAGTCATCGAGCATTGCTGGCTGGCTGAGATCGGAACCTCCGTTCCTGATCGGAACGTCCGATCTCCGTGCATCCGATCTGCTTCCGAAGTGGTCAGGATCGGAGCTTCCGAACTGGGATCGGAGCTTCCGATCTGGCCCAAAGTCAAAAGCCCAAATTCCTCTTCCGAAGTCCAATAACACTCCGAAATAGATCAATTACCAACCCTTAATCATGTTTAACATATTATTATCTTAAAATGGGTTCCGGGTTACTACAATATGTTTATGACTTGGCATAATCAATTGGGAAATTCCAATTTTACAATGATGCGAAAAATAATATTGAGAATTCATATGGGCATCAATTAAGAAAGAGAGATTATTAATGTTAAAGAATTCTCATGTGTTGTTTGTTCTCAAAGAAAATTATAAGCCTTCACAAGCTAAAATTGATATTGAATCACCTATATTTTGAGAGGATACAAGGTGATACTTATGGACACATTCACCCATCATGTGAACCATTTAAATATTTTATGTATCTATGAAATGGTTACATGTGTATTTACTATCATATTGCAAACTGATGTTTGCAATTCATATATAGAAAAATTTATTGATAATGCTGGTGAAATTACATCCCAAACTTTCAATGACTATTGTAGTATGTCAATTGGTAATTTGAACATCTTGTTGAAAATGTTCATATACAAAATGGTTTAGCGAAATTATTGATTAAACGTCTCCAATTGATAGCTAACCATGGATAATGAGAACAAAACTCACCAAATATTTATGGGGATATGATATTTTGTGTATAGAAACACTTATATGCATCAGATTGAGTAGTTACCATGAATTCTCCCCTTTACAACTAGATTTTGGCCAAAAGCTTAAGAATAAATTTGCATATGCGATGATTAGAGGGAGAAAATATGAGATTACCAAGATAATTAGTTTGAAATGCATCATTACATCATTTTGATTATCAGACAAATATGAACTTGAGGTTCAAGGATAGACCATTTCCAAGATATTGCAAATATATTATTTGATGCACTAAATGAGAAAAAATGGTAACTAAGTTACACATAATAGCTGCTAATGCTCCAGCACAAATTGATGTTCTGAAAGAACAATCAAACAACGAGCTCGAATCATGCGTGGTAGAGAAATTGGATCTAAAGATAAAAAAAATCCACAAAAATAAATGGAGCAATAATATAGATGTCCATATTAAAAAATATGATTGATCAGTCTCAAATGTAGATGATCAAACCCCCGAAGAAGTTCAAGTATTTGAAAATGAAGAGATCTCGACAAATTATTTCAAAACGGGAAAATGATTTAATCAATTGAAAATTATTGTCCGACAATAAAGTTTGCCTATGATGTGGCATTTGATGTTATGATCTAGATCATAAGTTTGTTAATGAATGTCGTTGTAGACATGATTGGCCAAGTTAAAATATTGCAATACAAGAAGAGTTAAACTTAATAACAAAACATGAGTTTTTGAGACCTGTGGTACAAACTTTTAGGAGTAATGGATGCAATTAGTTTTGATATCTTATAGGTATATGGTATAAGCGACTTATTTTATTTTAATGCTTGTGATTTGCAATTGATTAGTTATGCAGATATCTTATTGACAAACTGGATGATTGTTACTTATGATGAAACACTTATATCCCGGAGATCTATGAAGGATATGAGGCATGCACTTTTCAAATAAATTCAACAAATTTGCTCAAGTGATAACATGACCGATCTTTTCACAAAATCATTGCCGACATCAACTTTTGAGAAATTGGTGTACAAGATCGGAATGCGGCAACTTAGAGATTTCAAGTGATATTTGCAACAGGGGGAGTTAATCCAAACTGCACTCTTTTTTCCTTGTCCATGATTTTTCCCAAGTGGTTTTTCATGGCAAGGTTTTTAACGAGGCAGTTGAGCAACGAGGGATGTTGTACTTTTTTTTTTCCTTCGCTAGTCTTTTATCCCATTGAGTTTTTCCTAGTAAGATTTTAACGAGGCACATCCATCGAATGACATCCAAGGGGGAGTGTTATAATATTATGGATGTCAAAGATTTGGGTGATCGGAGAAAATCATAATCAAATCTTCGGGAGATGGTAAAGAATCAAGATAATATCACTTCCTTGTAATATCATAGTTACTATACACGAGAATTTCTTGTATCTATAAATAGGTCACTTATGTAATACTTTTGATATATTGCATTACTTATTTCCTTTGCATATTCTTTGGTTAGTTTCTTGCTTTCTTTTATAACAAATAAAATATTTTCTCTATTCATATTTATAATTTGATATTTGTCCATCTAATGATATAATCAATCCAATTTTTAAATTGAGAAATAATTAAATCTCAAATCTGAGAAAATTTTGGACATGGTATCAAATGAGGTGGAAAAATTTGGTTCAATATCATATATTGACATTTTTTCATTCGATTAAAATATATTGGTATTCTCAGTTTAGTCATGAATGTTTCAATATTTGTTTAAGTTAATCCTTCCGAAAATAAAACTTAAAATTAATGAGAGAATGACTCAGTTCAATCTCAGATGTACTGTCCTTTCTTGGTTTGATATCAAGTTGTGTCGGCGTCTGCGATTTAGTATTACAAGTTTACAAATTTGATCAATTTTAGGAATATTATTATCACATGTCATGTCTACCATTAGTTTTTATCATTAAATTATCGGAAGAATCAATTCCGTCAAAATTTGTAAAGATTTAGGACTAAATTAGGGAAGCCGAAATATTTGAATCCAACCGAATCGAGAAAAAGATAAAATATTTGGGATTGAAAATCAAATGAGGTATGAATTATGAGCGCATCAGAATATTATTTTTTACCCATCGGAATGATCTCTATGACTTCATTTTTTAACGATCCATTTCAACTTATATCCGATTATAAGTTTTACTCGTTTAATCTATATGTCTATTATATATAATATTTGAGTCAAAGACAAAATAATACATGGAGGTAAATTTTAAAATCTCCGAAATATCCCTATTTATTTTTCTTAGCCGCCTATTTATCGTTTCATGAATTAGGTTAAAAAATCTAACAAACTAACTAAAACTAAGAAAATTTTATTTTTAGTTTCAAATTTTTTAACAATAATACGAACAAAAAAATTGAATTCATAATTACGTAAGTCTGACACAAAAAGTTAATATTTTTTATATTATTAAGTTTGAGGCTTACGTACCTTAAAAAAAAAAGAAGTTTGAGGCTAACGCGTGATTAAACAAGATAAATTATACCGAGATTATTACTAACAAACGTACCAACCATATATCTTACTCATAACTACCATAATTTTTTTTAAATAAAATAAATAATCAAAAATTAATAACAAAAAAACATAATATTAAATATAAAATAATTCAATTCTTATTATATTTCATATAAAAAAATTTTATACACTACAAAAATTTAATATATATGCACGCATCGTGATTCGTATGCATCTGTTTACTAGTGTTTATTATCCATAGCCGGCTACCCCAAGGTCCCCAACCAACCTATAGCAAAACTCTGGTTGCCACCGCATTAAAATTTCAGAGTATCCACCTCACTCCCATGTCCAAAATTTAAATTTTGTAGTAAAAATTTTATTTATTAAATTTGGATATCTACGTTAAGTAATTAAGACATCAGTATCACAATAATTTACGATATAATTATTTTTTATTATTTACTCTTTCTTACATAATATTTTATTATTATAACGAGAAGGAAAGATAGAAACGAGATCGAGAGAAAGAAATATTATTTTATTTTTTGGTGAAGGTATTTCATTCCTAAAATTGAAGAAGTATTGTTCATAAAATGTAAATTTAGAGAATATGTAGAATAGTTGATGCATAAGTTTTTATTTGATGTAAAATCTAAAAATTTAAGGTAAAATTATATTTTGGATAACCTGGATGCAGGGCCGGACCTGCATGAAACGAGTAAGTTCACCGTCTCAGGTCCATGTTCAAAAGAAGGCCTTAAAAAAAATTCATAAATTATTGTTAGTGTATGTGTGTCATAATTTTTTTTTAAATGTCATGATTTTGCCAAAAATAATAAATAAATAGTATTATCGCATTGTTTTGTCCTCTTCATCAATCATTTTTCTCTAATATGAAGTTTCAATCACATCGCATGATAATTAATGAGAACGATCCTTGGGTTTCAAAACTTTCACCAACTCTATTTCATTATTGATTCTTCGATTTCATAGATTTATATGTTATTTTTATTTTTATTCCTAATTTTTATGATAATTTTGCTGATAAAATATCAAAGTATTATTTAAGTGATTATTTATAACATTTTAGTTTATAATTTAAGAACATTATAAAGTTTTTGAACATTATATGTTTTTCTTAAAATAATTAAGTCTAGTATTTTGCATATTTAGTTTTCAAAAACTCTCTTAAATAATTTTTAAAATTAAAGTTGAAAAAAATTATTTGTAAGTTCGACTCAGGCCCTAAAAATCATAGGTACGGTTAGGGGTGGGCACGGGTTGGGTTTTTCGGGTATTTCGGGTCGGGTACCCGACTAGTCGGGTAGTGTTTTGTACTACCCGAAATTGGGTTCGGATTACCTGTTTAAAAAAGTGCAAATTGCTCAAAAATCTCCAATGCAAACATGTTTTGCTCTGCACTCCTTAGCCACTTTTTTGTACCACAATTTTTGTTAATTTGTACCACATTTTGTATGGTTTTGTACCACATCTTGTACGGTTTTGTACCACATTTTATGACTAGGGATCCCAAAACAAAACATGTTTGTATTTGAGGATTTTTGAGCAAATTACCTTTTAAAAAATTCTTTGACAAATCTGTATCTGCTCCAACCTTTGGTGAACACTTAGCTTTGGCATTTGTTCCAGTATGAATAGCGGAACCTCATCTTCAAAAAAAAATAAAAAATAGCGGAACCTCCACACTTTGCCTGCCATGTCTTCGAAATTAAAAAGGACTCTTTTGAAAGTGTTGCCAGTTTGTAAAGGGAAGCGTTTTTCGGCGTGTTGTTTGGGTATAACAAGCCTATTGAGTTTACCTACGTTGCTGGGTGTCGCCGCCTTTTCGAACAGCTGGTCCCGGCCCCGGGTCTTCGCCACCCTCTCGCCGCCGCAACTGAAGCTGAAGATGCCATCTATCACGGTCCTCTTTCCGTCCACATAGATTTTCCGGCCTTGTTCCAGTTCATCATTGTACGTGTGTTTTCTGAGCATATCCTGATATCCATACCTGCGTCTGCGACTCTGCCTCTCATGGGGCTAACCAAGTTGCAGCATATTTGATTATTTTCCACCAAATTAATGGGCTTCTCGGTTTATCCAATTCCAAAATCCAAACCAATAATAGCCCATATAATTTATATATTTTTTAAAATAAATTTATAATAATCGGGTAGTCGGGTACTCGATCGGATATTTCGGGTATATCGGTTTACTACCCAAAACCGAACCGACTTAATATTAGTCGGGTTCGGTTACTACCCGAACCCGATTAAAAATCGAACTACCCGATTTGTGCACCCGATCGGGTTCAGGTCGGGTTCGGACCCAAACTACCCGACCCGATTGTCCACCCCTAGGTACGACACTGCATGGATGTGTTTGCTCTTAGAAGACGTGGTTGATAGAGTTGTCAGACGGATCAACTCGTGGTGAGACGGGCTGAAAATCCTCAATTCAAAGTGAGTTGCATGTTAGATGGGTAGGTCGGGTGGCTAGCCACCAGCCGCAAAAAATAAAATAAACAATAGTTATTATTAATTAAAATTTTAATTTCATAAATAAATATATATAAATATATATATATATATAATATCTATAAAATTTTTAATTATTGATTTCATACGTGTATATTTTATACAAAAGAATTAAAACAAAAAAATTCACAATTTTAATTAAAAAATACATATATCACTATAAATCTATAATGTAATTTTTTTAATTTTACTTTCAGACCCACGGACCAATCCAAACCCACCTAAGCCATCTTTAATTGGGTTGAAAAAATTTCAATTTAACCATTTAAATTGTGTACTTGGGAGTTAGGTGGGTGGATTTGACGAATACAACCCAAATTGACGACTTCTTATTAGAAATCAATGGCCTCGTTTTGAATTCATTTTCACGTTGAATGAATTTTTTTAAAAGGTAGTTATGAAAAATAACATTTCGCTAGGAAAAAGAGGTGGGACAAAATTCATCATAATTATATTATATCATATCATAAAATTATTTTGAAAAATTCAAATATAATAGATTTAATTAATTATATAATAAATATAATTTCAGACTGCAATGTTGAATTTCAAACAATTTTGTTTTCTTCCGTTTTTCATCAATGTTAAAATTATTTTCTTGAGTCTTGAGCATCTAAAACTTAGCGTGATGAGGTTAAAAATTAAGATTAGTACGATATTTGAAGCGAAAACTTAATATTGGAACTCTTTAATACCACCAAAAGGATCCAACACATCACAAGTCAGAGACATTCGAGATCAAAGAGATGGCGAATCTCAAAGGGAAAAAAAAAACATGAAAAATTTACAGAAAATGATAGGACGCTATAGTGATCAGTCTTTTATATCAGTTACTCCCTCCGGAGATATCTGAAATCTTGCTTCAGATTCAGCCAGACACGGAGAGCTCACGACTTTGCAGATACGTTCCTCGGCTCGCCCTTTCCGTAAAGCTAGTCTGTAAGCAAAAATCTGATCTTTAACCAGCTGCCCAAACGAGATCACAAGATTCAACGGAAGGATACACAAACCTTGTTGTAGTGGCATGAGCCATGATGTTACCGCCAATGGGTTTGATTTGAGGGCCAGCAAATACGGCAGAACCGTCCACTTGGGCGACGACTTGATTCGTGATGACAACAGCAACACCGAACTATAGACAGAAAAAGAGAGGATCCAAATCATAGCAAATATTAAAAAGTGTACTTTCATGGTATTTTGCATATTGGAACAAGAAATCTTGATTCTAGGAAATTTACCTCGTCTGCTAATTTCTGAAGGCTCCTCAGGAACTTGGCAAGATGCATTTGCCTTGCTGATAACTCGCCTCTTCCAGAGAAATCCGTCCTATAAAGCGCAGTAGCACTATCCACTATCATGAGAGCAAACCTGTTATCAAAATGTTGCAGCAGTTAGATATGGAATGCAATGTTTGCTTATTTGAGGCAATTCTCGCTCAGTTTTTGAGATCATATCCCGAAACAAAAAGACAACTTTTTCAACCTGGCTAGTTATGGTACAAGAAACATAATTACCTAGTTTCCACCATCATGGATGCAGCTTCAAGCAAAAGGCGAGATTGATGGTCAGTATTATAAGCTCGAGCATAGGCCACATTTTCCAAAACATCATTAGCATTTAACCCGAATCTGTAAATTTAATCAATTGTAGCTGAGTTTGAGCAACCATTGAAATACGAATGGATTAGCAAATTTTAATCTCAAACAAGATGTGGTAACCTGTCAGCTATCTGTACTAGTCTCTGTGGCCTGAATGTCCCCTCAGCATCAATGTACATTGCTTTACCCTCACCACCACCTTGATCTAATGGCAGCTGAATATTATTCGGGAAGTAAGTTCACTAAAGTCTCATAAGTTGAATGTAAAAAATATGAGCTTTTGTGGAGCCAGTGCGATCACTCATTGTGGCATTGGCATCATTCTATATACTGATTGATGAGCAAAGTAATAGCAATGTAGATTTTTTGATAGCATTATTTATGACATAACACAAACAAACATCATTTGTGGACCTTGAACGACATTTCCTCATAAACATTATAACAAGTTGCACCTAATTTTTTTGTTAAATGGGAACTTCATTTTGATATGGTGCGTTAAATAAAGATTATCTTACTTGGCAAGTGACACACAATGTGTGGCAGAGCTGAGTCTTTCCAGAGCGGAACTCACCATATAATTCCGTAATGGACCCTGTTTCAATCCCTCCTGTCAAACATCAAATATCGTCAAAATGTTTGGCAGCAAAAGGTGGTATTTTACACTTTCAGGTAAATGGAAATCCACCTTCTAAGATATTGTCAAGTTCTTTGGATCCAGTGCTTATTTGAATAATTTCTTGCCTCTGGGCGTGTAGTTGGTGGGCACTTGTAAAGCCCAAAGGCACCAATTTTGAAGCTGTTGAAATTCATATGCATAAAAGTAAAGCCACAAAATAAAGAAATGGGTAATAGCTCAAGAATATTGTGTCTTGAATGAGTAAAACATGCCTGCTTCAATGATCTTATCAGCTTTCGCGTCACTTATTCCTTTTATTTGCAGAAGTTCCTTCCTCGGAGCAAAAGCAACCGATTCCACGGTGCATAAACCCCCATCTTTTAGCTTTTTAATGTCAATGGCAGCAACACCGGAAGCCTTATAGAAGAACAAAAGAAAATAAAACTCAGAACCCAAAGGAACCAACAATTAAAACAATCAAATTCTTCATCTAAATGGACTAAACCGGTTTGGAGGACTTTACAATCAGTAAATTTAAATGCTTTAGCTGATATTTTTGAGTTGTCTTTCAATTATAACAACACATTCAAAGCATCAATCACTAGCAGTAATCTAAAATCCATCCTCCCATATTCATCCCAAAAGTCAAATGCTTGAATCCAAACACAAAGGGAACTGGCACCAGATTAAAAGTTGACAGATAAGGGTATTTTTATGCATATTCCTCCTCGACCCATCAGCTATAATCTAGCTCCAAAATAGCCCAAAACTCAGATTTTCAAAACCCGTCAGCAAAGAACAAATTCAGAGGATTGGTTCAAAACCCGAACACAGCAGTTTCCACCTGCAGCCATAACCCTAGCATGACAAACCGAAAGGCCACCCTTCCATTGAAAAGAAGAAAACAAAACTGAAAAACAAATAAATAAATAATCCTTCATCAAGAACCATTACCCATAATTTAAAGTGAGTAATCCGAATGAAAAAAGATAACCCCAAATTGAAATTTGTAGCACAGAAGACATTGAAACAAAAAAGCTCGAGACTTTATAAAATATGGCGGCATTTCGTCCTGAATAAAAGAAACCCATTAAAATTGGATATACGAGTAATCAATAAACCCTAAAACCCAGAAAAACAAGAATCAAACCAACATATTTCGGAGAAGGTAATGGGATGTGACCTGAAGTTTCTCAACAGGGAGAGGCCCGTGTTGAATATCTTCGACTTCTTGCTGCCGATCTTGCTCCAGAATCTTCTGCTTCTTCTGCTGTTCCATTAGTGGCTGCTGGAAGGATAGGTGAAGCGAGGGACGGCAGGAATTGGTGGAAGAGAGGAGTTTGAAAGTGTTGGAGGCGCCAAAATGCTGGAGAATATAAAACGCTAAAGCTTCTTTCGAAAGATTTTAGATTTGTTATAAATTTTATTTTTATTATTATTATTATTATTATTATTATTATGATAAATTTGGCTTAACTTATTAAAAAGAGCTTATAAGCTCCTATAATAAATTTGACTTATTATAAATTATTAAAAACAACTTATAAATTCCTAGAGCCTATAAACTGTTTTAGAAGCTTATAAGCTGTCAGATCTTATTTATAAATAATAAATAAGTTGTTAAAGTGTTGGATGAACTTATTTTAAACAACTTAAAGATTTGATGTGTTTAGTATTCTAAGATTTTTTTATTGTCAAAATTACTAAAAAGAGTAAAATAATATTAAAGTAATTTAAATAATAATATGCATAAAAAAATAGTTTTAAATTTATCATAAATGTTAAACATGTATTAAAAAATAAAATTATTTTAAATTTTAATTTAGAAAAAATTTTGATAAATTATGTACAAAAAATGCACAGAGAGCGTGGTGAGAATTTAATAAAATATATAGGGATAATATAGAGAAATAAAATATCAAAATAAGATCTTTTTTTAAAAAGTAGGGGTGACCTTACTTTTTAAAACAGCTTATAAGCTGTCAAACAACTTATTTTGACAGCTTATAAGCTTTTTGACAAAAAAATTTGTCAAACAAATTTATTTTCAAAAGCTTATAAGCTATTTCAAACACCCTCTAGTGTTTGGCTAAACTTATTAAAAAGAGCTTATAAGCTCCTAGAGCTTATAAGCTGTTTTACGAGCTTAAAAGCTGTTAGAATTTATTTCAAAAATAAGTTGTTAAAGTGTTTGGATAAACCTATTTTAAATAAATTAAAAATGTTGATGTGTTTGGTATTATAAGATCTTTTTATCGTCGAAATTACCAAAAAGGATATAATTATATGAAAATAAAATTTTGAGTTATACATATATGAAAATAGTTTTAGAATAAACATATATTAAAAAATAAAATTGTTATAATATTTTATTTTAGAAAAAATTATGTGATTTGCCATTTTTACAAAAATAATATTTAATATTTAATGGGTGGAGGATATGATGGAGATTTATTAAAATATTTAAAGATATTTTAGAGAGATAGAATATTAAAATAAGATCGTTTTGAAAAAAGTACCTCCTCCTTGCTTTTTTAAAAACAGCTTATAAAGCTGTCAAACAACTTATTTTGACAGCTTATAAGCTGTTTTTAAAAAAATTTACCAAACAAAAATTTAGAACTTAAAAGCTCTAAAACAGCTTATAAGCTGTTTGAAAGAGCTTTTAAGCTCTGCCAAACACATCTCCGAAACCAAACTGTGTTCGGGGAAATACATCATTGGGGTAATGCTTGTAAAATTAGGATGAAATTATCCGTTTGGGGGACAATTCTACGTGAAATTTCTTTTTCTAGTTTGTGATATAATCAATTGATATATTTGACTTCTTTATTTACCGAAAATTACGAATATAGTCTTTTTTATTTCAAATCTTGAGATAACTTTTTATCTAACTCTTTGTAGTCAAATTTTAGGGTTTTGTTTATGTTAATGTGCGCGTTTCAGTTTTTTATGATAATGAAATGAATATTTGGAAGTGTTGAAGTAGAATGATGAAGTGTTCAATTTTCACTCGATTATCCCCGATTTCTTGGATATTTATTTATAATTGTTAATATACTTGTTTACGTATTTGAATAAGCATTTGAAATTTTTGTATGATTATAGATCAAATTTTAAAAAGAATGTCACTGTGTTTGAATCAGATATTGGCATCCTAGTTTAAATGGTCAACGTTCTTTTTTGTTGTTGTTTTTAATTTAAGAACTATTGTGGAAATAAAAATTGTTGATGATGAACATGTGAAGAAAAGTGGGAAAATATTATATAGTCAATGCTCGTCCACTTGTTTTAAAGATGCGATAAAAGAACTGAAATTGATGTTATGGCAACAACATGTGATTAGAAATAAAGGATACTCCTTTTGCTAATTGGATTGGCATGCCCGAAATCATTATCAGCAATCATAAAATTGATTTCATATTAAATAGATTTGAGATTAATCACGCTCTTTGGTTGTCGACGATGATATTATGATTCCTTTCACATCAAGAGAGGTTTTCTGTTATTATTGATTTGCATCATATTGGTCAACAAGTTGACTTGGATCTTAAAATAGAGTTTGTATGTAGTGACCCGCGCCGTGATTACCTACTAATTAGAACTTATGCATGCATTTAACTTAATTAAACATAATCAGAGAAATAACAACGGAAAATCTTAAAGATAAACAATTCCAAGATAAATAAATCTTGATACAACCAAATCGAATATATACCGAATAAAATATTAATCTAGAAATCCTTTGATGACCCTTGCTACCAAGCCCTGGTCACCGATCAACTACTGATCTCGCTCCTGGTCCACCTGCAAAACCTGCCCCGTCGAATGGGGTGTCCGAGATAAAACAGGGACGTGAGCGCTAACGTCCAGTACGTAAAGTATTGAATATACAGGTCTATATGATGCATGCAACATGAACTATGAATGATCTGGGTAACTGGGATCATATCTAGAAAATCATGCTCAGTTCATAGGCGCCTCCAGTATGCGCACGTTGCTCCGAAGATCCAGTGGGTGCCACACATACTGAACCTGATCTTGGACTATCATCGTCCTGGGTAAAAACCGTACACGCTGCCTCGTCGGTCCAGTGGGTGTCACACGGTACCCGATCGTATAATAACAACAACCCTAGGGCTTAGCGACCCTAGAACAACTGGTTATCTCAAAAGGATAACAGGCTCAACATGGTATGCAAATGCCGCATACAAATCATGAACAGTAAATCATGCATATTATGACAGATAATAATGCAACACATAATTATGCAACACATAAACATATATATTCAGCTGGCTATCTCAGTCTGTACTTACGTACCTTAGTTCTACTAGGTAAGCTATACCAGCTCTAAAGTCCAAGCCTATAATCCGCACTACAATGCAAAAATACTCATGCATTATAACAATATTCTAAAAGCCTTAACTGTGCTATAGCATACTCCCTATTTACTATAAGGAGTCAAAGCTATACCTGCGTCCGTCGTCAGCCCGCTGATGACGATTGCCCCAGAACTTGGGCACCACTCCGTAGCAACCCTGGAGCGCCTCGCCAACCTCCGGACCAAGCCTAGGAAGGATGGAATCACTCCTAAACTCCTAAAACTAGGCTGAAACCGAGAGAGAAAGATAGGAATTGGTGTGAAATTGTGGCCCTCGGAACCCATATTTATAGGCCACGATCGGAAGCTCCGATCATAGGATCGGAAGCTCCGATCTCCACATGCAGCTACGTGTTCAATCCTCGAAGACACTTGGCACTGGATAGGGATCAGAAGCTCCGAACGGGGATCGGAAGCTCCGAACTGGTTCGGAAGCTCCGATCGAACCGCTTCTTCCGAACTGTTTTCGGGTGCTTTTGAACTGGTTTTGGACCCCCGGGACTTATCCTACCATTTTCGGACGTTTCGGATCTGATTTTCCACTTATTTTAACCAAATAAGGACTCCTTAAACATGTTTTGACACTTTTAAAATTATATGTCATTTTCTAACATGTTTAAAATCACCTAATTTTGTAAAATGGAATCGGGCTATTACACTGTATTTGTAGATCGTCAATTTAAAAGCCAGGTGTGGGGGGATGCGAGCAAGAATGTAGTAACCCGTGCCTTGTTTTAAATTAATTAATCGTTAAACATGATTCAATTTTATTAATTAAACAAATCAAAGGATTAACTGGAATTAAATTATGAAATTATGGACTTCAAAACTACCGAAGAGATCAGAAGATCCGAAGACTAGTTCAAAAGCACCGAATCAAGCCCTTGTTCATGTTCGGAAGCAGGGCAGTTTGGAAGACCCAAACTCCCCTACTTCGGAAACAACAAAGTGTGCATGATTGGTTCGAAAGTTGAGGAACAGTTCGAAAGTTTCGAACCCACGATCAGAGCGTCCAATCCTAGTCCAAGACAACTGTCCCTTAGGTGTTCGAACCATTATGACTCAGCAATTTCATGCAGGATTCAGAGGTCCGAACCCAGCCATCCAAATACGTGTTTTGCATGCAAAGTTCGGAACGTCCGACCCCAGTTTTGAGCTCCCAACTCTTCCTATAAATAGGGGTATGAAGCCTCATTTTCAAGTAACAATTCATAGTGATTCCTCTATACATCAGTCTATATTTGAGGGTCCGACGATAATAGTGAGGTGCTTCTGGAATAACATCAAAGTGTGAGTTTAAATTAGGTTATCGACATCAACGGGCTGAAGACAGATGAATGTAAGGTCCGAGAATCCTATTTAAATATAGGAGTATCTATTAGCTTAGTTAATATTTTTAAAGAACATTTAGTGATGTGATAATTACTTGACTGTATGCTTGGAACCTAGACTTTGATTAGACTTAATCTACCACTTAGATGTACGTAAGTACTGATTGAGATTGTCGGCTGAGTATGCATGCTTATATATTGCATTTATGTGTCATGATACATGTTTTACTATTTTCATACATATTGCATGTGCACATACATGTTGAGTCGTATCTCATTCGAGATAGCCTTTCTCGTAGGGTCACTCAGACCTACACCTGTTTATACTGTCTGACACCGAGAGTTATCGCAATGCGCGTAGACTGATACTACGGTGGTCTAGACAAGTAGTTGACCAGTCACCCATCTCACATTTCATGCATCATATTAGTTTTGTATACTCATATTTACGTACTGGGCGTTAGTCGCTCATATCCATGGTGTTATCCTAGACACCCCAATCCAAGGGATAGGTCTCAGGATGGACTGAGCGAGTGGATCAATGCAGGGTTAGATGCAGGTCCAGCCGTCCAGGAGCTTTTGGGAGTTTATGTACCTATATTCAGTTTTATGTTGTAAATATGTATGGGAAAATACATTTGAGTTTTTAGTACCAGTTGTATTCCACCAGTTTTTTTTGTAATAAGTTTTTAAGTTTCTGCAATAAACTCTGTTGTTATAATAAGTGTTTTATGTTAAGCTGATTGCATGCTTAAAATTGTTAGTTAGTAGGTGATCTAGACTGGGTCAATACAGAGAATCTATGATAAATTAGTTCTCTTGCATGCAATGATGAGTTAGAAATTGATGATTTTATTAGAATTTACATTTTGTTCATCTTTAGTTGTATAATATTCTCAACTAATAATTATTGTATCTCGAGTTTTATCTTTAATTATCTCTATGATCTTACCATATTTTTTTACTATGTTTGGGAGATGCTGCATTTGAATTTCTTTACCGAGAAATTCGCTACATTGAAAGTAAAACTTATTTAGATGCATTGCTGGATTGATAGTGAGAATTTTTCTTTTTAATTATGCAGTGTTATATTTTCAATTAATTTACTCCTTTTATTTTCGTTTTGGCTTGAATGTATGAAAGTGTGTCTTCATTAGATGTACTATGTAGTTTACAACTGTTTCTTCGGTTGTTTATGTGGAAGGACAACAAGATCTCATTGAAGGTTGTTAATAATGAATAATTGAAATATATGGATGCAACTAAGGTATTTATTTTTTCACATAATGAATTAAGTTATTGTGAAAATTTCACGAGGGATTGAAAATTTTAGTGATTTTTTTATTGTACACATTATGTCAGTATATCCATTTGACGAGGATATGATGGTGTTTGTGGGAACGAATGCTTATTGCTTTATCAAAGGCTATAGCTAATATTAATGGTTCAACTTAAATATTTTAAACCGCACAACAGCTCAATCATCATGATTCAATTGATCTACCAGCAGGGATAATTATTGCACCTCAACAACCTCATTTCCAATAATTGCACTTTTTGCAATAAATGATAATCGAACTCATGACCTTGGCTCTAATACCAATTTTAGAACCGAGCGCTTACCTGTTTACCAAAAGCTATAGCTAGTGGTAATGGTGCAACTCATATCTTTTAAACAGCACAACATTTCAAGCGTCATGGTTCGATTGCTCTACTAGTTGGGACAATTATTGCACCTCAACAGATGTTGTTGTTGTTGTTGTTGTTGAAAAAAAACTTGTAAATTTATTCACCGATCGTTCAATACAAGTTTAATAGACCAAGAGGAAAACTCTCCATTCATTCAAACAAATAGTTAAGGTGAATAAAAAACAAAATGTGCTAAACGGTGAGCAATCAAGTTTGATGAACAACACTCATTGGAAATGTCGATAATCACTGGTTCTCTTAAAATCTTCTTGATATCTGAGACGTATATCCCCACGTAACTATGATCCTCTTAATTAGACGTGACTGCTTGAACCGCTAATAGAGAGTCAGAGACAACATGTACTTCTTGGAAATTTTTCTCACGTAGAAGTCAAACTTCTTCATGAATGGCCGGTAGTTCTCCATGAGCTACCGAGATCGGCTTATGTATCTATTTTCCGAACGTCAACAACAACCTATCTTGGCTACCTCGCATAACTCCTCCCACGTTGAAGATTCCGCTGTTAATTGAACTAGGCATCCATGTTGAGCTTGAAAGAGTTCTGTTCGGGAGGTCGCTATTTGCCCACTGATCCACATATAATGTTATGAATTTTTGGTTGAGAGACTAGTCTTGCTCTTTTTAAGTCATCCAATAGGGCCAAGCTCCATGTGATAATTGAAGGCATAAGGCATTTATCGACATCGTGACAGTAAGTTTGTTTCTCCTTCCAGATTGCCTAAGTGTGAATTGCAAAACTTTCAAACTCACTCTTGAACATGTTCTTGTGCATCCAAAGGCATAATTCTATAGTGTTTGCTCCTCGTGCAATCTTAATGATATGAAATAAATTGGTATTCTTCTATAGGTGTTTTATCCCTACACAAAAAATGTAGTAACCCGGACTTCATTTTAAGATAATGATATGTTAAACATGATTAAAGGTTGGTAATTAACCAATTCCAAGGCTTAATCAGATTTCAAAATTACCAGATGGATCGCTCATATAAAGGTAGTAGCCAAGTTCCACTTTTCGTGCTATGATATGTCATATAATTTTAAAAGTGGCAAAACATGATTAAGGAGTCCTTATTTGGTAAAAATAAGTGGAAAATCAGCTCCGGAACGTTCGAAAATGGTAGGAAGGGTCCCGGGGGTCTCGGACAGTTCGGAGGCACCGAAATGAGTTCGGACCATCCGAACTCAAAGACCAAGTTCGGACCATCCGAACCTGGGTTCGGAGGATCCGAACCCAGCACTTAGGAGGCTCCGAACTCCCCCAGACAGCAATGCTAGATGACTAATCCGTGATTTTCGACAAGTGTCGGGCATGCAGGTTCGGAGGGCCCGAACCCCAGTTCGGAGGCTCCGAACTCCGGCATATTTTGCCTATAAATAGGGCCATTCGGACGAGAAATTAGATATAAATCAAGTATTCCAAGTGTTCAGTTACATAGTGTGAGTTATACACTTGATGGCCTTATCGGTTATAATAGAGGTTCTGGAATAACCAAGGAGTGGTTATAGTCATCCGGGACTAGCGACTCCAAAGGGCTATCTACGGACGAAGGTATGGTACGGGAATCTATTTAAGTTTTAGGAGTACTTATTAGCTTAGTTAAGGCTTATAGAATTTATGTAGTGATACGGTAAACTTTTGAGTATAGGCTTTGAACCTAGGATACTACTATACTTGAACTAGCCTAGAGGTACGTACACATTGACTGAGATTGCCAACGAGTATACATGTTTATATGTTGCATTTATTTGGCATTATTATATGGCATGATATATGATTTACCGCTTTCTATATTCATATGTCATGTGCATATACACGTTGAGCCTATACCTTGTTATACCTGACTATAGAGCCGCTCAACTCTATACTCGATAGTCTGTCACTGAGAGTACCGCGACGGCGGGGGCATTTATGTCTGTCTACTCTGGTGTACTAGACGAGTGTGGTTGCACCCAGAGGTTGATCCGTGTGGTGGCAGCACTCATGTGGCGTCGGTACTGAGCATGACTTTTCATATGACCCTTTACCAGTCATCATGTTGCATGCATCATATTTATACGTGTACTCATGTTTATGTACTGGGCGTTAGCGCTCACGTCCTAGTTGTTATCTTGGACACCCTATTCCATGGGGCAGGTCGCAGGATGGACGGAGCTGGTGGTTCAAGGCAGGATTAGGGAGCAGGCCTTGAGGAGTTAATTATACAGCAGGATTTGATAGGAGTCGTTTTTGTGCGTTATTTTGCATGTTTTGTGTTTGTTTTGCATTCGTTTTGGTTACGTTGTGTCTGTTCCTTACCATTCTTGTTCTGTTTTGTTGTTTTATTGTGTTTGTAGTCACTCCTCTGGTTTATTTATTTGTACTGCAGAAAATCACTAGGAAATGCTGATTATAGGGAGAAGGCGTTGCACGCATGCGGCCGTGAGGAAAGCAAGAGAAGGGCTTTGTATTTCTGGAAAAAGACAAGGCGCTCGGGCGGCACTTTTCTACCGCCCGCGCGCACTCCCGTTTGAAGAAAAACCCTCGAGGCAGAGCTCAGGCGCTCGGGCGGCACTTTTCTACCGCCCGCGCGCACTCCTGTTTGAAGAAAAACCCTCGAGGCAGAGCTCAGGTGCCCGGGCGGCTCTTTTCTACCGCTCGAGCGCCTGCACGTAATTTTGGGAAATATTTTATTTCGGGTAATTGGTTTGACAAGGACTCTGGGCCATATAAATAGGATGTTATTAAACAGTTTTGAGGGTTGGACACACGCACAGAGACAGGAGGAGGCGGCTCTGAATATTGAATATTTCTCATCTCCGTTGGGAGTTTTTCTCTTCATCTTTTCTGAATTTTTATGTTAAGCATTGTTTTTAGATTGAATTTGGTAATGACGTTCAGTAGCTAAACTTATATTTTGTTGGAATCAAGGGGATCCGAACCCCGAAACACTGTAGTGTGATTGAATCACCGGACGTATTGAGATTTGATTTATGTTATAATTGATTTTATCATGTATTTTTCTCTATGTTGATGATTAGCTACCCTTAACATAGATTCGTAAATTGTGAATTGCTGTCGAGAGATAGGTTCATAATTAGGATGAATGATAAAATCCATGGACTTAAAATATACATAGAGATATGGTATTTAGTACATGTTGATAGCCATAGACCACCAGGTTGAAAGCTGTAGAATTCATAAAACGCAAAGCAATCAGTCGTGATAAATAATTAGAGAGATTTAATTGTTTCACTGATTTGATTAGTTTGGCATAACCTCGAGAGAGAGTGTCAATGTTACAGGGATTTCTGTCAAAATTATGCGCATTAATTAAGTTCCAATCGTCCAGTTCAATTAGGGGGAAGGTGAACCAAAATTCCAACAAAATACTTTCAAATTGTTATTTCTTTTAGTGGTGCAAATTGGTTTCGTGATTGTGGAATTTAAAATTATTTACATTGAGTTCTTAGTGTTAAATGTTAGATAGAATCCAAAATCAAATTTTTGATACTTTATGTAGTTAAAAATTAAAGAAACAAATTATTATCGTTTGGTCCCTGAGGACGATACTCGTACTCAGTACATCTTATTATAACTTGAATCGTGCATTTGCGATTATTTTGACTGGAATTGAGAGATTTTTAGAGAAAATTTAAGTGTTAGTATTCCGTCGATCAGGATTCGATATAGCTGTATAATGTTTACTTTTAAGTATTTCGATATGGTTGTATCACTACTGATGAATAAGCTTGACACTTTTATACTAAGCTGATATGTAATTTATGGTTATGTTTCCGCACGTTTTACTCTGTTAAGTTATTTTGCTATATTAAGTTTAATACATGCTATTAGTTGCCAGTTAGTAGGTGATACCATGTAGGGTCACTACAAAAAAAGAGAGCATGCCATGTTGAATCATTGTTAAAATGGCATAATGGGCAAGATTCACTGAATGGAACATGGTGCAAGAGAAGGTTCATATGTGTAGAAATTTCATCATGGGATAGAAGCCACCAAAAGATGCGAACTTTCGATGATACAGAAAGCCTCCACAGAAACTAACACCACTCTTCCATATAATGGGCCGATTGATATTTCGCGGGATCAAATAAACCTCTTTGTAGTCGATAACCATCCCTGACATATTAGTGTCCCTTAGGATCGAACCATTAAAATCACATGCCACCTGAAGGTAATTAATCTTGGAGTGGAATCTATAGATTTCCCTAGTAGTAAAACATTGAAGTTATTCATATATAGTTCAACATCCCAGGAGCCATCTTTAATGATGTCACAAACTTTCACTTCCTCGCCCCACTTATTATGATTATCATCAAGCTTCATATAAATACTCGGGATCCATTTATCCTCCAATAATTTAATGGACTTGTCGTCACTACAAAAAAACACATCTTTTAGAAGCCGTTTTTTAAGAGCGGCTCCAAAACCGCTCTTGAAAATTTCATAGTATGATTGGTTTTGATCTAACCTTTTGTGTTGTCTGACCTTTTAAGAGCGTTTTTGAAACCACTTCTATGGATTACGTGTAGCATCGGCTTGTACAAACCGCTCCTATCAACCGTTTTTATTGATATAATATTTAGGAGCACTCTTGGTTTTGGTCTTACTGAATAGTTATAACAACCATTATTTGTACGTAAACTGTTGCTATAATTCACCCCTATTATGCTAACATTTAGGAACAATTTTGAAACCGCTCATAATGAGTACTTTTAACAACGATTATTCAGTTGTTGTTATATTATGTTTCTATTGCTTTATTCTGTAGGGTCGATTTTTAGACCACTCTAATAAAATACGTTTAGGTGTGGTTAACACAAATCATTTTTGTAAACCGTTTGTAAAAGTTCAGACAATAGAATCGATTTGGACTAAATTGTTTGTATTACCTTAACTTTAACGAGCGGTTGTAAAAGCACTCCTATTGGATACTTTGAGCATTGTTTCATGTGAACCCATGTCAAAAAACACTTCTATAGGTTAACTTCGATGAACACTAGTCCCCCACCCGCCATATCAAGCCTTTCTTTAGAATGTCCCCGCTCCACATTAAATATCTCCAAATATAATATGGATTATTGTCCAGTCCTGCTTTCATGATGTCACTGTGCTTAAAATACCTCGCCTTCAAGACACGACAAGCAAGAGATGATGGGTCCCTAATAAGGTGCTAAAGTTGTTTCACAAGAAAGGCCCAATTGAATTCTTTTTTTTTTTTCTCTAAAACCCAAGCCCCCTTTCTTTGTTTCAGAAGATAGAGTGTCTCTCAACTTTTCTAGTGAATTTTTCTCTTCCCATTCTCTACTCCTTACCAAAAATTGGCGCATTCTTGCCTCAATTTCCTTGCAGATTGATGAGGGGATTTGAAAGCATCCCATCACATAGGTGGGGATCGCCTAAAACAATGATTTTATGAGAACTTTCTGGTAGGAGTGGGAAAAAATACCTAATTTTCGGTATAACGAAGTTACCGTATCGAAAAAATACCAAATTTATCGAAATTTTTGGTACGGTAACGGTATGAAATTTGAAAATTTCGGTATACCGCGTTATACCGATATACCGAAATATTATATAAAAATTTAAAATATATAATTATTTTTAAACAATAAATTATAAATTATAAAAAATATAAGACATTTTTTTGGTATAAAACGGTATATACCAAAAATCGGTATACCGAAATTTTCAGTACGGTATCGGTATAAAAAATTTTATACCGTAATTGTCGATACGATATACGATATGCATTTTTCGGTATGGTACGGTACGGTATGTCACCCCTACTTTCTGGGCCTGTTGAGAAAAATCTATGACCCTGTAATGGACTGGGCCTCTGCTAACCCTCTCTGGGCCGGCCCAGCCATACTCATGGTCTCTTCCCCCCTGGTGGGGAATTTCATGCCCCTCCCCCAAGACTTGATGAACCTTGCACTCCAGGATAAGTACAAAGTCCACTCAGTCTTGGTACCATTGAGCTTTGTACTTATCCTGGAGTGCAAGGTTCAAGACTTGGGGAGGGCATGAAATTCCCCACCAGGGGGGAAGAGACCATGAGTATGGCTGAGCCGGCCCAGAGAGGGTTAGCAGAGCGCAGAGGCCTAGTCCATTACATAAAAGGGAGCCTTTCTATGTAATGGACTGGGCCTCTGCGCTCTGCTAACCTTCACTTGGGCCGGCCCAGCCATACTCATGGTCTCTTCTCCCCTGGTGGGGAATTTCATGCCCTCCCCAAGACTTGAACTTTGCACTCCAGGATAAGTACAAAGTCCACTCAGTCTTGGTACCATTGAGGATTATGTAATGGACTGGGCCTCTGCGCTCTGCTAACCCTCTCTGGGCCGGCCCAGCCATACTCATGATCTCTTTCCCCCTGGTGGGGAATTTCATGCCCTCCCCAAGACTTGAACCTTGCACTCCAGGATAAGTACAAAGTTCAATTAGTCTTGGTACCATTGAGGAGATCATGAGTATGGCTGGGCCGGCCCAAAGAGGGTTAGCAGAGCGCAGAGGCCCAGTCCTTTACTTAGCCTGGAGGTACAAGGTTCGAGTCTGGGGAGGGCATGAAACTTCCCACCAGGGGAAAGAAGGCCATGAGTAGCAAAATGGCTGGGCAGCAGAGAGGCCCAGTCCATTACAGACCCCAACCCCGAATTCTCTTAGCCACACATTCTATTAAGAATTTGAAATGTAATATTTTGCTTCTCAGTGATACTGTAGGCTGACCCAAATATACTTCATGAGCTTGGACCACTGGGATTGTCAAGATTGATTTGATTGTCTCGACTAGCATTGTGTTAGTATTTGGGCTGAAAGAAAGCGTCCGTTTTTCATAGTTTATGAGATGTCCCGAAGCTTTTTCATAGAGGTTGAGACATTCTTTTGCCCTCACCCCTTCTTCCATGGATGCCTGAAAAATATCATATTATCAGCAACGAAGAATAGATGTGAGATTGGAGGGCTGCAGTTTGCAATATTCGCACCCCTAAAAATACATCTATTTTCAAAAGAAGAGAATAGTGCTGAAAGAGCTTGGGCGCAAAGGCGATAAAGGGTCGCCTTGATGTAGACCTCGGTTGGGAATAATTGGCCCACCAAATCTTGGTTCACCACAAATGAATATAACATTATTTTACACTGTTCATGATTTGGTCTATCCACCAGTCGGCAAAGCCGAACCTGTTCATGAATTTCTTCAAAAAATCTCATTCTACTATATCGTACGTCTTACTCATATCTAGTTTCAGAGTAGTGTATTCACTTCAGTCTAACCACCTGTTGCACATCCAATGCATAAATTCAATGCCCAAAATGACATTTTACATGATCAATCTACCTGGGATAAAGGCTCTCTGAGTGCCATCTATGGCATTTGAAAGAATGGGCCTATATCAGTTTGTAGGGGCTCGAAAGATAATCTTGTAGAAAACATTTCATAGACTGGTCTGTATAAAGTCTTTCATGAACATAGGGTTCGAATTTTTTGGGATCAAGGTAATTGGAGTATCATTACACCCTTCCATCGGGTCTCCGTCATTTCTTAAATGTTGCACTTGAAATATCTTGCCAAACTATATTCCAATATTTTTGATAAAATAGTGCTGACAGGTCATCTAGTCCAAAAGCTTTGTTCGGGTGCAAATCAAACAATGCACATAGTATTTCTTCCCCAGTAAAAGGTACGCATAAGACTCGGTTCATGTGATCATCCACACATCGTCCAACAACATCTACCGATTCCATGTCTGATCTAGTAGGAGAGGTGAATGTAAAAAGAAACTCAAAGTAATCCAAAATAATTTCTTTCAGTTCGATTTTATTCGAATGCCAATCTCCATGTCTAGATACAAGCCCCTGTTTTGATTCCTTCCCTGCAATTGGACGTTGTAGCATGGAAATAATGAAAATTTCGGTATCCCTCTTTCAACCAGGTAACTCTGTTCCTTTGTTTCCAATAAATTTCATTTCTTGACTCTAGATCCTCTGTTTTTACCTCCAAATCACAGATAATATTTGCTGATACATTCCAAGAGTTACTCATCCGAAGCTTGTCCAGCCTTCTACAATTAGATTTTATTTTCGTCGTTAAGTTTCTGAATTTATCTTTAGCGCAATTCTATAGCACAAACTTGCGAGAATTCATTTTACCCTTACTAGTACATGCAGTTCATTAGAACCCCACGAAGCCTCTATAGCATCAGTGCATTCATCATCCATTACTTTAGCCAACATTTTTCAATCCGGAATCTGTCCAAATTCGTGGGATTCAACGGACTTTAACAACTCCATAGAATTCATAACATACAAATGTTAAATCATAAAGTATAACAGTAAATTATCAATTATTTTCTTTGATCCAACCTAAATATTTGGATGGATTTCTAAAACTAACGCACAATTTTTTTTCTCTCTCCCACCTCTTTGTCCTCTCCTCTTTATCTCACTCTCTCCTCTCCTCTATCTCATTCTCTGTACTTTTTCAAATGTATTTCATTATTTACTTTAGTCAATCATTTCCTTTTGTCTTCAGATTATTTTTTCATTTTTTCGTCGATCAAGGTATGTGGACCTTGTCTTGCAATAAAATCGATACATTAACCTTACAATAACGAAAATGAATACAATCCTTAACTTTACACAAATGTGTACCCAAAATACTATTACAATCACAAGAACTCGTGTCATCAAGATCGTGCTAAACCAACATTTTACATTCCATAATTTTTACTCGAGGTCATGTGCCATGTATTTGGAATTTACAATAAATAGAAAAAAAATAGAGTTCAAGTCTTTAAGAACTTAGTGAGGGAATAAACTGACTTTTACATATTTATAACGAGACAAACGATATCAATGTAGTAGTTCAATATGAGATGCCATGTATCAGTAATAACATATCAACGAAGTATCTTGTCAAGTGAAATGCAGTGACTACTTAGGATTCTGAAGTGAATATCATAGGCTAAAAAGGTGGCTTACACCAACATTTTGTGTAGCACTTTTTCCACGTACTCAAGTAGGATTCGTACGATCGATCATTTACAAGCCAAGGCGAACTCATATTTCTGGATCGAAGTCCCGTTGTTTAGTGGACTAAAAATCCGGTAAAGAGACCGTCGTCCAAGCTCAATTCATTCAATCTTTCATTCATTCGGTCATTCAATCATTCATTCAATCAGTAGCCGATCGGTGACCAGTCAAGAACCAATAACAGTTCAGAGATCAAATATGCAGGATAATATGATCAATAAAATGATAAATGCACGAGATGATTCAATATATGAATAAATCATAGTTTATGAATATTACAAATTCCAGGCCAAATGCCAAAGACTAATATTAAAGAAACCGGCAGTGAACCTCACCTCAAATACATACTATTCCGGACAAGTCGATGAGACCAAGCCAATATAAATTCCTATCAACATAATTTGAGGGATTTTACACTGGTTAGGACTGATAATGGGTGTTGTAATATTTTAAAAATCATTTTTGGATAAAACTTGTACTGGAAAGTTTTGGTTAAAACCTTAAAAATTCATAACAATTAAAATACTAGTTCAAAAATCACCAAACTTTCCATAAATGTCTAAAAATAGTGCAGAAATGATCGTGAAAAATAGGAATCGGAGTGGTAGGTGTAACTCACACGCCACCTTGCTAAGGCGTGGCCGAGCTCTGGCCGTCACGCGTGATTGGAAATTTTTTCTGGGAACTCCTCTCGACCAGTCCTCCAAGTTTTGTTCAGAATGTATTTTGAAATTCCTGATCGATTTTGCCCATATTTCAAAAAAGGAGATGATGATCAAGCTTGTTTTGGCCGTTCAAAAATAGTGATTCCGACAATTTTTGGGATGATCGGCCGAAATATACTTGAACTCCAAAATAATTTGAACAACTTTTGTATTCAACTCGTTGAATGAACGGATTAGAACATAAATAAATTTAAGATTGAAACAGTCACCTTGAAGCTGATTTTCTAGAAAATTTGACGAAGTGTGCTTCACGGTTTTGATCGATTTTGGAAAAAAACTGTTGATGATCTTGGTACACCTCCAATATTAGTTGATTTCTG
Organism: Henckelia pumila; assembly: GCF_033568475.1. NCBI lineage: Eukaryota > Viridiplantae > Streptophyta > Magnoliopsida > Lamiales > Gesneriaceae > Henckelia > Henckelia pumila. The sequence goes on from NC_133122.1 coordinate 67,399,202, forward strand.
GGTGGAAGAAAAATGCAATATTTTGAGAATTTTTGGACAAGATTTGATATTTTTCTCCTATTTTTCCTTCTCATTTCTCCTTATTTTGGCTCCTTCTTCATCCTCCTAATTCCCTTGATAAATCCCACGGATTTGGGAAAACTTAACTGATGAAAAATTCTTGAAATGAAGTCTATTTATAGGTGGATAATGAAAGAAAAGAGTGACAAGTGTCTAAGCACTAGTTCAAGCCTAGTTCTAATTAACAAGTGTCAAGCTTTAAGAAAAACAAACAAAATAAGAAACATATATATAATTTTATATTTTATTTACTATATTTGTATTTTAATTTGTTTTTCATTTATTTGGAAGTATATTTCATGTGTTTTATGGCTTGTAGCACTCAATATGTGTTGTGAATAAAATTCATCTAAAATAATTAAGTTATTTACTACTTTGCATAGAAATTTTGGGGAGAATAATACTAGTAAGATTTAAAATTTCAGCTAAACACATATTTTTTTTAGGGGTGTTACAAGATAATTTTTTAATTATTAATATATATATATATATAATTTATTATTTTATTTACTATATTTGTATTTTAATTTGTTTTTGATTTATTTGGAAGCATAATTTCATGTGTTTTATGGCTTGTAGCACTCAATATGTGTTGTGAATAAAATTCATCTAAAATAATTAAGTTATTTACTACTTTGCTTAGAAATTTTGGGGAGAATAATACTAGTAAGATTAAATTTAAAATTTCAGCTAAACACATATTTTTGTAGGGGTGTTACAAGATAATTTTTAAATTATTAATAATATTTGTACAAATTTGAAATCAAAACAAAATTATAATTACGAGTTTTTTAAATAAAATTATTACAAAAACCATAAAATTCTATTGGCCTATGAAATCCAAAATCATAAATAAATTTTTCAATAAATAAAATTTAAAATTTTTATCAACTCTTTGAATAAAAAATGATTTTTTATATTTTTTTCGTTAATTTTTTTTCTTCATATTTTCAGTTATTATGTAACTATCATATTTTTATTAAAAATTATATTTACAAAATAAAATATAATTAAATAAACAAAATTCATATAATTCCGTGAAAAAATTTACAAATATCTATAACAATATTGCAAAAAATATGTCAAGAGTCTATAACAATATGTTTGCAAATATGTGAAAGGGTCATAGAAATCTCTTTTGAAATGAGATTTTATGGAAGTCAACAAAAATCTATCAAATACACAAAAGTTCATCCTTTAAAAAAGTCACTAAAAGATGCCAAAAAGCTTTTTTTTTTTTTATTTTTTTTTTCCTTTTTGGTGCTCTATAAATCTTTGGATTTTTTTAAATATATACATCTCAAGATAATTAGGTTAGCTATAGTTTACAAATTAAAACTAATTTTTTCACCTAAAAGGCTAAAACTTTAATATAAATATTTTTTGGGCGCCCTTTTACACTTGGGCTCGAGGCTGAGATCTCTTGGGCCCCTCATGCCCGGCCATATATATAATTACATTGTGGGTAATGAGTTTTGTTCCGCGTGGATTCGAACACATGACACGCCTCAATGCAACTATTTGGAAAATTATAATGAGTTGGGTACACAGCGACGTGTGAACTCGAGAATCGCATTGCGTGTGTGTAATGTTATATATAGATATTATATTATGTATCTATATAACATATATTTATTTTTTAAAAGTATTTGATTTAATATGATTTATTTTGTTGCAATTGATAATTTTATGTGGGTTTTTTTTAAAAAAAATATATTAAAATGAGCATATCAAAAGACCACTAAAATTCTCTTACTTTATATATACTAGTAAATTTGGCACACACGTTGCATGTGTAACGAAATATTTTCTTCTACGATCACTTTTTTATTAATTCTGATCAACATGTTATTGAAAAAAAAATTATTTGAAAAATTAGAAGTCAAATGAAAAATATAATGAAATTGAAAATCGGTGAGGATAATTGGAGTTAGTGCCTAGTAGGTTAGTTAATTGATGTAGTTTTTTGTTTAAAAAAATGTGGAAGAAGACGTGGGTGGGTAGTGGGATAATAAGTGGAAATGTGGAGTTAGATTGGGGGAATGAGTAATGGAATATTAGATGAAAATAAATACGAATATGTGAAAGTCAAAGAGTAAAATGGTCAAAAAAACATGGTGTCCGCATATTAGACTAAGATAAACGATTTCTAAAGAGCTCTCAACTTTTATAAGATAGTATAGATTATTATAAGTGTGAATTGGTGTTCAGTCCCTAAACCCAAAGTCAAATTAAAAATCAGTCCCTTGTCATAAAAAAAGTTGTTTACACTCCCTGAGCCTACATTATTTTTCTTGGATAAAATTAAGTACAAAACATTGAAAATATGGTACAAGTACATGATATTTGAGCACTAATTGTTCAAAATCGAGTACAAAAAAATAAGATTTTGAGCATAAAATCTAAACAACTTTATTAATGTGAACTTGCAACATATGTTTGAGTTAGACCTGGCCACGGTCTGGGTCCGGGTTGGCATTTAGCCAACCCTTAACCGGCCCGCCAATGGCCGGTTCCGGTCCGGGTCGGTGAACCGACGGTTCCGGTCCGGGTCCGGGTCCGGTTAACCGCCGGTTCAGGGTCCGGGCCAAACCGTGCCATTTAAAAAAAAAAAAAAAAATTTGCAGTGCCCCAGCGCTGAATTGGCGGCGCTGGGGCGCTGCCCCTTTGATTTAAATTCGAAGGTGCAGCGCCCCAGCGCTTAATTTGCAGCGTTGGGGCGCTAAATCTTCGAATTAAATTCGAAGGGGCAGCGCTGGGGTGTTGGGGCACTGCACCTTCGAAATTTAATTTTTTTTAAATTTTTAAACAAATTTTTAATAAGACATATTCTTTAAATAATCTCAATCAAATATTTCATATCTCTATAATAAAAATCTATTACATTTATTAAATAAACAATATATTAGAATTTCAACATCTTAATATCTTATGACTTAATATTACAAATCTATTACATTTTATTCTATTTCACTCGCATTTCCTCCCGTCGTAGTTCCGGATATTCCTTCGGTATCATCTTGGTCTTCTTCATCACTTTGAATATGTTGTGTTCGAGTAGCGGCTTTTGACCAATTATTGAGCAAACATTGGGCTTCCAAGTTTTCCGGCCTTAAGCTAGAACGTCTCTCGTCCAATGTATTTCCTCCAATACTAAATGTTTGCTCCACTGCAACTGTTGAAACCGGACAAGCTAGAATTTCTTTTGCCATTATAGCCAAAATTGGATATATTTGTGTTTTTTGTGACCACCATCTCAAAATGTCGAAGTTTTCCTCATCTGTATCACTAAAATCAAAAGTAGTGGTAAAATAATTCTCAAGTTCCTGACTGAAACTTGAGGATCCTCGTGGATGTTTCGTCCGTTCCCTTAATAAAAGTTGTGCTTTAGTAAGTTTAGAAGAAACATTACTAGTTGTAGTGGATTGTGTTTCATGTGAAACAATTTGTCCACCATATTTGATGTTATATTCATTATAAATATCAAGTAAATGAGTTTTAATATTAAACAAAATCAATGAGATAGAAGGAATCATTTCCGCAATAGGCTCCAAAGATTCATAATATAATGTTAACATGTCGCTTAAGCCATTTAATTTAAGTCTAGGATCTAAAATAAAAGTACATAAAAAAATTTCAGGAATGACCAAAAAATATTTTTCCCATTTTGCTTTTATGACGAGAATACATTGAGATAAAGCACTATCATTATAATTAACATGTTCATGAAAAATACAAGCAATCTTACAATAATGTATTAAAACTAAATGTGAAGTAGGGTAATAAACACCGGATAATTGGTCACTAGCATCATTAAAAACTTTTAAAATTTCACAAATACTAGTGCATATGTTTCATTGATTTGAAAACAAATAAATATCACGAGCTTGAATAAATTGATGAAAAAATGTACATAATAAATCTTTATATTCAAAAGAGGATAATAACAATTTGTATGTTGAATTCCAACGAGTTGGAACATCTCGTGCAAACCGCTTAGGCTTCATACCATTTACTCTACAAAATTTTCCCCATTGCTTCATAACTTGAGGATGCGTCCATAAATAATGAATAGCGTTCCTAATTGGTTGAATATGTATGCCTAAACTTTTTAGTCCATCTTGAACACACAAATTTAAAATATGACATGTGCATCTAATATGAAATTTTTTTTCCACCTAGTGATGGTTTACATATTTCAATAAGCTCACTAATACTAGAAGTATTTGCACTAGCATTATCAAAAGACATTGAAAAAACTTTGGTAGTTAGATCATATTCTTCTAAAATAACAAATATAAGTTGCGAAATATTTTGTGTCGTGTGTGATTCGTTGAAACATCTATATGCAAGCAACCTTTTTTGAATGTTTCAATTATTATCAATCCAATGACATGTAATACCCATATATGAACAACTTTGCCAATGATCACTCCAAATATCGGAACACAAAGAAACTTTATTATTCAAACTATAAAATTCCTTAATTAATTCTTTCTTTTGATCAACGACTAACTTTTTCATTGTGCGTTTGAGACTATTTCTTGGAATACGTCTAATAGAAGGATTTGCATTTGTAGAAAGCCAATTTTCAAAAGATAATTTATCGCTAAAACTAAAAGAAAGTTGTTCAACCGCACAAAATTTAGCCGTTTCTTCTCTAAATCTAGCTTCGTTATATTTAAATAATTGAGATTCATTACCCGATTGAGAAGAGAATGCCGGAATTTGAGTTTGACCACGATCAATACCAATTTTCACAGGATGATTTTTCTCGATATGCCGCGTCAAAGTTTCATAACCACCTCCTTGTTTAAATTTGTAACATTTTGAACAATATTTGCATTTGGCTTGCAAATCACCGGAGGAAAGCGTCACCTTGTCGAAGTGTTTGGTGAAGATATCGGATGTCGAACGAGGCACCGCTCGAGTTTGTCTTTGAGAGGCCGCCGGATCGTTCATACTTTCTTGACTTGCATGATGACGTGGTGGTGGTGGTGGTTGTTCAACTTGTTGTCTTTGTTGCGCCTCTTGTCGAATTTCTTGAATTTCATCATCGGAATATTCAAGATCAAATCCATCGACATTGAATTGAGGATACTCGACCTCGGGTGGTATGATGCTCTTTTACTTTCCTTTTTCTTTGTTACTCCTATGACTTGATCCCGCTCCGGACATTTGTAATTGTATAAATATGATAATAAATCAACAATTGACAATAAACCAATAATCAAAACTTGATATTTTTGATAATTCAAGAAATTAAAAGGAATTGAGAATAGAGAGAATTGTGTAAACAAAATGAAAGAAGGTTGGAGGTATTTATAGATAAAATCATAAAAAGTAGATTTTTTTTTTTTTTTTAAAAAAATTAGCCGGTTGACCCGGCGGGTCGGGCGGGTCGACAACGGCCACAAGATCGTGGCCGTTGATCTCAACGGCCATCAACGGCCACGAAATCGTGGCTGTTGAATGATCCAACGGCCACTTGCTAGTGGCCATTGGATCTGGGCGCCCTGATGGGCGCCACGTGTCCAACCCGCCAGGTTGGACGGTTCCAACCCGGCGGGTCGGACCCGTTCAACCCGGCGGGTTGGACCCCCCGGGCTTAGGAAACCGGACCGCCTAGTGGCCGGTCCGGTCCCGGTTCTGGGTCGGGCCCGTTGACCACGGGCCGGTTCCGGGCCCAACCCGGCCCTTGGTCAGGTCTAGTTTGAGTACTCAAAAATCATATATTTGTATCAGATCTAACACATTGGATACTCAAATATCACATATGAGTACCATATTTTCAATGTTTTGTACCGATTTCCATCCAAATAAGATAAATGTGTTATTAATATCAATATTTTCTTAGTACTCAAAAATCATATATTTATACTAGATCTAACACATTTGATACTCAAAATCTAGTATATTAGTACCGTATTTATACTATTTTGTACCGATGGTCATCTAAAAAAACAAATATGTCATTATATCAATATTTGCTTACATATTTGAGTAATAAAAAATCATAAATTAGTACCAAAATTTGAAACAATCCATACTCAAATATCATGTACTTGTACCATATTTTTTATGTTTTGTACCAAATTTCATCCAAAACAAAACATGTGGGTACAGGGATTTTAAACAAAGTTTTTTCTGACATGGGCTGATCACCAATTTAGGTTTAGGTTTGTGGACTGAATTATAATTTACCGTTATTATTATTATTATTATTATAATTATAGATATCTATTGAATTTTCTAAAACATAATTTATCATATAAAATAGATTTAAAGTTTTAAAAATCCATAAATTTAATTTGAACATATTATCTAAAAAACTAAAATCCTAGCTTACTATATATCTCGTGGAAAGTAGAAACTAGTCTTCCGTAATTTTTATTATGAGCTGAAAGAACCGTGACCATATCCTCCATGTGGATTCGAATTATTCCATGCAATATAGGTCAATAGTCTATAGTCTATACAGGATAATAGGAGACCCTAGCTATCAAATTAAATAATACTCGAATTTTTTGGGACCTTTTCATTTGTTTTTTTCTGGCCAACATTATATCATACAAAAATGGTCCCTTGATTTAATTTATTATAATTATTGTCCTAAATTGGAAAACGAAAGCTTAATTAACCAAGTATAACTTTTTTTAATTATGGCCTAAAAGTTGGTGATTGAGAGATAAGTGTGTTTAGACAAGTCTTTTCACACCGACACTCATTAGTCATTTTTGCCATAATTTTCTACGAATGGGCGGGAAATTTATGGTCAATCAAGCAATGATATAAAAAAAATAAAAAGTAGAGAAAGCAGATAGGTTGCTGAGACATAATATTAGTATTGTTGTGAAAAAGTAAAAATTTATGGTAAAAAAGTAAAAATTTCAAAACTCAAAATATATCAAACTCTACACTTCACAAATATTTTTCTCTCAATTCAATTGTATTTTTCATCACAAATGAAGACCTATTTATAGATCCACATTTGAGATTAGTCCAAAAATAAATACATCATCATCTACATCATCACACACTAATTTTCCACATTTTACAACTCAATATTCAACATTCAACATTCAATATTCAACATAATATTAATAATAATAATATTTTTCAACACTCCCCCTTGTGATGATGATCGTGATATGATGACTGTCTTCATTACGTGTTTTATACTGCCTCGTTAAAAACCTTACTAGGAAAAACCCAGTGGGATAAAAACCATAGTAAGGAAAAAAAAAGTGCAGCCACGTAAACTTTCCCTCATGTTAACATGAGTGATTCTTCACATATTCCGCAGATTGCGCATCCCAATGTTGTATATATGCTTTCTGAATATCGTCGTGGGAAGTGCCTTTGTGAAGAGATCTGATGAGTTCTCACTTGATTGAATATAACAGATATCAATATCTTTATTCTTCTCAAGCTCTTGAGTATAGGCAAAGAACTTTGGGGGTATATGTTTTGTTCTGTCATTTTTGATGTATCCTTCTTTCATTTGAGCAATACATGCAGCATTGTCTTCATACAACGTCACAGGCTTCTTGTCTACTGATAATCCACAAGAAGTTTGGATATGTTGTGTCATTGATTTTAGCCAAACACATTCACGGCTTGCTTCATGTAGCGCAATAATCTCAGCGTGATTTGATGAAGTTGTTACGAGTGTTTGTTTCTGTGAACGCCAAGAAATTGCGGTGCCTCCACGAGTAAATACATATCCGATTTGAGAACGTGCCTTATGCGGATCAGATAAATATCCAGCATCAGCATAACCAATGATACTTTGATTGGTGTCTTTTGAGTACAAAAGTCCCAAATCTGTTGTTCCTCGTAGATAACGAAATATATGTTTAATTCCGTTCCAGTGCCTCTTTGTTGGATATGAACTGAATCTTGCCAATAAATTTACAGCAAAAGATATATCAGGTCTAGTGCAATTTGCAAGATACATAAGGGCACCAATGACACTTAGATATGGTACTTCTGGACCAAGAATAACTTCATCATCTCCACATGGACGGAATGGATCCTTTTCTATGTTTAATGATCTTACAACCATTGGAGTACTTAATGGATTTGATTTATCCATATTAAAACGTTTAAGGATCTTTTCTGTATAATTTGCCTGGTGAACAAAAATTCCACATTCTTTTTGTTCGATTTGCAAACCCAGACAATACTTGGTTTTTCCAAGATCCTTCATTTCGAATTATTCCTTCAAGTACATCATAACTTCTTGAATTTTTTTATTCGTTCCAATGATGTTTAAATCATCAACATATACAGCAATAATTACACATCCGGATGTTGTTTTCTTGATGAAAACACAAGGGCATATTGGATCATTTACATATCCTTTTTTCATCAAGTGCTCACTTAGCCGATTATACCACATTCGGCCGGATTGCTTTAACCCATATAATGATCTTTGCAATTTTACAGAATAAAATTCTCTGGGTTTTGAATTTTGTGCTTCAGGCATCTTAAATCCTTCAGGGATTTTCATGTATATATCACTATCAAGAGATCCGTATAAGTAAGCTGTAACAACATCCATAAGACACATTTCCAAATTTTCAGACACTGCCAAACTAATCAAATATCGAAACGTAATTGCATCCATAACAGGAGAATACGTTTCTTCATAATCAATTCCAGGCCTTTGAGAAAAACCTTGTGCAACAAGTCTAGCTTTATATCTGACTATTTCATTTTTCTCATTTCGCTTTCGAATAAAAACCCATTTGTATCCAACAGGTTTTACACCTTCAGGTGTGAGGACTATAGGTCCAAAAACATTGCGTTTATTCAGCGAATCCAATTCAACCTAGATGACATCTTTCCATTTGACCCAATCATGATGAGTTTTACATTCACCAAAAGATTTTGGTTCATGATCCTCATTTTCATTTACGATGTCACAAGCCACATTATAAAAAAATATCTCATCAATATCTTCTATGTCTTTTCGGTTCCATATTTTTCCAGTATTAATATAATTGATAGAGATTTCACGATTCTCGTCAGTTTGTGGTTCTGACAGAATATTTTCATCATCAGGTGATTCTTCTGGAACACCATTTTCTATTTTATGATCGTCGTGTTTCTCTATGCCTTTTATTTTTCGAGGATTTTTATCCTTGGAACCGACTGATCTTCCACGCTTCAAGTGTTTTATGACATCATGAGTGTTTTCAATTTGTTTTTTTGGAATTTCAATTCGAGCAGAGGCATTTACAGCATGTATATATGATTTTGTTACCCCTTTTGTGTCTGCAAATGCATCTGGCATTTGATTTGCAATTCTTTGCATGTGCACAATTTGCTGTACATCTTTCTCACATTGTTTGGTCCTTGGATCCAAATGTAACAATGATGGTACATACCATGTGATTTCTTTTTCGATGTGTTTCTTTTCTCCCCCTAACACTGGGAAGATTTCTTCATTAAAATGACAATCAGCAAAGCGTGCTGTAACCACATCGCCTGTCTGAGGCTCAAGATATCGAATGATTGATGGACTATCATAACCGATATAAATAACGATTTTTCTTTGTGGACCCATTTTTGATCGTTGAGGTGGTGCAATAGGCACATACACCATACATCCAAAAATTCTCAGATGAGAGATATTTGGTTCTTTACCAAATGCAAGTTGCAATGGGGAGAATTTATGATATGCACTTGGTCTGATGCGAATTAATGCCGCAGCATGTAAAATTGCATGTCCTCATATAAAAATAGGGAGTTTTGTTCTCATAATCATTGGTCTAGCAATCAGTTGTAGACGTTTAATCAATGATTCAGCTAATCCATTCTGTGTATGAACATGAGCAACAGGATGTTCAACAGTGATTCCCATTGACATACAATAATCATTGAAAGTCTGGGATGTAAATTCTCCAGCATTATCAAGTCTTATTTTCTTGATTGTATAATCGGGAAATTAATTTCGCAATTTTATTATTTGAGCCATCAATCTTGCAAATGCCACATTTCGAGTTGACAATAAGCATACATGTGACCATCTGCTAGAGGCATCGATCAATACCATAAAGTATCGAAATGGTCCACATGGTGGATGAATTGGCCCACAAATATCACCCTGAATACGTTCAAGAAATATGGGTGATTCAGTTTGGATTTTAGCTGGCGATGGTCTTATAATAAGTTTTCCAAGAGAACATGCTTTACATTGAAACTTATTATTCTGAAAGATCTTCTGGTCTTTCAATGGATGACCATGCGTATTTTCAATAATTCTTCGCATCATTATTGAACCAGGATGTCCCAATCGATCATGCCAATTTGTTAATATTGAAGAACTATTAACCACCATATTTGATTCGATTGGCCTTATATGTGTATAATGCAATCCAGTAGGGAGCATTGATAATTTTTCAATCACATATTTCTTTCCTGATTTATATGTGGTAAGACACATATATTTCTGATTTCCATCAGTTATCGTCTCAGTATCATACCCATGAGAGTATATGTCATTAAAACTCAACAAATTTCTTTTCGATTGTGGTGAATATAAAACATCATTTATCAGAAATTTTGTACCATTAGGTAACAAAAAATGTGCTTTTCCACAACCTTCAATCAAGTCTACAGGACCTGATATGGTATTCACCATTGTTTTTGTTGGTTTTATTTCCAAAAAATATCTTTCATCTCGCAGAATAGTGTGTGTTGTACCACTATCTGGTATGAAAATTTCCATGATATTATTTTCATGTTTGCTCATAGCATTTTCCATATCAAACTTCACAAAAAATGCAATAAAGAAAAATTAATTACAATACAAATGCAAAATATAACATGCTTTATAATACAAGAATGTATGAAAAATACAAATTTGTTACAATGTAGTCCCACCAATATTTTAATCAATGTCTTCGAAATCATTCAAAAAATCTGCAGCATTGAAACTAGTTGAACCAATTAAACGGTCACTATCTTCAACAAAATTTGTCTCTTTTCCTTTCCCCTTTGTCGATTCTTTATAGAGCTTACATAGGTGCTCAGGGGTTCGACAAATATGTGACCAATGTCCTGAAGTGCCACATCTATAACAAACACTCTCATATCTTTTTGAGTGATTTTCATTTTCACTCGTATTTTCATGCTGCCTTTTTGGTGGGTGATTCGTGACGTTCTTTTGAGATGAGTTATTGAAATAACTACCTCGATTATTTTCATATCCACGGCCACGACCACGACCGCGATAATTTTTACGTCCACGTCCACGTCCACGTCCACGCCCATTTTCTCGACCTCGTCCACGACCAAAATCTGGTCTATGCCTTTGATTTTGGTTTTCATTTTTCATTACGATATTTGCTTCAGGAAATGCCGTTGATCCAGTGGGTCGGGATTGATGATTTCTTACTAACAATTCGTTGTTCTTTTCCGCCACAAGAAGACATGCTATTAGTTCGAAATATCTCAAAAATCCACGCACTCTATACTGTTGTTGTAGAGTTATATTCGATGCATGAAAAGTGGAAAATGTTTTCTCAAGCATTTCCATCTCTGTGACTTCAAGTCCACAGAATTTCAATTGTGAGACTATTCGATACATCGCTGAATTATAATCACTGAATTTTTTTAAAGTCTTGGAATCTTAACATATTCCATTCATCACGGGCGGTCGGGAGTATAACTTCCCTTATATGCTCAAATCTTTCTTTCAGCCCTTTCCATAAAATCATTGGGTCTTTTTCTGTGAGATACTCACATTTCAATCCTTCATCAAGATGTCTACGTAAGAAAATCATAGACTTTGCCTTTTCTTGTGAGGATGATATATATTTTCTTTTATGGTATCACTTAGATCCAATGACTCAAGATGCATTTCTACATCGAGAGTCCATGGCATGTAATTCTTTCCGGTGATATCGAGCGCAACGAATTCAATCTTTGTCAAGTTTGACATGGTGGTACTAGAAAAATAACAATGCATTTTATTAGTTAATTTCTATTAGTATGACAATACAAAATAATGGAAGAACGTAGATTACAAGTGCGTATATAAATAGATAAAAAATCTGTGGTGGAAAATCGTCGGTGAATACAAAACTCGTGAGCATGATGATCATAGTCGTTATGATTGTGAAAAAGTAAAAATTTATGGTAAAAAAGTAAAAACTCCAAAACTCAAAATATATCAAACTCTACACTTCACAAATATTTTTCTCTCAATTCAATTGTATTTTTCATCACAAATGAAGACCTATTTATAGATCCACATTTGAGATTAGTCCAAAAATAAATACATCATCATCTACATCATCACACACTAATTTTCCACATTTTACAACTCAACATTCAACATTCAACATTCAATATTCAACATAATATTAATAATAATAATATTTTTCAACAAGTATATGATATTTGAGCTATTGTATTATTTAAAAAATTGAAATCTTTGCTAAAACGTAATATTAGTATATGATATTTGAGCTATTGTATTATTTTAAAAATTGAAATCTCACAGTTAATACTTAATTATAACTTTTAATAAAATAACAAAAATTTAATCTTAGCATTATACATTCACCATATAAAAAGTACGAATTGTATGAATCTAAAGTCTATTTTTTTTTATATAAATTAAGTATTTATTTAACTTGATCAAATACATGAAACACACTTCGTCTATCTATTCTATCTTTTTTTTTATTATCTATTTTAACTATTTTATATATCTTATTAAAATTGAGGGATTGGTGGCCAACCCCTTTACTTTTACCCTTTGTTGACCATGTAATTACAAAAATATCACTTTCACTCTTTTTTTTTTCTTTTCATTTTTGGCGATATCTATTTACAAAATTTCCATTTTTTCTTTCACTATTTTTTTAAATTTTCAATTAAAAAAATTTACAAAATTTTCATTTTTATTTTCACTATTTTTTAAAATTTTCAATTAAAACATTGGAACGTATAATGCACGCACCGCGTGCGTTTGTGTCTGTGCCATGAATCTGGAATATAATCACAGGAACTCGTGTCATCAAGGTCGTGCTAAACCAACATTTTACTTTCCATAATTTTTACTCGAGTTCCTTGTTGGTGATCGGTTAACTCGTGCCCGGAAACACAGCGAAATTTCAAAATTTTTATAGTAAACACCGAGCACTTATGTAGCATTCAAAATCATCAAACATCCATAGGGTGTTTTAGAATATTTTACCTATCAATCTCAAAAGATTGATTTATGGCTCCAACCAAGTTGTGAACAACTTAGCTCTTGAAATGGTAGACCCAATCTATAAGCATCCAAGAGCACACCTTCTTTGAAATAGCTCCTCCTTCGAATCAGGTCCACGACTAGACAGTCTAGATTCACTCTAAATATGCACTAGAATATTTAGAACATTTATCATTGAGATGTAGCTTGCCTTTTCTCCCAAAATCAAAAGACAAAACATGGAGAAAATTGTTATGGAGGGGACGGCCATGTATATGTATATAGGAGAAGAAATGTGCATATTAAGTTATGGTCAAAAGGCACACAAGAGGTTATGCATGAGAATTGGAAGCTTGCATGGAAATTGTGTCACTCTACATAACCCTTCACATTTTCTTTATAATATATAATAATATATATATATATATATACACGTCCAACATATATATATATACACACATATATATATATATATACACACACGACTTTTGAACTTAATTTTAATTAATTATTAAACCTAAACCCACTTAATTTTAATCAATTAATTAAATTTTATCTTATTAAAGTTGAGGGGTTGGTATGTTGGTATGGCCAACCCCTTTACTTTTACCCTTTGTTGATCATGTAATTACAAAAATATCACTTTCACTCTTTTTTTTCTTTTCATTTTTTGCGATATCTATTTACAAAATTTCCATTTTTTCTTTTATTATTTTATAAAATTTTCAATTAAAACAATTTACAAAATTTTCATTTTTATTTTCACTATTTTTTAAAATTTTCAATTAAAACATTGGAACGTATAACGCACGGACCGCGTGCGTTTGTGTCTGTGCCATGTATCTGGAATATAATCACAGGAACTCGTGTCATCAAGGTCGTGCTAAACCCACATTTCACTTTCCATAATTTTTACTCGAGGTCCTTGTTGGTGATCGGTTAACTCGTGCCCGAAAAAACAGTGGAATTTCAAAAATTTTATAGTAAACACCGAGCACTTGTGTAGCATTCAAAATCATCAAACATCCATAGAGTGTTTTAGAATATTTTACCTATCAATATCAAAAGATTGATTTATGGCTCCAACCAAGTTGTGAACAACTTAGCTCTTGAAATGGTAGACCCAATCTACAAGCATTCAAGAGCACACCTTCTTCGAAATAGCTCATCTTTCGAATTAGGTCCACAACTAGACAATCTAGATCCACTTTAAATATGCACTAAAATATTTAGAACATTTATCATTGAGATGTAGCTTGCCTTTTCTCCCAAAATCAAAAGACAAAACTTGGAGAAAATTGTTATGGAGGGGACGACCATGTATATGTATATAGGAGAAGAAAATGTGCATATTAAGTTATGGTCAAAAGGCACACAAGAGGTCATGCATGAGAATTGGAAGCTTGCATGGAAATTGTGTCACTCTACATAACCCTTCACATTTCCTTTATAATATATAATAATATATATATATATATATGTATATATATATATAATCAATTAATTAAATCTAACTTGAACTCATTTAAGCCCACTCGTAAAATAATTATACAACACTATTTTATTTTGAGCTCTACTAGACTCAATAGTATTTAATTAATCCAACACTTGAATTAATTTAATCATTTAAACTTAACAAAGTCTACTAGTGTAAAATTAATTCAACACTTGAATTAATTAATTAAGTTCAAAATAATAGTTTTGAAAATCACCATTTTCAAAAACTAATTATTTATTCAAGTCAACTTTTAATCTTGGAACACATTCACAAATTAAAAGTTACTTTCCCATTTATTATCTATTAGAAGTCAAACTTCTAATTTATTTTACTTATAAACTCCTTTATAAGTTGTTCAACATATTGAATTAATTTTAATCTCAACGGGATCTAGAAAGCTAGTACTTGTGTGACCCTCAATGATTCATTGATACAACTAGAAGTGGGTTCACATCTCCATGTGATTCGGGATCAACAAGTTCCTTATGTGAGCATACCCTATATAGCTCCATTCTTATTAATCAATCCCTTGATAATAAGAACGTCATAAAACTCAAGTCTGATGGTACCCAACCAGTCATGTTAAACGTCTAGCAGCATCACTTACATGACTCCCTATGTATCAAATGATAGTGCCTGTGTTGTGAAAATTGCTCGCAAGCGTACGAGTGTCAAGTTTTAATATAGTGATTAAATCAGATATCGATCCCACAGGGAGTAAAATGAAAATATTCAGTACTTGTAATTAAAATAGTCTAAACTTTATCTAGAAAATCAAACTTTGAGAATTTTTGCAATAAAATAAATAATCAGATGATTTAAAAGCACACACACAACTTTCAGATTAAAAATCAATCAGAGAAAAATGGTCTAGAGGTATAAATTTCACCTGGTTTCAACAACAATCAATCCTAATTAATTAATCTTCATGAATTTCAGTCAATTAATAGCCAAAAACACTTAAGTTTATTATTTCCCTCTCCCGAGCAACAAATAATGTTTATCAACTACAATTAAATTCCAATATCCCTATTAAGAATTTATCGCAGTGATCTATAATAAAACAATGTTCTCTTTAAAAGCTCTGTTAAAATCATACACTCTCCCGAGCTGTATAAATAATTAGCAGTGTATTTTCTAATGTCCTATCAAAATCCCCTCTCCCGAGCAATGATTTCAAATAAATATAACAAATCAATTATTGATCAGATAATTGAAAAGACAATCAATTCTAGAAAAAACAATTAATCTAGAAGAAACTCAATTCAATAAAATCAAAAATTCATGAAAGTGTCTACACCAGGTTCCATCCGACCTCTAGACTATAAAAATTAGTTCATAATAAAATTCTGAAAACAATAAATAATAAATCCAAACATGTTCAGAATTAAATAAAAGATAAAAGAAACAAATCCGTCGTCGATGCCGTGTCCGGACCATCGAACTTCGTCTTCGTTCTTCAAGTTAAGCTCCAGAAAATCTCCAAGAAAATCACACGATCAAACCCTCTGATTTCTGTGTTATGAGTGGCGGCTCCACCCTCTCCTCTGATAAGAATTCCTTTTTATATTTCTCAGCAAAATCCCTTCAAAAAGCCCATAAAATTAATTGCCCGAAATAATTAAAATTTCCAAATCAGCAACGGGGCGGACGCTCAATAGACGGCGTGCCCGCGCCTTGATCTCGAAATCTCAATTCTCTCGTCTTCAATAGCATTGAGCGTTATCTCTTCTCACTTCTCTGTTTAGCGCTCAATCAAGCACTGACCAATAAGCCCAATAATAAAGCCCAATACTATTTCTTCTTCTTTTCTTCTCTTCTGTACGTTTCTTCTATTTTCTTCTCAACTTTCTCAATTCTTTTCTCTTTAATTTATTTCTCCAAATAAATTCAATAATTATTCTTTTCTCCACAAAATTCCATAATTCACTGTAAACACAAAAACAACAAAATACCCACATAAATCTGCTCGAAACAAATATTTAAAAATTAAATCATATATAAATTAAGTGTATAAAATACAATTATCAAATACCCCCAAACTTAGACTTTTGCTAGTCCCGAGCAAAACTATTAAATTCCAAAAACTCATTCTCTCAAAAACCAACAAGAAGAGTCAAGAAATATTATGGAGCAATGGCCTCAACAATGATTTCAAAAATATCAAATCCAATCTCATCCAACCTACTAACACTTGAAAGTTTCAGCCAGAACAAAATAACCGCATAAACTCACAATCTCCGCAACTCACGTTTCAAAACACCTTCATCCGAATTCAATTCAAACATTCATAGATCATGAGGTCTTTTCAAGGTAGCAATAGGATCAAAAATAGGATATAAATCAAAAACACTCACAAATAGATAAATGCAACGAATAAACGTGTAAGTGTTTAGATCAAAATTCATAATCATTAAAAGCATCAATCAACAGTTCATAGGCTAAATTCTCGCAACTCTTCTCCACTAGTATATTGGGCAACTGAGACTCGGTCAATAGGACTTATTCAGCTTATAATGTAAGGCCTGGCTCATGGCTACAAATGAAGGATAAGAATTCAAAAATAAGGAATAATTCATATTTTTATGCTCAATTACGACTCCTTTTTCATTCACAATTTCACTTCTATTTCCCTTCATTTCATTTCTCAACTTTTTCACAACTCTCTCACAAATTTTTTCTTTCTTTCACAACTTTTTCAACCACATTTTTCAACTCTTTTTTCTACTACCTCTTTTCATCTTTTCAATTCATCCACCACACCAATCCTTTTTCTCACAAATAAAACTAGGAGCATAAATATTTTAGCATTCAAATTACTCCCTTAAAGGTAGGAAATAGTGTATAGGCTATTCAGGTAGTTAATGTAGGACCTTGAAATAATGACGAATGGGGGTTTAATCACACGTTTACACGCATGCCATTCGATTTTCAATAAAGCTCAAACAAGATACTAGGGATAACATATTAATAGGTAGCTTGAAAGGCTCAAATGAATTCAGAAAAATTGCCTAAATCATTCATAATCTCAGTTTTGCCTGTATTTCGCCTCGAAGAGTGTTCGAACTAGTTCTAGACAAGTCTCAATCCACAATTAAATCATACAAATCTCAATCAGTGCAGAAAAAATAATCATCAGCAGTTAACGATGATTTTCACAAAAAATTCAGATTTTCTCGTACCTCAATGTACTAATATACAAGTGTAGGCTCAAATAGGCATCTAAAGATAAATTCAATGAAAATTAGGCCCAAAAATTTCAAACAATGCCTCAATCATATCTATGTCTGTATGTCTCAAAAATCAGATTCAAGTATTAATCACAGAGTATATAGGAAATTGTTCATCTAATTGGTTCCATTTTTTCAAAAATATTTTGTCAAATAGGCAGACAATCATGGATTTCAGTTATAGCACAAAAATATTTTCATCAGCCATGCATCCATTTCTTTCTTGACTTCTTTTAAATTCAACTCAACTCAACAACAACAACTAAACTCAACAAAACTTTATATCAATGAAATTCAAAACTCAACTTTCAACCAAACAACTAAATCAAATATTCCAAACAACTAAATCAAACATTGATTCACCCCCCCCAAACTTAATGTAATCATTGTCCCTAATGATTAAAAACAATAAAAAGAACAAGGGACTCATACCTTCGACACCGAGCATCAGGACTCGACGTTATAAACTTCATCTCCATGAAAAAATAATTCTCAACCTCAACCATTGGAAAGGTGATAAGCGCAACATGAATGTCCAAATTAACCTGGCAAGCTTCATATGTTCGATCTTGCATGGTGTTAAACCGCTTGGAGGAGGAGGGGTGCTAGGAGGGCTGCTTGTAGAGTCAAGAGATTCTCACACAGGAGGATGTGCTTATGTTATGCATGTAGATTACTTATGATAGTCCCGAGTTTTAAAGTCATGCATACATCCCTTTTCTTTGAAGTTGTTGATGTTTGTGGATTTTGATACGAGGTGTTTATTTGATATTGCATGCCTGTCTCTTTTACTTAGAAATTATATTTCTAACCGGATTATTTCGGCTGTTGTCTTTGTTTTGTATGTGTAACTTGGCAACAGGAAGATCAGGAGCTGGACCGAGTCGCCTTGGTTAGCTTGGGGTGAGATGGATAGAAGTGAGACTCCGCGTCGTAGGGTCGAGTCTTTTGAACTTGTATTAGTTTTGTTGAGTCGTTGGAACTCTGATTTTAGAACTCGACTTGTTTTGTATTGCGGGAAGGATTTAGAACTTGTGGTATGTTCTGATTTCGTGTTGTATTGTATGTTGGAGCTTGGAATTGATTTGATTCGTGTTTGGCTTGATTTTCTCCAGGTTCCCCTGTTTTCTGTCCGTTTGGCCTGCGCGCGGGCGAGACTTGTCCTCGCGCGCGCGCGAGCTGCCTAGAGTGGCTCGGGTATTTTTGCCCGCGCGCGCGTGAGCCCCTTCCTCGCGCGGGCGCGAGCTTCCCTCGAGGCCACTGGCCCTTTCTCCTGCGCACGCGCGAGGCGATAGCTCGCGCGGGCGTAAGGCGTGTCTTTTAAAAAAAAAAAAAAAATTTCTGTTTTGTTCCCGCGACTTACCGTGTTCGATTATGTTTAATTATTTCGAGTTTAGAATTGGGGTCCCACATTAAGTGGTATCAGAGCCATAAGATTCTTGGAGTCGAACTAGAGTGAGCGGGGTAGATCGAGTCCGCATGAATTGAATTCTCGCATGTGTTTGATTTATTTAAATGATTATTTTAAATACGTGCGAGCATGCTTTATCGATTCTTGAATTAATTAAAATTACATGAGTTGTGATTTAAGTTATAAAGCATGAATTTCGTGAGATATATTTGTCCTTGTACTATTATCCATTTCCGAATATTGTTGAGATTCTTGGGTACTCAGAGCAGAGTTTTGGACACCGAGGTTATGTGTTTGAGATTGTGTTTGAGATTTTGTGTCCTAACCCTTTGGTATCAGATGGCACCTCGACGATCTTTGAGAAGGAACCAACCACCTTTGACTCCTCATTCGACTGAGAATCCGCCGCCAGTGATAACTCCTCCGAATGATCAGGACAGTACAGGAGTGGATGAGTTTGATGCTACTGCAACCCCGATGGAGACTCTTTTGAAAAGATTCCGATCGTTTCGACCGCCTACCTTGACTGGTACCGAGAACTCCATCGACTGTGAGAGTTGGCTAGATGACATGGATGAACTCTTCGATTCTCTTGACTACAACGATGACCGCAGAATCAGGTTAGTCAGTCATCAGTTGCAGGGTGTTGCCAAGAAATGGTGGACTACGACCAAGAGGGCGAACGAGGACCGAGGCACCGTGATTACTTGGGGTGTATTCAAGACTGAGTTCTACAAGCGGTTCTTTCCTGTCTCGTATCGTAAGGAGAAAGGTGCCGAATTTTCGAATCTGAAGCAAGGAAATTTGAGCATCGAGGACTATGTGAGCAAGTTTGACAGCCTTTTGAGGTTCGCACCTCATGTCGCCAATAACGAGGAAGCCAAAGCCGACCATTTCATTAATGGCTTGAACCCGGAGATCTTTACCTTAGTCAATACCGGGAGACCCAACAACTTTGCAGATGCCATGGATCAGGCGAAGGGAGCCGAAGCTGGGATTTTGATGCAACGAGGAAATCAGGCAGCTCCTCAGCAGCAGCAGAGATCTTTTCAGAATCCGCCTGTTCAGTTTCAGCCTCAGCAGTCTCAGTATCAGTACCAACCTTCTCCGCAACCGAATCAGTCTCAGAGGGTTGATGGAGGCAACAGTGGCAGAAACCGGCGAGATCAGTATCGACCAAAGGGGAAGACTTTTAAGAAGTCTGGGAACAGTTCCTCGAGTTCCAGTGGTTCTAGACAGTTCAGTTCTGGGCAGAGTTCAGGGTTCTCTGGAGTATCATGCAGCAAGTGTGGAGGACGCCATCCATCGGATCAGTGTCGTGGTGTGTTTGGTAGTTGCAACATCTGCCAGCAACCGGGTCATTTTGCTAGAGTCTGTCCTCAGCGGGGATCCGATAGAGCTCAGAGCGGTGGTTCTTCCCGACCGTCCGCTCAGCCCAAGAGGTCATCTTCTGCAGTTCATTCCTTTTAGCCCCAGCAGCAGACTCGTCAGGGAGGTAATCAGAATCAGAACCAACCTCCTCCACAACAGGCTAGA
The DNA here is from genome assembly GCF_033568475.1 of Henckelia pumila. Taxonomy (NCBI): domain Eukaryota; kingdom Viridiplantae; phylum Streptophyta; class Magnoliopsida; order Lamiales; family Gesneriaceae; genus Henckelia; species Henckelia pumila. Next base: position 67,420,150 of record NC_133122.1, read on the forward strand.
GTGTTTGCATTGACAGAGGATCAAGCCAATGCAGCCCCGAATAACGTGATAGCAGGTAACTGTTCGATTTTTGGTTATCCTGCGTTTGTGTTGATTGATACGGGAGCTTCTCACTGTTTCATTTCTGAAAGGTTTGTCTTGATGCATGATTTATTTGCTGAGCCTTTATATGATGTTGTTTCTATTACTTCACCTTTGGGTGGAGGAATTGTTTCGGTGAGATTAGTCCGTAACTGCATCTTAGAATCCGAGGGGAATTCGATTGAGATTGGCTGCATTGTACTTGGGTTATTTGATTTTGACTGTATCATTGGGATTGACGCACTGACCAAGTACAGGGCAACGGTAGATTACTTTCAGAAAGTAGTCCGATTCAGACCTGTTATGGCAGACGAGTGGAAGTTTTTCGGTAAGGGTTCTCGATCCCGAATCCCTTTGATTTCTGCTTTGTCCATGACTCGTTTGTTACAGAAAGGAGCAGAGGGATATTTGATCTATGCAGTGGATGTTATGAGGTCTAGTCCTGAGTTGACAGAGATACCAGTGGTTAGCGAGTTTCCTGATGTCTTTCCAGAAGAGATTCCCGGATTGCCGCCGATTCGAGAGATCGAATTCAGCATTGAGCTTGCATCAGGTACTCAGCCTATTTCCAAGGCACCTTACCGAATGGCTCCTTTAGAATTGAAAGAGTTGAAGGAACAGTTGGAGGATCTAATTTCCAAGGGATACATCCGACCTAGCGTATCGCCTTGGGGTGCCCCAGTCCTTTTTGTGAGGAAGAAAGACGGTTCTATGCGACTTTGTATCGATTATCGCCAGTTGAATCAGGCTACCGTTAAGAACAGATATCCTCTCCCTCGAATTGATGATCTTTTTGACCAGTTACAGGGTTCTGCAGTGTACTCGAAGATAGATCTGAGATCAGGGTATCATCAGCTGAGAGTTCGCGACGAGGATGTGCCTAAGACAGCTTTCAGAACCAGATATGGGCATTTTGAGTTCTTAGTCATGCCTTTCGGTTTGACGAACGCTCCAGCGGTTTTTATGGATTTGATGAACCGTGTCTTCCAGCGGTATCTAGATGAGTTCGTCATTGTCTTTATCGACGATATTCTGGTCTATTCGAAGAACCGTTCAGATCATGCCGAGCATTTGAGGACTGTGTTGCAGATTTTGAGATCCGAGCAGTTGTATGCGAAGTTATCAAAGTGCGAGTTTTGGTTGGACCGAGTCGTCTTTCTAGGCCACATTGTATCAGGAGATGGAATATCTGTTGACCCCAGCAAGATCGAGGCAGTTATGAATTGGCCGAGACCGACATCAGTGCCAGAGATTCGCAGTTTCATGGGTTTAGCAGGGTATTACCGTCGATTTATCGAGGGCTTCTCTTCCATTACAAAGCCGATTACCCAGTTGACCCAGAAGAATGCACCGTTTGTTTGGTCCGAGCAGTGTGAGGCCAGTTTCATTAAGCTGAAGAAGAGATTGACCAGCGCTCCGATCTTGTCTATTCCATCAGGTACTGGAGGTTTCTCTGTGTATTGCGATGCTTCTCACCGTGGTCTTGGATGCATTCTGATGCAGAGGAAGCACGTCATAGCTTATGCATCAAGGCAGCTGAAGCCTCACGAGACTCGTTATCCAATCCACGATCTTGAGCTAGCTGCAATCGTGTTTGCTTTGAAGACTTGGCGCCATTATCTGTATGGCGAGTCGTTTGAGATATTTTCTGACCATAAGAGCCTCAAGTAATTGTTTTCCCAGTCCGAGCTGAACATGAGACAGAGGCGATGGATGGATCTGCTGAAGGATTTTGACTGTGAGATCAAGTATTATCCTGGAAAATCGAATGCAGCTGCAGACGCTCTTAGTAGGAAGCTTTGTTCTTTATCTCTTTCTACGATTGGTGTCTCTCGTTTGATTGAATATTGTTGTACTTCTGGGTTGGAGTTTGAGACCGATAGGAGATCCATCAGAGTTTTTGCGATTCAGGCCGAGCCGGAGTTGTTTCAGTTGATCAGAGAGGCACAGAGGTCAGATCCGAGTATTCAGAGTTCGATAGAGAGAGTCCGATCAGGCCACCAGTCCGAGTTTCAGGTCAGGGATGATGTTCTGTTTGTGAATAGCCGTATTGTTGTGCCCGATGTTTTTTAGTTGAGAAAACGTATTCTTCGAGAGGCGCATTGCAGTCGGTTCAGTGTTCATCCTGGAGGCCGAAAGATGTATAACGACTTGAAGACTCAGTTTTGGTGGAAGCAGTTGAAGGAAACCGTCACGAGGTTTGTGTCCCGTTGTCTGAATTGTCAACAGGTGAAAGCCGAGAGGAAGAAGCCAGAGGTTTATTGCACAGTTTGCCTGTTCCGGAATGGAAGTGGGATCACATCACTATGGACTTCGTCACGAAGCTACCACGTTCATTCAGAGGTTGTGATGCAGTTTGGGTAGTGGTTGACTGGTTGACGAAGTCTGCTTGTTTCATTCCGTACCGCATGACGTACCGCCACGACCAGATGGCCGAGTTGTATGTTAGAGAGGTGGTGAGATTGCACGGTGTGCCGAAGTCGATCGTATCAGACAGAGATCCGAGGTTCACTTCTCACTTTTGGCACAGTCTTCAGGCGGCATTGGGTACTCGTTTGCACTTGAGCACAGCGTATCACCCTCAAATCGACGGTCAGTCCGAGCGTATGATCCAGACTTTGGAGGATATGCTTCGAGCCGTGGTACTTGATTTTGGCTCAGGATGGCAGGATTCTTTGCCTTTAGTAGAGTTTTCGTACAATAACAGTTTTCAGACGAGTATTGGGATGGCACCGTTTGAAGCTTTGTACGGGAAGAAGTGCAGATCTTCGTTGTTCTGGGATGATATTTCAGAGTCACCTGAATTAGGTCCCGATATGATTCGTGACATGGCCGATCAGGTGAAGATTATTCAGATGAGGATGAAGACAGCCCAGGATCGCCAGGCCAAGTATGCGAATGTTCGACGTTGACCTCTGAGTTTTGAAATAGGAGACCGAGTTTTCTTGAAGATCTCTCCTTTTCGAGGTACTGTCAGATTCGGGAAGCGAGGGAAGTTGTCGCCTCGTTTTATTGGTCCTTATGAGATTCTGGAGAAGTTAGGCGATCTTGCCTACAAATTGGCTCTTCCCCCTTCTTTGTCCGGAATCCACGACGCGTTTCATGTTTCCATGCTTTGTAAATATCATCCGGATCCGTCCCACGTTCTTCAACCAGATGAGTCCGAGTTGGATGAGACTCTGAGTTACTTCGAGAGACCGATTCAGATCCTTGACAGAAAAGAGAAGCAGCTCAGAAGCAAGTCGATTTCGTTAGTGAAGATTCAGTGGAGTCGTCACGGAGTTGAAGAAGCGACTTGGGAGACCGAATCCGATATGAGGCAGCGATTTCCAGAGTTGTTCGATTGAGGTAAGTTAGTCTTCAGTTTGTTTTGTTTTTGTTCAGTCTGTGATCTGTCAGATTTCAAGGACAAAATCGAATCTTAGAGGGGGAGAATTGTAATGCCCCGATTTTATTATAATTGAGTTTAATCGAGATAATCGGAGTTTTTAGTGATTGAGGATCGTTTTGGTATTTATCAGGGGGTTACTTTGCAAGATTGAAGAAATAAAGGACTGAAATGCAAAAGTGGGATTTTTATATATTATCCTTGCAAGTTGCCTTTTCCCCTCATCACTTCACTCTCCATCCCTCTCCCTCCTCCTCCCATTTTGTACGTACTGAAGAAGCCATGGGAGACGCCATTTCAAGCTTTCTCTCCGCTCGATTCGCTCGATCCGACCGTTAGATTTCATTTCCGAGTTGAGATTCGCGATCACCGCGACGAGGGCTCCGTTTAAACGTAAGTTTTGCTTCGATCTCTCGAACTTCGATTTTGTTGAGTTGTTAGATTTTGATAATACTCGAGTATGTTGAGATTGGAAGTCGGTATATCGTGTATTCGAAGTCGGTTCGGAGTTTGGAAGTCGTTTGAATTTTATATGATTTTTGGAGTTAAATTCGAAAATGGGGTTGTGAGATTTTGTTGGATTTTGATGGTTTTTGATTTGTTTTGTTGATTGAGGAGTTGTTTTGGATGATTTGGGATTGTTGGTTGTTATCGGAGATTTTTGGTTTGACCGATTATAGCCGTTATGCCGTCGGAATCGAGTTTGGATTATTGGTTGTTTTGTTTCGATTTGACTTTCGGGTTTGATTGAATTGGTAGATTGTTACCGAATCCGTATATTCTTCATTTTTCAGATTGGATTGGAGTCTTGGAATTGGATTGAACTTGGAAGTTGAGTCGTGTCGAGAATTGAAGATGGTATATTGATTGAATTTCCTTGTTATGAAGTTTTGTGATTCGATTGATTATTTATTTGAGTTCGTTATTATTTTCAGATTTGAATCTTCGACGGACTCGAAAGGTAAAAGATGACTTTGAATTGAATGAGGTTGAATACTCGAGTTCGATTGATTCTCGAGCCCCGAAAATCACATATTACATGTTTATTTGCTTGTGTGAACTTGTTTGAGTATCTTGTTACACTTGCATTCATATTGAGCCGATTATTCAATTCGTTTGAATTTAGACGATTTAGAGAGCTATATTGAAGTGGGCTTAGATTTTGAGTTTTTCTAAGTACCAGAATACTTCTTATAGTTGCTCTGAAGTCTAGGGGTTGAGTTGAGCGACATCCACCCCGAATGGGTGTGTCGGTGAGTTGTTGTGAATACTTAGCCCCGGGATCCCAACCGAGTATCGATTGACATTTCGATTATTTGATTTGATAGTCCCGAGTTTTAAAGTCATGCATACATCCCTTTTCTTTGAAGTTGTTGATGTTTGTGGATTTTGATACGAGGTGTTTATTTGATATTGCATGCCTGTCTCTTTTACTTAGAAATTATATTTCTAACCGGATTATTCCGGCTGTTGTCTTTGTTTTGTATGTGTAACAGGAGGATCAGGAGCTGGACCGAGTCGTCTTGGTTAGCTTGGGGTGAGATGGATAGAAGTGAGACTCCGCGTCGTAGGGTCGAGTCTTTTGAACTTGTATTAGTTTTGTTGAGTCGTTGGAACTCTGATTTTAGAACTCGACTTGTTTTGTATTGCGGGAAGGATTTAGAACTTGTGGTATGTTCTGATTTCGTGTTGTATTGTATGTTGGAGCTTTGAATTGATTTGATTCATGTTTGGCTTGATTTTCTCCAGGTTCCCCTGTTTTCTGTCCGTTTGGCCTGCGCGCGGGCGAGGCTTGTCCTCGCGTGCGCGCGAGCTGCCTGGAGTGGCTCGGGTATTTTTGCCCGCGCGCACGCGAGCCCCTTCCTCGCGCGGGCGCGAGCTTCCCTCGAGGCCACTGGCCCTTTCTCCTGCGCACGCGCGAGGCGTGTCTTTTAAAAAAAAAAAAAAATAATTTCTGTTTTGTTCCCGCGACTTACCGTGTTCGATTATGTTTAATTATTTCGAGTTTAGAATCGGGGTCTCACACATCTTCTTTTGGAGCACCGCATTGCACTCTTCCGTTAAATTCACTACCTCGTTCTCTAGCAGCCTCCTCTTCTTGGACATCACCTCCTTGATGAACTTCGCATAATTCGGCATTTGCTCCAAAGCTTCAGCAAAGGGAATGTTGATGTGAATCTTCTTAAAAATCTCCAAGAACTTGGAAAATTGCTCGTCCAATGCTTTCTTCTTGAATCTTTGCGGGTAGGGAAGTGGAGGCTTGTACATCGGTTTCGGCTCCAGTTCAGGCTCCTTCTCCTCAACTTTTTCCTCAAGTTTCTTATCCGCAACAGTAGGAATTTGGACTCCAATGTCTTTGGCACTCCGCACTTTTATGGAATTGCACTGCTCCTTGGGATTCACCTCAGTATTGCTAGGGAACTGGCCGCGATTGTTGTCCTTCAGTGCGTTCGCCAACTGCCCAATACTAGTCTCCATGGATTGCAACACTGCGCCCATGTTGGCCATGTGCGTCTCCAAACTGTCAAGTCGAGACTCAGTTCTCGCCATCCTCTTACCTGATTCCTGCACAAAAGTACTAACCACATCCTCCAAAGATGGCTTACCATCACCCTTATTAGTATTGTTAGTATATGATCAATTTTCATTATTCCTCAAATTAGGGTGAAAAGTATTGGGAATAGGATTACCTCTGTATGTTCCATAACCTCGGTAGCCATTAGGATGAATATAATTAACTTCCTCTGGGTTATGTGATCCTTCAACTCCAATGAAATCTGCAACATTAATTTTATTCAAAGAAGCTACCTGTGTAGTCAGTGCAGATAATTGAGCAGTGATGGATGTGAGAGGATCCACTGCATACACTCCAGCTGGCTTCTTGACTCCCACACGCTCAGATGGCCATTGAAAGCTGTTGACCGTCATCTGCTCTAACATATCATAAGCCTGAATATGATCCTTTGCAAATATAGTACCTCCAGCAGCAGAATCAACATTCATCCTTGTAGGCGCATTCAGTCCGTTGTAAAACCACTCGATCTATTCCCAATCTGCAAAATTGTGGTTAGGACAACGTCTTAATAATTCTTTATACCTTTCCCACGCCTCGTATAACTGTTCAGTGTCCATCTGCCGAAAGGTGCTGATCTCGATCTTCAGTTGGGTGGTTTTGGCAGGAGGAAAATATTTTGCAAGAAATTTTTCTGACATCCCCTCCCAAGTAGTGATGCTTCCAAGCGGCAGTGATTGCAACCAACTTCTGGCTTGATCCCTGAGAGAAAACGGAAACAAGCGTAAGCGTATAATATCCTCAGACACACCATTAATTTTTACCGTATCAGTTATCTCCAAAAAGGTGCGTAGGTGTAGATAAGGATCGGCAGTGGCGCTCCCATTAAATTGGTTCTGTTGAACCATGTTGATCAATGCAGGCTTCAGCTCAAAATTGTTTGCATTGATAGTTCCTCGAGCGATTCCAGAATAGTGAGCCTGGATCGTCGGTCTGAAGTGATCTCTAATAGGCACTAGGGAAGCTTGATTTGCTTCTTGTTCAGCCATTCTTTTAATTTCTTCTCTTCTAGCTCGTCTTAAAGCACGTGCAGTGCGCTCGATCTCCGGATCAAACAGTAGAGAATTAGCACTTTGAGATCGTCGCATAGACTGCAATTAAAAGATAAGAAAAAATTAATGAGTAACTTAAAAAATAAAATAAAAACTCTAAATTAAAATCTAGACTAATTGGTAACAAGACTAAAAAATAATCAAAATTTAATCCCCGGCAACGGCGCCAAAAACTTGTTGTGAAAATTGCTCGCAAGCATACGAGTGTCAAGTTTTAATATAGTGATTAAATCAGATATCGATCTCACAGGGAGTAAAATGAAAATATTCAGTACTTGTAATTAAAATAGTCTAAACTTTATCTACAAAATCAAACTTTGAGAATTTTTGCAATAAAATAAATAATCAGATGATTTAAAAGCACGCACACAACTTTCAGATTAAAAATCAATCAGAGAAAAATGGTCTAGAGGTATAGATTTCACCTGGTTTCAACAACAATCAATCCTAATTAATTAATCTTCATGAATTTCAGTCAATTAATAGCCAAAAACACTTAAGTTTATTATTTCCTTCTCCCGAGCAACAAATAATGTTTATCAACTACAATTAAATTCCAATATCCCTATTAAGAATTTATCGCAGTGATCTATCATAAAACAATGTTCTCTTTAAAAGCTCTGTTAAAATCATACACTCTCCCGAGCTGTATAAATAATTAGCAGTGTATTTTCTAATGTCCTATTCAAAATCCCCTCTCCCGAGCAATGATTTTAAATAAATATAACAAATCAATTATTGATCAGATAATTGAAAAGACAATCAATTCTAGAAAAAACAATTAATCTAGAAGAAACTCAATTCAATAAAATCAAAAATTCATGAAAGTATCTACACCAGGTTCCATCCGACCTCTAGACTATAAAAATTAGTTCATAATAAAATTCTGAAAACAATAAATAATAAATCCAAACATGTTCAGAATTAAATAAAAGATAAAAGAAACAAATCCGTCGTCGATGCCGTGTCCGAACTATCGAACTCCGTCTTCGTTCTTCAAGTTAAGCTCCAGAAAATCTCCAGGAAAATCACACGATCATACCCTCTGATTTCTGTGTTATGAGTGGCGGCTCCACCCTCTCCTCTGATAAGAATTCCTTTTTATATTTCTCAACAAAATCCCTTCAAAAAGCCCATAAAATTAATTGCCCGAAATAATTAAAATTTCCAAATCAGCAACGGGGCAGACGCTCAATAGACGGCGCGGGCGCGCCTTGATCTCGAAATCTCAATTCTCTCGTCTTCAATAGCATTGAGCGTTAGCTCTTCTCACTTCTCTGTTTAGCGCTCAATCAAGCGCTGACCAATAAGCCCAATAATAAAGCCCAATACTATTTCTTCTTCTTTTCTTCTCTTCTGTACGTTTCTTCTATTTTCTTCTCAACTTTCTCAATTCTTTTCTCTTTAATTTATTTCTCCAAATAAATTCAATAATTATTCTTTTCTCCACAAAATTCCATAATTCACTGTAAACACAAAAACAACAAAATACCCACATAAATCTGCTCGAAACAAATATTTAACAATTAAATCATATATAAATTAAGTGTATAAAATACACTTATCAGCCTGCAAGAACCAATCAATTATGGTTAACGTACAGTACGGTCCCTTCAATTCATATATCCCGACCGATTCGACAACCATTGGTTTATCGAGAGTTGTCATTGAATCGATAACTATGTGTTATGCCGTAGTTGCATCGAATGTGTAATTGAAGAAATCCCTTTCTTAATTACCACCTACTCTGATCAGAGATTTCAAGCTACATATGCATGAGATCACATAGGATATCCATACCCGTAGGTAAGCGGTGAATCCCCGACTACAATGCATCGACTCCTATATGTTTCGTCACAACACCCAACATTGCAACCTGATGACCCTAGTTGAGTCGGTAAACAAGTCAAAGTGAAGCACTAGCATATAGAGTCTCCATGTTGTCCCGGGTCATAAGGACTAATGGTGTACAACCATAAACTAGGACTATTCCACTCGATAAGTTATAACCACTTGGAAAATCTTTTAGGGAGGGTTGTTCAGTGCACTCTACAAGGAGCACCTATTTGCATGCTTGGAAATCTCCATGTCCTCTACCAATGAAACATGGTACTCACATCACAAATACTAGTCTCAAGCTCGAGCGGCCTTTATCATTATTTGTGGCGGCTGAATCGACTAGGAACAGTTTAGAATATACAGTATTCAAAATATGAGTTTCATGATAGTCATCACATGACCATCTCATATTCTTTCTACTATTTGTATATTCAAGGGCTTTATCTATGCAGCTAGCATGGGTATACAGATAAAGGTGTGCCAAATTAAATAATGTCAAATATTATTAAAATAAAGATTGTCATACAAGAGTTCTCTCAAGGACCATAGACCAACACATTTGGCTCGACGGACACCTACTCTAACAATCTCCCACTTGCACTAGAGCCAACTATCCATATTCTTCAAACCCATTGATTCGCGATACTTTTCGAACAATGGTCCTGGTAAAGGCTTAGTTAGTGGATCATCAACATTATCTGCGGAGGCGACTCTGTCTAACGAGACCTCTCATCTTTCCACAATCTCCCGGATGATGTGGTATTTTCTCAGTACATGTTTGGATTTCTGATGTGACCTTGGTTTTTTTGCCTGAGCAACGGAACCGGTGTTGTCGCAGTACACCGGGACTGGATCAACTCCATTAGGAATAACGCCCAACTCTTGGACGAAATTGCTAATCCAAACAGCTTCCTTTGCATCATCTGAACCGTCCTAAAACTTCTACTGAATTTTTTTAAAAAAATATACTTTATACTTTAATTTAGTTTTTTTTACTATAAAATAATATTAATACATATATTCATGCCCATACATATATATATATATATATATATATATCATGCATAAAAATCCCAATACTAAATTTTTAAATAATATTTCTTTCATAAATTCCATGCAACTTGAACATAAATACGTAAATATAAAAATCCATGCATACTCTAAAAATCCAAAACAATAAAACATGTGCGGAATGTTTATTTTAACTCTCAAACATAAATATCATAAATAGAGCTATGATCATGGGTACTAGCTGCCTGGATGCTCATGCGCCCTCGCCGCCAGTTGGGACCACATTTTCTTCATTATTCTTATACTCACCTGCACCATTTAAATCTAATGAGCCTAGAGGCTCAGCACGTTCTATCCTTATGTAACTACATGAAACCACACACAAGCACACATCATATAAAATACATGCATAATAATTATACGTGCATGATCTTTAAATAATATGCATATAAACATGAAATAAAAATTATACTACTTAATCATCATGCTATAACATATATCATCATACTTAATAAATCTCATAAAATGACTTATCATGATTTATTAGTTCTCAACAGGCCGTATCCATGTCGGTGGCCTCATACTAAGCGATTGATCAATCTTAAAACCAACGTACGCGGCGGTGAGGTTTCCACCTCTGTGCTGCCACTCCACCAGCTCTCTCAGATGAATCCATAGGCTCATCATACATAAACATCATTAGGAAGGTCACCGGGCCCAGGTATCCCGGCCTCCAACCACATCACTTTCCTCCTTCACTTCAACTTCCATAAAAATTATATTTTTCTTAACATGCATTTAAACTTATCATAAAAATTCTTACATGATGTATGAACTTGAAAATTCTCACCTATTTCTTTATTTTCATGAAAATTTGCCCGTAAATATATATTTAATTTATTTTCTTCAAAAAAATCATACTTATATAACTAATAAAATACTTGCATGAAGTAAATATATATTTATGGACTTTTTATTTTTTCAAAGACTTGTTCGAGCTGCTGACCACTTAACTTAAATCCATAAATTCCTAGACTGACTCAAAAATCCAAAAGTCCAACCTAACCTGGCCCATTAAGTTTCATGGGCCCCCAGGCCCATGAAAAATTAATGGGCTTACTAAAAACATAATTTAGGCCCATCAACTTATTTACTTAAAGTTAAATTAATAAAATTATTAACTAACCATTAACTTATAAATTTGACCGATAAAATTACTAAACCCGACACAACTTGGCCCAATAATTCTCATGGATCACACGGCCCACGACAAATTAGTGAGCTCAATTCATTAATTATTAAAGCCCATTAATCTAGTCCAATTAATTAATTAATTAATCAAGCACAACCCAAAATTTATTAACTTAAACTCCTAATTAAATTAAAATAAAACACCAAATCCCAAATAATAAAAATCTAGCCCCGAACCAAAATAATTTGACCCAATAAATTTTTGACCCAACCCGGACTCGAAAAGCGGAGCCCGGCCTGCCAAAACACAAGACACAACCCTAGCTTACCTCTCCCTAAACCCAACTCGAGGCAGCCCTGAGCGGCTTCAGAAAATCTGATCGTGCCGCCTGCTCAGGCCACCTTTGGCCGTGAAACCACCTCCCAGACAGTTCTAACCCAACAAATTTGACCTTAAACCAAGTCCTGTAGAAGGGGAACGAAGCAAAAAAACAGAGACCCTCTGCTGCTGTTCGTGCAGAACGCAACCGCTGAATTCCGGCCGTTCGGCCACCCAGATCCGGCCACCACCGGCCGGATAAATACCTGTAATACTTTCCCCTTTGTCTTGAGGTTCTAACCCAATTGGAATCAGACCTTAACTCGTCCTGTGGACCGAGAATGATCCCTCACACGCAGGTTGCTCAATATGCGACCAAACCTACGTCCAGCTCGATCCTAGCCCAAACCAACGACTAAAGCCACTGGACCATCATCAAAACATGACCCTATGGAACCTAAATCAGACCTCAACCCATTGGTCAGCCCCTAAAACAGCCTTAGATCAGCAGCTATGCAGAAAACGTGGATATGCACCATAAAACATGAATTTGCATTAACATGAGAAGAACTTCATTCAAAACCACAAACACATGCATAATCTGATCATTCAGCTTAAAAAACAATGTAATATGATCTAAATGGTGTTCAAGAATGGATTCGAGACGTGCCTTGATAATTATTTAGACAAAACGACGTAAACGACGTGTATCGGGCTCGTCGGGACGAACGGATCTTCTAAATAATCCAAAAACTTTCAAAGATCGGTTATGGGGCTGGAAAAACTCTGATGGAACGTGAAAATGGTGGAGAAGAGGGTGATGGAGGCGGCTAAGAGGTGAGGCGTGGGTTTGGGAGGGATTTAGGGTATAATATTTAGGATAATCTAGGTTAAATAATTAATAGATAATTAGGATAATTAAATACTCTAGTTTTAAACTTTAAAATACATTCTAATTTGCTAAAACTAAGTAAATCCCGAAATTATAATTAATGGAATTTTTAAAGCTTAATAAAAGTCATTAAAATGACTTATTTTGGGTAAAAATGAACATATAAATATATATATATATATATATATAAATACCATAATTTTCTTAAAATCTTACCTTAAAATAATATTTTAAGGCTCCTAAAAATCTCATAAAATATTTTGAGTGAAAGCTAACATCTCGTCCGTCCACGGTCCTGCCTACGCAATCATAAAATATTTGTTTTTCAAATAAATTCACAAATCACATCATACAGATTTAAATGTCGAAAAACTATTTAAAATATGCAAATAAATCACATAATTCACATAATAACTCATAAAAATAATTTAACACATTTTCACATTATTTTAAAATTATTAAATTCCCTAGTTATGCATGCGGATTTACGTGACAATTTTCTGGGCGTTACATCATCGGATGCAGCAATATATTCTGCCTCAGTGGCTGAATCCGCAGTGCTGTTTTGCTTGGAACTCTTCCAACAAACAGGAGCACCATTGAGCATGAATACAAAACCGGAAGTTGACTTTGAATCATCAACATCGCTTTGGAAGCTAGAGTCGATATAGCCTTCCAATTTTAGTTCTCCACCCCCATAAACCAAGAACATATTCTTAGTCCTTTTCAAATACTTGAGAATGTCTTTCACAGCTTTCCGGTGTGGAAGACCAGGGTTCTATTGATATCTACTTGTAACACTTAGTGCAAATGCCACGTCAGGACATGTAGATATCATCGCATACATGATACTACCAATTGCAGATGCATATGGAATGCGTGTCATCGCCTCTATCTCTGCATCATTCTTGGGAGACATGAACTTGGATAGAGACACATCATGACACATTGGTAGATGTCCTATCTTAGACTCTTCCATCGAGAACCTCTTCACGATGGTATCAATGTATGTAGACTGGGTGAGACCAATCAATATTTTTTATCTATCTCGATAGATTTGTATTCCCAATACAAAATATGCTTCACCCAAGTCCTTCATCGAGAACTTACTCGCTAGCCATATTTTAGTTGATTGCAACATTCCTACATTATTCCCAATGAGTAGAATGTCATCAATATAAAGTACCAGGAATGTCACAGCACTCCCACTGACCTTCTTATACACAAATGGTTTCTCAGGATTCTTAATAAAACCAAACTCTTTGATTGTACCATCAAATCTGAGGTTCCAACTCCTAGATGCTTGTTTTAGACCATAAATAGATCTCTGAAGTTTGCATATTTTATGCTCACTTCCAATAGATGTGAACCCTTCAGGTTGAGACATGTAAATATATTCCTTAATATCCCCATTAAGAAAAGTTGTCTTTACATCCATCTTCCATATTTCATAGTCATACCATGCAGCTATGACAAGCATTATCCTTATATACTTGAACATTGCGACTGGAGAAAAAGTTTCCTCAAAGTCAACTCCTAGCCTTTGAGTATACCCTTTTGCTACCAATCTCGCCTTGAAGGTCACCACCTTCCCATCCGCTCCAAGTTTCCTCTTGTAAATCCATTTACACCCTATAGGAACAATTCCATCAGGTGGATCCACAAGATTCCATACTTGGTTCAAATGCATGGAATTCATCTCAGAATCCATAACTTCAAGCCACTTGGATGAATCGGCATCAGATAACGCTTCCTTGAAGGTACTTGGATCACATCCATGGTTAGCCTCATCCTCGCCCTCTTCAAGAAGCAGACCATACCTCATAGGTGGTCTCGAGATCCTCTCGGATCTTCTAGAAGCTTGTATCTCCTCTCTTGGCTGTTCGGGTATGAGTTCTACAATCGTGGGTGTTTATCAAACTTCTTCGAGTTCTATCATCTCCCATTTTCTATCCAATAGAAATTTCTTCTCCAAGAAGGTTGCATTCCTAGAAACATACACCTTTGTTTCTTTTGGATGATAGAAATAATATCCAAACGAATTCCTTGAATATCCCACGAAGTAGCATAAAATGGATCGAGCATCCAATTTATCTCCCACTGTCTACTTTACATAAGCAGGGCACCCCCATATTCTAAGATAAGAATACTTTGGAGGTTTTTCCCATCCATATCTCATATGGTGCCTTATAAACTGTCTTTGAATGGACATTTTTCAACAACAGTGCCGCTGTTTCAAGCGCATATCCCCAAAAAGATGGCGGCAACTCCGTGAACCCCATCATAGATCGAACTATGTCTATAAAATTTTGGTTACGAAGTTCTGAAACACCATTCAACTAAGGTGTACCACGAGGAGTCCACTGCGAGAGAATCCCATTCTCTCTAAGATACTCTTGGAATTCAGCACTCAAATACTCACCACCTCGATCCGATCGAAGTGCCTTGATGCTTTGTTCCAACTGTTTTTCTACTTCATTTTTGAATTCTTTGAACCTTTCAAAAGCTTCAGATTTGTATTTCATCAAATACACATACCCATACCTAGAGAAGTCATCGGTAAAGGTGATGAAGTAGGAATGTTCGTGCTTAATGGTGATGCTAAGTGGACCACACACATCTGTATGGATCAAATCCAACAGTCCATTGGCTCGCTCCACATGTCCCTTAAAGGGAATTTTGGTCATATTTCCTTTTAGACATAGTTCACAAGTAGTAAGAGAATTAATATCAGACATATCAAACATGCCTTCTCCCACTAGCTTGTTCATCCTTCTTAAAGATATATGACCTAATCGAGCATGCCACAAGTGTGCCGGATTTAGAGTATCTTGTTTTTTCTTGTGTGTTGTTGATATCTCTTGGACATTATACATTGGAATATCTTTCAATTTTAAATTATAGAGATCGTTTTCCAATTCACCTGTACCAATTAAACATTTATTCTTGTAAATATTGCAAACACCTTTGCCAAATAAACAAGAATATCCATCCTTATCAAGCATAGAAATGGAAACAATGTTTTTCATCAAATCTGGTACAAAAAAAACATCTCTCAAAATTAATTTAAAATCATTGTTCAACAATAAGTAAACATCTCCCACTGCTTTGGCAGCAACTCTTGCCCCATTGCCCATCCTCAAAAAGGTCTCACCTTCCCTGAGTCTCCTACTTCTTGCCATCACCTGCAAATAATTACAGAGATGTGAGCCACAGCCGGTATCTAATATCCAAGAAGAAGAGTTAAGTGAAATGTTCACTTCAATGTAAAACATACCCTTTCCAGAACCATTCTGGTCAAGATATTCCTTGCAATTACGCTTCCAATGTCCAAGCTTCTTGCAGTGATGACAGACGTCACTAGTCTTGTTAGCCTTAACTGGTGTGGCTGCCACAACGGGACTCGGAGCTTACCTCTTCAAGGGCACATTATTTTTGGGAGTATGGAAAGAACGCTTTTTTCCCTTCCCACGTGGTCTAATCTTTGCACCAGATGAAGATCCCACATAAAGAACCGACTTCTCTTTCTTGATTGTGGATTCAAACGTAACAAGGATGTTAATCAACTCTTCAAGTGTTGGATCTAACTTGTTCATGTTGAAATTCACCACAAAAGGGTCAAATGAGCTAGGCAGTGACAAGAGCAACACGTTTGTGTTCAACTCAGCTGGTAGCACAAGATCCATGCTAACGAGTTTCTCCACTAGCCCAATCAACTTTAGGCCATGCTCATGGACCGAAGCCCCATCTCGCATGCGCAAAGTGATTAACTCCTTGACAATCGCATGTCGAAGTGGGCGTGTTTGTTCACCAAAAACTTCTTTGAGATGCAAATGAATGTCAGCAGCATGCTTTGCACCCTCAAAACGCCGCTGTAGCTCATCATTCATAGAAGCCTGCATATAACACTTGACTTTCAAGTCATGGTCACACCAATCCTTGTAAGTTTGTAGCTTCTCAGGGCTACAATCAGTCGGAGCCTTATCAGGGGGCGACTCATCAAGTGTATATGCAATCCTCTTCGAGTTCAAGACGATTTTTAGATTTCTTAGCCAATCGAGGTAATTTGGACCGGTCAGTATATGTTTGTCGAGTATTGCAGATAACGGGTTGCGAATTGATGACATTGTCAAAAAAACTTTGTACTGAAAAATAATAACAGATAAATTTTAATGACTATTTTAAAATATTGAATAAGATATAAAGTATAAACTTTAACTTTATAAATTTTTACTCCCACTGTTTTGACATTTTCACTACCCTCTAGTGAAAAACGGGAAACTCTTTTCCTCAGTAGGTGCGTAAGGTCTAATTAGCCAATCATGATCCCAAATAATATCAGCCAATCACAATTCCTAAAAGGTAGTTTCCAATTGCATCTCCATGAAACCCTTACGTAAATTTTTATCTCACGCTTGATTAGAACCCAATAATATGACGTCGTTTATCTTTACGTATCAAGCCTTACCCATCGATATCGAACCTTAATGGACGGTCGCCATGAGTTCCCCCAATAATATGAGCCAAAGTCATGGGAGTTCCACGTAGTTCACATCACCATGTCAATGAATGTCACAGCTTTCCGGCATTCAACCCCCCCCCACCCACCCACCCAATAAAATGAGCCGAGCATTGAATACGGGTAGCGTTCATTATGCATCCATTGTCGATGGAAGACATGAAAATTATAAACAAATTTATAATTCCCCTTTTCGGGCTTGATATAAATTTTGAATCTAATTCAAAATGAGGGTTTTTAATTTTGAAATGGTCTCATCATTAATTTTAAAAATTCGCCATGTTTGTTCGTATGTTTGCCGAATTCATGCAACTTTGTTATTATAAAATAATAACGCACATACTCATTATTTATAATATATAATGCATATATTATAAACAGTAAATTAACAAGGATGATCAATCGCCCCAAAACTATTCGGCCTGTGTGAGCCAAACACGGGCCTAGGTCCAATCCTAGGGAATGCACGGGATGCAAATGCAACAATTACATAAGCTTCAAATATTTAAATGTCTTGGATCTTCATAATTCATTATGGCCCACCATCTTCCAATCTTGATCTTCCACTATCAAATATTTTGCAATAAAATATTCATGGCAAATAGGGATAGATCTCATGGGGTAGGAACGGGCTATAAACCAAGCCCATTTCATAATTTGATAATTATTACAACCATTCAACACAAAATATCCTAGCATACACCTAGAAAATTAGTTTTGGGCTTTTGATCATCCTTCATGCATAATATCACATATCATACACCATCAATTAATTATCACAATAATCAATTGATCAAATATTATATATCTTGGTCCAATCACTAAGCACCACAATTATAAATAAAATTAACAAAATAAACAAACACCTTTGTTTACTTTCCAATTAATAAATTTATAACCGATTTTATTGTAAATCACAATTTACTATAAATAATCAAAGTCACACTTTAACTATTTATTTCATGAGAAAAATCATACATTATAAAAATCAAAATTTTCATAAAAATATCAACTATTATAATCTTAACAACTTAGGGCCCATGACACTTCAATATCCCAAAACACCTTTTGGAAATCTAAGTCGTCATAGTCGTTGCCGGAGTACCTTCGTCGGATTCCCGCCAACCAAATTATTAGTTTTTGAAACGGGCAGCCGAGCTGCCCGAAATGGGAAGCCCCTTGTTTTATAAATTTTTTTCAAAACAACCCCTAAGTTGATGGATTTTGATTTTCTCATGCGGTTAAAAATTTACCTCAACATAATATTCAATAAATACTACAAAAATGAGTAACCTGACTCTGATACTACTGTCGGTGATCGGTTAACTCGTGCCCGGAAACGCAGCGGAATTTCAAAAATTTTATAGTAAACACCGAGCACTTGTGTAGTATTCAAAATCATCAAACATCCATAGGGTGTTTTAGAAGATTTTACCTATCAATCTCAAAAGATTGATTTATGGCTCCAACCAAGTTGTGAACAACTTAGCTCTTGAAATAGTAGACCCAATCTACAAGCTTTCAAGAGCACACCTTCTTCGAAATAGCTCCTCATTTGAATTAGGTCCATGACTAGACAATCTAGATCCACTCTAAATATGCACTAGAATATTTAGAACATTTATCATTGAGATGTAGCTTGCCTTTTCTCCAAAAATCAAAAGACAAAACTTGGAGAAAATTGTTATGGAGGGGACGACCATGTATATGTATATAGGAGAAGAAAATGTGCATATTAAGTTATGGTCAAAAGGCATACAAGAGGTCATGCATGGGAATTAGAAGCTTGCATGAAAATTGTGCCACTCTACATAACCCTTTCACATTAACTTTATAATATATAATAATATATATAATCATATATATATATATATATACACACGTCCAAAATATATATATACATATATATATATATATATACACATGGCTTTTGAACTTAATTTTAATTAATTATTAAACCTAAACTTATTTAAGTTTAATAAATTAATTAGATCTATCTTGAACTCATTCAAGCCCACTGGTAAAATAATTATACAACACTATTTTATTTTGAGATCTACTAGACTCAATAGTGTTTAATTAATCCAACACTTGAA
The DNA here is from genome assembly GCF_033568475.1 of Henckelia pumila. Classification (NCBI taxonomy): domain Eukaryota; kingdom Viridiplantae; phylum Streptophyta; class Magnoliopsida; order Lamiales; family Gesneriaceae; genus Henckelia; species Henckelia pumila. Next base: position 67,439,110 of record NC_133122.1, read on the forward strand.
TTAATTTAATCATTTAAACTGAACAAAGTCTACTAGTGTAAAATTAATTCAACACTTGAATTAATTAATTAAATTCAAAATAATAGTTTTGAAAATCACCATTTTCAAAAACTAATTATTTATTCAAGTCAACTTTTAAACTTGGAACACATTCACAAATTAAAAGTTACTTTTCCATTTATTCTCCATTAGAAGTCAAACTTTTAATTTATTTTACTTATAAACTCCTTTATAAGTTGTTCAACACATTGAACTAATTTTAATCTCAACGGGATCTAGAAAGCTAGTACCTGTATGACCCTCAATGGTTAATTAATACAACTAGCAGTGGGTTTATATCTCCATGTGATTTGGGATCAACAAGTCTCTTATGTGAGCATACCCTATATAGCTCCATTCTTATCAATCAACCCCTTGATAATAAGAACGTCAGAAAACTCAAGTCTGATGGTACCCAACCTGACATGTTAAACGTCTAGCAGCATCGCTTACATGACTCCTTAGGTATCAAATGATAGTGCCTGCAAGAACCAATCAATTATGATTAACGTACAGTACAGTCCCTTCAACTCATATATCCCGACCGATTCGACAACCAATGGTTTATCGAGAGTTGTCATTGAATCGATAACTATGTGTCATGCCGTAGTTGCATCGAAGGTGTAATTCAAGAAACCCATTTTTTAATTACCACGTACTCTGATCAGAGATTTCAAGCTACATATGCATGAGATCACATAGGATATCCATACCCGTAAGTAAGCGGTGAATCCCCGACTAAAATGCATTGTGTAAGGCCCCGGATTAATTAATATTAATCCGAATTTATTAAATTTTAATCCGAGTATATTTAATTTGGGAATATTTAGAGTTTCGATTTAAATTCTAATATTCTTAAATTATTTAGGATTGAAATTGAATGAAAATAAGGGCCGATGACTAAATTGCAATTATTGAAGTCTTGAGGGACTAAAGTGCAATTTTGGTTGAAAGTTATCAGATTTTATTGCAAGACTCAGCATGTGCACGTGTAATTCCTTCTCAAATTCAGAAAATAAGAACAGAGCATTCGAGATCTTCTTGTTTTCTTTAGAATTTTGATCTTCAAATCCTTATATCTTTTGAACCGGTTATCCGATTTCGATTCCGTAAATTGTTTTGGAATCCTTACGACGAGGGATTCGATCTCGTGTAAGTTCTATGTTGTGTTATTGGGATTTCAAAATCAGTATGGAGCAGATATCAGTTTTTTTAGTTATTGATTGTGTTCTTGCATGTGTATCGTTTCTATTTTCGAAACCGGATCAAAGTTGGATGATTGAATGGATTGGTTATGACTTCTAGCATGTATATCGATGAGTATAGCTGCTGATATGATGTTATGTGACTGAGTTTTATAAGATATATGCTGATATATGAATTTGAGTTACAAGTTTCGAAGTCGGGATTACGTCGGTTACCGATTTTGAATCGCTACGTCGGTTACCGATTTTGAATGGATTGGTTATGACTTCTAGCATGTTGAATCGCTACGTCGTTTTAGACATAATTGCGTGAATCCGGCAAGCATGCAATAATTTGAAATTGATGAGACAAATTTTTATAATTAAAAATCCCTCATTTTAAATATGATTTAAAATTGATATCAAGATAAATAAAGGAAATTTAAATTTGTTTAAATGTTCCTACCTTCCATCAACGGTCAATGTATGTGATGCTACCCGCGGATACGGTCCGGCTCATATTATTGGGGGGGCCCATCCGTCGGAAAGCTGTACATTGGATCGACACATGTTGTAAATTGGGTGGAACTCCCATGGGATCGGCTGATATTATTGGGGGATCCACATGGCGACCGTCCATCACAACTTAATATTGATGGGTCATCTTGACATGTCACTTTAAACGGCGTCATATTATTGGGCCCTTATTGGACATGAGGTAAACACATGGGGGTTGCTTTGGAAGCAATTGGGCTCTACCTTTTGAGAATTATGGTTGGCTGATATTATTCGGGACCATAAGTTTGTCAATTGGACTCCATGTTCTCACTAAGGAAAAAGTTTCCCGTTTTCACTAGAGGGTAGTGAAATCGTTAAAATAGTGGGAGTGAGATTCATAAAATTAAATTCGCCTATTTTATGTCTTAGTAAATTGCTTAAACAATCATTGATATATGTCTGTTTTTCTTTTCAGTATTTCATACAATGAATTCGCGTAATCCATTATTCTCGATCCTCGAACAAAACAAGTTGACTGGCGCAAACTATACGGAATGGTTCCGGAAGTTGAAGATTGTCTTGACTTCGGAGAAGATGCTCTACGTGTTAGAGAAATCACCTCCGAAGGAAGCACCAGCTGACGTAAGTCCGGAGGAATTGGCCAAACTTGATGCATGGTGGGACCATGACATCAAGACCAAATGCTATATGCAAGCCTCGATGTATGATGAACTCCAGAGGCGATTTGAGGACACCGTGAATGCTGCTGACATTCACGCTCAACTCAAGGAACTTTTTGGGGCTCAATCGAGGGCTGAAAGGTTCGCTACTGTTAAGGAGCTGATGACGTGTCGCATGCGTGAAGGGACTTCGGTCCGTGATCATGGGGTACGAGTGATTTGGCTCATACAAAAGTTAGCGACCCTTGATTTGGTGTTGGAGCATGAACTCAACGTGGATTTACTGCTTCTGTCTCTTCCTTCTTCGTTTGACGGATTTGTGGTAAATTTTAATATGAACAAGATAGAGGCCACCCTTGAAGAGATGGTCAATATGCTTGTGACATATGAATCCACACTAAAGAAGGATAAACCAGCTTTCTTGGTGGGCTCCTCATCTTCTGCTAAGAAGGGGCCAAGTACGAAGGGTAAGAAACGTTCTGCCCCACCCAAGAAAGTCGAACCCGAGAAGAAGCACAAGACAAAGGCTTCAAACAATGGAAAATCCAAGGATGTTTGCCATTACTGCAAGAAGCCCGGTCATTGGAAGCGCAACTGCAAGGAATATCTAGAGCAGTTGGGAACTGCAAAGGGTATGTTCTATATTGAAATAAACATTTCACTTAATACTACTTCTTGGGTATTGGATACCGGATGTGGATCTCACATTTGCAATGATTTGCAGGTGATGACAAGAAGTCGCAGGCTTAGAATGGGTGAGACCCAGCTGAGGCTCGGGAATGGTTCCAGAGTTGAAGCTACAGCCATTGGAGATGTTTGTTTAATTTTGCAGAACGGTTTTAAGTTATTTTTAAGAGATGTTTTATTTGTTCCGGATTTAATTAAAAACATTATTTCTGTTTCTATGCTAGATAGAGATGGTTATTCTTGCAATTTTGTGAATGGGATTTGCAATATTTACAAGAATGAATGTTTGATTGGAAATGGACAACTTGAAAACGATCTATACAACTTAAAACTAAAAGACGTTCCAATAAATTATATTGATAAACCGGCGACAACAAACAAAAGGAAAATCGATAGTCAAAACCCGGCAAACCTTTGGCACGCTAGACTGGGTCATATTTCCTCAAGGAGGATGAACAAGCTAGTGGGAGAGGGCATGTTTGATATGTTTGATATTAACTCTCTACCTACTTGTGAATCCTGCCTAAAAGGGAAAATGACTAAATCTCCTTTTAAGGGGAAACCTGAGCGTAGTCAAAATCTGTTGGATTTGATCCATACAGATGTTTGTGGTCCATTTAGAGTTGGGACTCAACATGGCCACACCTACTTCATTACCTTTACTGATGATTATTCAAGGTATGGGTATTTATATTTGATGAAATATAAGTCTGAAGCATTTGAAAAGTTCAAAGAATTCAAGGCTGAAGTAGAAAACAAGCTAGGTAAAAGTATTAAAGCACTTCGATCGGATCGAGGTGGAGAATACTTGAGTACCGAGTTTTTGGACTATCTAAAAGAGAATGGGATTCTCTCTCAGTGGACTCCTCCTATGACACCACAGCTGAATGGTGTATCGGAGCGTCATAATCGAACTTTGTTGGACATGGTTCGATCCATGATGAGCTTCACTGAGCTTCCACCTTCGTTTTGGGGCTATGCGCTTGATACGGCGGTATTGTTGTTGAACAACGTCCACACTAAAGCAGTGGACAAAACACCATACGAGTTATGGAATGGAAAAGCTCCTAAGTATTCGTACTTGAGGATTTGGGGATGTCCTGCTTACGTGAAGCGGACAGTGGGAGATAAGTTGGATAGTCGATCCAGCTTATGTTATTTTGTAGGGTATCCGAAGAATTCAATCGGATATTATTTCTATTATCCTGCTGAAACAAAGGTGTTTGTTTCTAGGAATGCCACCTTCTTGGAGAAGGAGTTCTTATTGGATAAGAAAGGCGAGATGATGGAACTCGAAGAAGTTCGAGAAGAACCCGAAATACAAAATAACGATCCTACGCCTCAGGAACCATTACTGAACATGCCTGAACCTAGAAGATCCGAGAGGACTTCTAGACCTCCTGTTCGATATGGTCTTCTTCTTGAAGGGGATCAAGATGAACCCGACATTGGATGTGATCCAAGAAACTTCAAGGAAGCAATTTCTGATGCGGATTCAAATTTATGGCTTGAAGCTATGCAGTCTGAATTGGATTCAATGCATACAAACCAAGTTTGGTCTTTAGTAGATCCTCCTGATGGAATTGTTCCAATAGGGTGTAAATGGATCTACAAGAGAAAGCTTGGGCCTGATGGTAAGGTATTGACCTACAAGGCGCGATTGGTGGCGAAAGGTTACACTCAAAGACAAGGAGTTGACTATGATGAAACCTTTTCACCAGTTGCAATGTTCAAGTCCATAAGAATCCTTATTGCCATAGCTGCATGGTATGACTATGAGATATGGCAAATGGATGTGAAGACTGCCTTTCTTAATGGAGACATTAAGGAAGAAATCTATATGAAGCAGCCAGAGGGGTTCACATCCATGGGAAGCGAGCATAAGGTATGCAAGCTTCAGAGATCAATTTATGGTCTAAAACAAGCATCAAGAAGTTGGAACCAGAAATTTGATGAAACAATAAAAGATTTTGGTTTCATCAAGAACCCGGAGGAACCGTGCGTGTACAAGAAAGTAGTTAAGGATGCTGTGACATTCTTAGTACTTTATGTTGATGACATCCTACTCATTGGGAATGATGTAGGGATGTTGCAGTCAACAAAGATATGGTTATCAGGCAGATTCTCGATGAAGGATTTGGGTGAGACATCCTACATTCTTGGGATACAGATCTATAGAGATAGATCTAAGAGAATGATAGGACTCACTCAATCAACCTACATCGACACCATATTGAAACGGTTTTCAATGGATGGGTCCAAGAGAGGACATCTACCCATGTGTCATGGAGTTTCTTTATCCAAGTCTATGTGTCCCAAGACTGATGCAGAGATAGAGAATATGACACATGTACCATATGCGTCAGCTATAGGTAGTATCATGTATGGGATGATATCTACCAGACCGGATGTAGCATTTGCTCTGAGTGTCACGAGCAGATATCAGGCTAATCCTGGTCAAATGCATTGGAAAGCCGTGAAGGACATTCTTAAGTACTTGCGAAGGACTAAGAATATGTTCATGGTATATGGAGGACGAGATCTAAAATTGGAAGGCTATACCGACTCTAGCTTCCAAAGTGACATGGATGACTCGAAGTCAACCTCTGGATTTGTGTTCATGCTCAATGGCGGTGCTGTCTCTTGGAAGAGTTCCAAGCAGGACACCACAGCGGATTCCACCACTGAGGCTGAATACATTGCAGCATCAGCTGCTGCTAAAGAGGCCGTTTGGATGAGGAAGTTCGTCCAAGAGTTGGGCGTCATTCCTGAATTTGTTGGTCCAGTCCCGGTGTACTGTGACAACACGGGTGCTGTTGCTCAAGCAAAGGAACCAAGGTCTCATCAAAGATCCAAACACGTACTGAGGAAATACCACATCATCCGGGAGATTGTGGAAAGAGGAGACATCACTGTCGAACGAGTGGCCTCTGCAGACAATATCGCTGATCCGCTTACTAAGCCCTTGCCAGGACCATTGTTTGACAAACATCGCGAAGCAATGGGTCTACGTAGTATGACTAGTTGGCTATAGGGCAAGTGGGAGATTGAAAAAGTGGGTGCCCAGTGAGCCAACTTGTGGCTATGGGCTTTGATGACTCTTTGTACAAACGATCTTTTGTTTAATGTAATTTACACTTTTATTAATGGCAATGACTTTATCTTTCTTCATATTGTTATATTATGATATACTATTGTTGTTTTGATAAAGACCTTGAATATACTATAGTGTATGTAAGATGTGGTAGAACATGGGGATGTCTATCATGAAATACATCTTATAGTCACTGTATATTCTAAACTGTTCCTAGTCGATTGAGCCGTCCGATAATAAGGATAAGGATCGCTCGAGTTTGAGACTAGCATTTGCGATGCGGAGTACCACGTTTCATTGGTAGTGAACATGGAGATGTTCGAAGCATGCAAATGGATATTCATAGGATGAATAATCGAACTACCCTATCCGGACTTTCCAAGTGGTTATCACTTATCGAGTGGATAAAGTCCGCGGTTTTGGTTGTACACCATTAGTCCTTACTACTTGAAACATCATGGAGACTCTATATGCTAGTACTGTGCTTTGACTCGTTTACCGACTCTATGGGGGTCATCAGGTGTCGGGATTGGGTACAGTTACAACACATATAGGAGTCGATGCATTGTTGTCAAGGATTCACCACATACTTGCGAGTGTGGATATCCTATGCGATCTGAGGAGATATTAGTGTGACGAATCTCTGGCCAGAGTACTTGATGTGATTTAAGAAATGGTTTCTTAGTAGCACATGCGATGTCACTAATTTGATCTTCAAGATGTATTGCATAGTTATCGAATCTTGAGCGACTCTCGATATACCAATGGTTGTTGATTCGATCGGGATATATGGATGAAGGGACCGTACTGTACGCGAACCAAAATCTACTGGTTCTTGTAGGCACTATCAGTGATACCTAGGGAATCATGGGGCGATGTTGCTAGGCGCTTTACCATGATTCGTTGGGCAAGTCGGAAAGTGTTGTTCCGAGTCACAAGGAGTTGTGAGCCCACGGCTAGCTGTATCCCTGAACCATTGAGGGTCACACAGTGTAATGGAGTTTTAATCCCCGTTGAGATAGTTAAATTTAAAGAGTTAAATTTAATGAATAAAGAAGTTGGACTTCTTAAATAAGAGTAAGGGAGTAGGATTTCCTAAAATGACATAGGGATGGACATTTTTGGAAACCACTGAATTCGGATTCAGGAAAATTTATCTTGACTTTATAATGTGCAGAAATGGTTTCTGTGCACATTGGTGAAATCGGTTCATCAATCGGAGTCACGATGAATTTTATATTAATTTCTGAACGTGCGGGCTTAGCTTGTCGGGCCTCAACTTATCACTAATGGGCCCTAAGCTGTTAGTGGCCTGCATTATAAATAAGTTATTGCAGTACAGAAATTACACACAACTGGTCATAATTTTGAGAGCAAAATTTCGAAAACCCTAGCCTCCTCTCTCTCAAATTCGGCCGCCCCCCTCCCTTCTCTGCGTGAGAAATTCCGGTCTGTGATTTTGAATTGCAGTCTGGAATAGCGAATCAAATTCGTTTATTCTCTTCGTAGAAAACTTCTGATAGATTTTCTAGTGCAATCTATCAGAGGGATTAAACCTCTATTCGTGGACCTGATTGAAGGAGTTCATCGGTTCCAGGGAGAGACAACAAGAGCAGAGAAATCTGTTGGAGTCCAATAATCTCGATTCGAGATTGAAGGTAAAATTTAATAATTGTTATTTAAATTTTACACACACTTATAATTTAATCGTTGAACGGTTGATACCCACACTATGGAATTGTTCCATAATAAAATTTTAAACTTCCGCTGCACCGGGTATCAATCGTGATTGATCTGAACGCCAGTTTCACAACAGGTAGAACACTTAACATGATATGTTGGAAGAACTTTGAAACAAGTTGTGTAATCTTATGTTTTGAGTAGTTTGTGATCTAGTTGAAGTTGTAAAAGCTAGTTTATTATGCTCAAGACTTGATTTATGAGTATATGTATGTTTATAGAAGTTATATCATGCTAGTATCTTTGATTGATGTTGTATTGTGCCAAGATGCAAGCCTTGACAGCAAAAACTTTTCTGCTGAATTTCTGGAAAATGTGCCGTGCTCGATCCGCAGAAGTTGGCGGATCTAGCCAGCCCTGATTTTTCCAAAATAGAGAAGCTGAAAAATGTGCCGTGCTCGATCCGCAGAAGTTGGCGGATCTAGCCAGGTACTATTCACAAAATTTTTTTTTTTTGAATTATTCTTTTTGTGTATTTGTTTTATATATGATTAATTGGTTTTAATCATTAATTGCCCTAAGATGAGATTAGCAACCCGAGGTCCCCACAACAGGTGGTATCAAAGCATAAGTTTCTTGGACTGAGAATAGATGAGTGGGGTTAGATCGAGTCTTTTATTCTGATTTAGTTATTCTTGAAGCATGTTTATTATTTGACTTGATTTACAGCTTTAAGAATTGCATGTTATCTGTTATCTGATATGATTGGAAGCATGTATGATTACGACTAAATCAGATTCGATCTTTTGAGAAGGCATTGTGAGTTGAAACAGAATGGTTTTATCTGAGATTGAACTGTACACTAATCTGTTTGATTATCAGATATGACTCCCCGACCAGCACCGAGGGTTAGACAGACATTGGCTATGAATGAGCCTGAACAGACAAATGCTGCACAGGTCCCAGTGACAGCAACTGAACATGGACAGGGTAGTACTTCTACTGATGAGTTTAGTGATGCTAATCCGATGGAGAAACTTCTGAAACGATTCCAGTCATTCCAACCCCCGAAGTTGCAAGGAACTGAGAATGCTGTGGAATGTGAGAATTGGCTGGAAGATATTGAGCAGTTATATGAGTCTATTGACTATTCAGATGATCTTCGTGTGAGACTGGTTATTCATCAACTGCATGGCCTTGCCAAGAGTTGGTGGATAGCGACGAAGAAAGCATTGGAAAACCAAGGTACTGTTATTACCTGGTCTGTATTTCGAACTGCTTTCTATCAGAGTTTCTTTCCTGTATCTTATCGCAAGGACAAAGGAGCAGAGTTTGCCAGTTTGCAACAGGGGCAGTTGAATATCGAGGAATATGTTGCCAAATTCACTAGCCTGTTGAAGTTTGCTCCACATATTGCTGTTAGTGATGAAGCTCAAGCCGATCAATTCATCAATGGCTTGAATCCTGAGGTGTTTACACTTGTGAACTCGGGAAGACCGAATACCTTTGCTGATGCTCTGAATCGAGCAAAGGGTGCAGAAGCAGGGATATTGAAACAACGAGGAGCATAGTTTGTATCACAGCCAGTGAGACAGTCTCAAGAACAGTCACAGATTCCACCGCCACCTCGATTTGAAGCTGGAGGTAGCAGCAGTGGAAAGAAGAATTTTTTTAAGGGCAAGAGTAAACAGTTCAAGAGATCTGGTGGTAGTAGCTCTTCGAGTTCAGGTAGTTCCCGACAGTCTAGGGCTGGACAGAAGCCTGATGTGTATTGCACCAAGTGTGGTGGACGCCATACCAATGAACAATGCCGATATGTATTTGGAAGCTGCCACATTTTCAACAAGATGGGACATTTTGCACGAGTGTGTCCACAACGAGGATCTGAAGGTGCACATGGTGCGGGATCATCGAGACTGGTAGGTCAATCTACATCTTCTGTTCACTCTTTTCAACCACAGCCTGCAGCACCGAGTAGAGGAGGAGGTCAGACGGTGAATCAACCTCCGAGGCAACAAGCACGAGTGTTTGCATTGATAGAAGAGCAAGCACAAGCAGCACCGGACGATGTGATTGCAGGTAATTGTTTTCTTTCTGGTTATCCTGCCTATGTCTTATTCGATACTGGTGCGTCGCATACCTTCATATCTGAACAATTTGTTACGATGTATTCATTGCTTGTTGAGTCATTAGTTACTGTGGTGTCTATATCTTCACCGTTGGGAAAAAGGTATAGTATCAGTGAAATCTGTTAGAAACTGTGTACTACAGTACGAAGGTAATGAAGTTGAGCTTGACTGTATCATTCTTGGTTTATCTGATTTTGATTGTATAATCGGTATCGATATGTTAACCAAGTACAGAGCAACAGTTGACTGTTTTCAGAAGATTGTGCAGTTCAGACATGATATGACTGATGAATGGAAATTTTATGGTAAGGGATCACGAGCTAAAATTCCTTTGATATCTGTTATTGCTATGACTGATTTGTTACAGAAGGGAGCAGAGGGATTTTTGATCTATGCAGTTGATATACTGAAGTCTAGTCCGAAATTGACTGATATACCGGTGGTGAGTGAGTTTGCAGATGTATTCCCTGATGAGATTCCAGGATTGCCACCGTACAGAGGTAGATTTCGGTATTGAATTGATGTCAGGTACACAGCCGATATCGAAAGCACCTTATCAAATGGCATCGATTGAACTGAAAGAATTGAAAGACCAACTCGAAGATTTGTTGGCCAAGGGATATATCAGTCCGAGTGTTTCCCCTTGGGGTGCTCCGGTGTTATTTGTTCGAAAGAAGGACGGATCGATGAGATTATGTATTGACTACCGGCAATTGAACAAGGCAACGGTAAAGAATCGCTATCCTTTACCTCGTATCGATGATTTATTTGATCAATTGCAGGGTTCGTCGGTATATTCGAAGATTGATCTACGATCCGGATATCATCAATTGAGGGTTAGAGACGAGGACATTCCTAAGACTGCATTTAGAACCAGGTATGGCCATTATGAATTTATAGTCATGCCTTTTGGTCTAACGAATGCACCAGCAGTTTTTATGGGATTGATGAATAGAGTATTTCAAAGATATCTAGACGACTTTGTGATTATCTTTATTGATGATATATTGATATACTCTAAGAATCTGTGTGAACATGCTGATCATCTCCGAACTGTATTGAGAATATTAAGAGAAGAGAAATTGTATGCCAAGTTATCCAAATGTGAGTTTTGGTTGCAGCGAGTTGTTTTTCTTGGTCATGTGATTTCAGGAGATGTCATTTCAGTGGATCCGAGTAAGGTTGAAGCTGTGATCAGTTGGCAGAGACTGACATCTGTGCCAGAAATTCGAAGTTTTATGGGCTTGGCAGGTTATTACCGTCGATTCATTCGAGATTTTTCCTCGATAGCGAAGCCTATTACACAGCTTATACAGAAGAATGCACCATTTCTTTGGTCTGAGGACAGCGCCGATTTTAATAATCCCTACAGGTACGGGTGATTTTGTTGTTTATTGTGATGCTTCTCACCAGGGTTTGGGATGTATTTTGATGCAGAAAGGACATGTTGTCGCTTATGCTTCTCGACAACTGAAACCACATGAAGTCAGGTATCCGATTCATGATCTTGGATTGGCTGCAATCGTTTTTGCATTGAAGATTTGGAGACATTACTTATACGGCGAGAAGTTTGAAATCTTTTTTGATCACAAAAGTTTGAAGTATCTGTTCTCACAGTCTGAATTGAACATGAGACAACGACGATGACTTGATTTATTGAAGGATTTTGATTGTGAAATCAAATATTATCCGGGAAAATCTAACGCAGCAGCAGATGCCCTGAGTAGAAAAGTATGTGCTCTATCTTTATCTACTGTAGGTGTATCTAATTTGATTGAGGATTGTTGTATTTCTGGGTATGTATTTGAGACAGATAGAAGGCCTATGAGAGTGTATGCAATCAGTGCTGAGCCAGAGTTATTGATTCGTATCAAAGAAGCACAGAAATATGATCAGAATGTGCAGAAATCGATTGAAATGATCCGATCAGGACATCATTCTGAGTACAAGGTTAGTGATGATGATATCTTGTATGTGAATAACCGAATAGTTGTTCCCAATATTGCAGACTTGAGACAAAATATTCTTAAAGAAGCCCATTGTAGTCGCTTTAGTGTTCACCCTGGAGGCAGAAAGATGTACAACGACTTGAAGAGTCAGTACTGGTGAAAACAAATGAAGTCTGATGTGACTGAATTTGTGTCTAAATGTTTGAATTGCCAACAAGTGAAGGCTGAACGAAAGAAACCAGGTGGCTTATTACAGAGTTTATCGATTTCTGAATGGAAATGGGATCACATTTCCATGGACTTTGTAACAAAGTTGCCACGATCATCTCGAGGATGTGATGCTGTCTGGGTGATCATCGACAGATTGACAAAATCTGCGTGCTTTATTCCTTACCGAATGACTTATCGTCATGATCAAATGGCGGATCTCTATATTCGAAAAGTGGTAAGACTACACGGTGTGCCAAAGTCGATTGTATCTGACCGAGATCCGAGGTTCACTTCGCACTTTTAGCATACCTACAGGAAGCTCTAGGTACGTGTTTACATTTAAGTACTGCTTATCATCCTCAAACTGACGGTCAATCCGAACGAACTATTCAGACTCTTGAGGATATGCTTAGAGCTGTCGTAATTGATTTTGGGACTACATGGCAAGATTCTATACCACTCGTGGAATTTTCTTATAACAACAGTTATCAGACGAGTATAGAGATGGCACCATTCGAAGCATTATATGGAAAGAAGTATCGATCGCCTTTGTATTGGGATGATGTTTCTGAGGTACCTGAGTTAGGGCCAGATATGATCAGACAGATGACTGAGAAGGTGAAACTGATACAGCAAAGAATGAGAACAACACAGCACAGCACAGACAAGATATGCGAATGTACGACGACGGCCGTTATCTTTTGATCAGGGAGATAGAGTGTTTCTGAAGATTTCACCGTTCAGAGGCACCGTTCGATTTGGCAAACGAGGGAAATTATCTCCGAGGTATATTGGGCCGTATGAGATTCTCGAGAAGATAGGCAATATAGCTTATCGACTCGCTCTTCCTATGTCTTTATCTGGAATACATGATGTCTTTCATTTATCGATGTTGAGGAAGTACATATCTGATGCATCTCATGTGATTCGCTCCAATGAAGCTAAGTTGGATGACAATCTTAGCTATTTCGAGCAACCGATTCAGATTCTTGATAGGAAGACAAAGCAACTCCGAACGAAGACCATTCCATTGGTGAAGATTCAATGGAGTAGACACGGAGTTGAAGAAGCAACGTGGAAAGTCGAAGAAGATATGAAGCAACGATTTCCTTATCTATTTCACTGATGTGAGTTCTTATTCAGTTTTCAGTTATTCTTTATTCTTATGAACATGCGGACTGCATATCTATACTGTTTATGAATTCGAGGACGAACTCATGTCTTAGTGGGGGAGAAATGTAAGGCCTCGAATTAATTAATATTAATCCAAATTTATTAAATTTTAATCCGAGTATATTTAATTTGGGAATATTTAGAGTTTCGCTTTAAATTCTAATATTCTTAAATTATTTAGGATTGAAATTGAATGAAAATAGGGCCGAGGACTAAATTGCAATTATTGAAGTCTTGAGGGACTAAAGTGCAATTTTTGTTGAAAGTTATCAGATTTTATTGCAAGACTCAGCATGTGCACGTGTAATTCCTTCTCAAATTCAGAAAATAAGAACAGAGCATCCGAGATCTTCTTGTTTTCTTTAGAATTTTGATCTTCAAATCCTTATATCTTTTGAACCGGTTATCCGATTTTGATTCCGTAAATTGTTCTGGAATCCTTACAACGAGAGATTCGATCTCGTGTAAGTTTTATGTTGTGTTATTGGGATTTCGAAATCAGTATGGAGCAGATATCAATTTTTTTAGTTATTGATTGTGTTCTTGCATGTGTATCGTTTCTATTTTCGAAACCGGATCAAAGTTGGATGATTGAATGGATTGGTTATGACTTCTAGCATGTATATCGATGAGTATAGCTGCTGATATGATGTTATGTGACTGAGTTTTATAAGATATATGCTGATATATGAATTTGAGTTACAAGTTTCGAAGTCGGGATTACGTCGGTTACCGATTTTGAATCGCTACGTCGTTTAATCGAGTTTTGGAACTTTTTGATAGCCGATATTTGAGTTGAAGTTGTTGTTGAGATGTTTTGAATGTTATAGTATTTTTCTTATTCAGTTTCAGTTGCGTTTGAAGGCTAAACGACACAAGACGCCGACTTGAACTAACGAAGAAAGAGTTGAGGTTTGAAATGCGATTGATTGATGAATTCTTGATGGTTTTGACTCGTTTCTGAAATGATAGATTGATATGAAGTTTGATATATGTATTTTGATTATATCTCACAGATTTGAAGAGTTCAGAACCTCGATAAACGAAGGTATAATGACGACATCGCGAAGTAGGGACTTTGAAACTCAAGAACGACTATTTTTTAGTTGGCCCGCAAAAACCACATACTTGTTTATGTTTTTGATTTGATTGTGATGTTGTCGATCCATCTCAGGTAGTGGATCTTTAAATTTGAGTTGATATGATGCTATATTGAATTGATTCTATGCCAAGGTTGCTGTTAACCTTATTTGCGAGTCGGTTACGAACTCATTAGATGGATATCCATGTCAAGATCAGTTATGAATCTTGATGGCCTCGAAGTTACGTGAATCAATTCGTATTTGAAGCGTTTATGTACTCTATTTGTTGAGTCGAGTTTTAAATAGAGTCGATATGATTTATTTAATGCTTTCTATATGTTGGTTATACTGAGAATTGTATCTCATCGGAGTTTATCCGGCTGTTGTCTTGTTTTGTATGTGTGCATGACAACAGATGGGGCAGGAGCTAGTCATCGACGTCATTAACAGTTGGGAGAGAGTCTAGCACGTGAGGACTTGGGTTGTAGATGTATTTAGAAGCATGGTAGAACACTTAACATGATATGTTGGAAGAACTTTGAAACAAGTTGTGTAATCTTATGTTTTGAGTAGTTTGTGATCTAGTTGAAGTTGTAAAAGCTAGTTTATTATGCTCAAGACTTGATTTATGAGTATATGTATGTTTATAGAAGTTATATCATGTTAGTATCTTTGATTGATGTTGTATTGTGCCAAGATGCAAGCCTTGACAGCAAAAACTTTTCTGCTGAATTTCTGGAAAATGTGTCGTGCTCGATTCGCAGAAGTTGGCAGATCTAGCCAGCCCTGATTTTTCCAAAACAGAGAAGCTGAAAAATGTGCCGTGCTCGATCCGCAGAAGTTGGTGGATCTAGCCAGGTACTATTCACAAAAAAAATTTTTTTGAATTATTCTTTTTGAGTATTTGTTTTATATATGATTAATTGGTTTTAATCATTAATTGCCCTAAGATGAGATTAGCAACCCGAGGTCCCCACACATTGACTCCTATATGTTTCGTCACAATACCCAACATTGCCACCTGATGACCCCAATTGAGTCGGTAAACAAGTCAAAGTGAAGCACTAGCATATAGAGTCTCCATGTTGTCCCGGGTCATAAGGACTAATGGTGTACAACCATAAATTAGGACTATTCCACTCGATAAGTGATAACCACTTGAAAAATCCTTTAGGGAGGGTTGTTCAGTGCACTCTACAAGGAGCACCTATTTGCATGCTTGGACATCTCTATGTCCCCTACCAATGAAACATGGTACTCACATCGCAAATACTAATCTCAAGCTCGAGCGACCTTTATCCTTCTTTATGACGGCTGAATCGACTAGGAACAGTTTAGAATATACAGTATTCCAAATATGAGTTTCATGATAGTCATCACATGACCATCTCATATTATTTCTACTATTTGTATATTCAAGGGCTTTATCTATGCAGCTAGCATGAATATACAGATAAAGGTGTGCCAAATTAAATAATGTCAAATATTATTAAAATAAAGATTTTCATACAAGAGTTCTCTCAAGGACCACCGACCAACACATTTGGCTCGACGGGCACCTACTCTAACAGTCCTGTGCCATGTATCTGGAATTTACAATAAATAGAAGAAAAATAAAGGTCAAGTATTTAAGAACATAGTGAGGAAATCTGAAGTGAATATCATAGGCTAAAGAGATGGCTTTCACCAACATTCGGTGTAGCACTTTCCTCACGTACTCAAGTAGAATCAGCAAGATCGATCATTTACGAGTCAAGGTGAACTCACATTTTCGGACCGAAGTCATGTTATTTAGTGGACTATAAATCCGGTAAATGGACCGTTGTCCAAACTCAATTCATTCAATCTTTCATTCATTCAGTCATTTAATTATTCTTTAAATCAATAGTCAATCGGTGACCAGTCAAGAACCAATAACAGTCCAGAGATCAAATACACAGGATAATAATTAAAATGATAAATGCACGAGATGATTCAACATAGGAATAAATAAATCATATTTTATGAAATGTTACCATAAATTCCAGGCCAAATGCCAAAGACTAATATTGAAGAAATCGGTAGTGAACCTCACCTCAAATACTTACTATTCTAGACCAGTCGATGAGCCCAAGCTAATGTAAATTCTTATAAATATAATTTGAGTGATTTTACACTGGTTAGGACTAATAATGGGTGTTGGAATCTTTTAAAACTCATTTTTGGATAAAACATGTATCGGAAAATTTTGTCTAAAACATTAAAAATTCATAACAATTAAAATACAAGTTCAAAAATCATCAAACTTTTCAGAAATGTCTAAAAATAGTGCAAAAATGATCGAAAGTTGGAAAATAGGAATCAGAGTGGCTGGTGTAACTCATGTGCCACCTTGCCGGCATGTTGTCGAGCCCAGGACGCCACACACGGCTTGATTTTTCTGGGAACTCCTTTCAATCAGGTCTCCAACTTTGTTCAAAATGTATTTTAAAATTCACGACCGATTTTGCCCTTATTTTGAAAAATAAAGATGACGATCAAGCTTGTTTTGGATGTCCATATTTCGGCAACTTTTGGGATCATCGGCCGGAATATACTTGAATTCCAAAAATAATTTGAACAACTTTTGTATTCAACTCGTTGACTGAACGGATTAATTAGAACATAGATAAATTTAATATTGAAACAGTCACCTTGAAGCTGATTTTCTGAAAAATTTGAGGAACAATTCACGGTTTTGAACGATTTTGGAAAAAGTGGTTGATGATTTTGGTGTACCTCCGATATCAGTTGATTTTTGGGTGGAAGAAGATTTTTGGGTAAAATTTTGAAAATTTAATTTTGGAAAATGTTTGATATTTTTCTCCTGCTTTTCCTTCTTATTTCTCCTTATTTTGGCTCCTTCTTCTTCCTAATTCTCTTCATGAATCCCACAAATTTGGGACAACTTAACTGATGAAAAAGGCTTGAAATGAGGTCTATTTATCAATGTTCTAAAAAACGTTAGGCGGTAGACGGGCGATGACCCACCGCCTAGCACCTAGCTGTCAAGACGGGGCCAATGCGGTTTTTTTTTAAAAAAAACCTAAATAATAAATAACTTGGAATATTCACGAGTTTTACTATAAAATATAATTTTTATATCTTATATTTTTTAGTTTTTTTTACCAAATTCTTATAAAATTTTAATAATAATAATTATAAAACAACAACAACAACAATATTTCTGCGCTTCTTCTTTATTTTTGTGTTTGACTTTAATTTTTGTTTGACTTTATTTTATGCGCTTCTTCTTTATTTTTGTGTTTGTTTCTCGCGTTGCATCTCTCTCTTTTAGTTTTTGATTTTTAATATTTTTTTTAAAAAAATAGTAACCACCTAGGCAGATTTCTGTCAGCCTAGGCGACTTGGACGCAGCCTAGGCGAGAGATTGGGCAAAAAACGCCTAGAAGCATAGCCTAGCAAAAAAACGAGGCGGTAGGCAACCGCCCCGCCTAGGCGGCGCTTTTTAGAACCCTGCTATTTATAGATGGAGAATGAAGGAAAAGAGTGAAAAGTGTCTAGGCACTAGTTCAAGCCTAGTTCTAACGTATCAAGCTTAAGAAAATAATAATAAAATAAGAAAAATATATAATTTATTATTTTATTTACTATATTTTTATTTTAATTTGTTTTTGATTTATTTGGAAGCATATTTCATGCGTTTTTTTATGGCTTGTAATACTCAATATGTGTTGTGAATAAAATTCATCTAAAAGAATTCAGTTATTTACTACTTTTCTTAGAAATTTTGAGGAGAATAGTACTAGTAAAATTAAATTAAAAATTTCAACTAAACACATATTATTTTTTAGGGGTGTTACAAGATAATTATTGCATTATTAATAATTCACTAATTTTTTACAATACTTTGAAATCAAAACAAAATTATAATTATGAGTTTGTTTTAATAAAATTATTAAAAATAATAAAATTATGTTGGCCTATAAAATTCAAAATCATAAATAAATTTTTCAATAAATAAAATTTAACTTTTCTTATCAACTCTTTGAATAAAAATTGATTTTATTTTTATTTTTTCCGTTTATGTTTTTTTTCCTTCGTATTTTGAGTTATTATGTAAACTATCATATTTTTATTTAAAAATATATTTTAAAAATAAGATATAATAAAATATACAAAGGTCATATAATTACATGAATAATTTTACAAATATCGATAACAATATTGCAAAAAGTATGTCAAGAGTCTATAAAAATGTAGTGACCCGTAACCCAATTAAGGTAATTAAGGGATTAATCAACAGGAAACGAACCATTAAGAACTAATGGAGATCGGAAGCTCCAAAGGTGGGAACGAAAGTTCCGATAGGATCGAAAGCTCCGAACGGTGATCGGAAGCTCCGATCATGAAGTCAGACATGAGCTCAGCAAAGTGACGTCATTGCTTACGTGTTGATGTGACATCGGAAGTTCCGATGCGGTATCGGAGGTTCCGATCGAGGATCAGAAGTTCCAATCACCATCTATAAATAGAAGTACCGAGTCTCATTTTCACTCGCACCTTCCCTCTCTTCTCTCTCGATTCCTAGGCCTTTTAACTCAGATCTAGGGAGTTCCAGGCGTCCTATGAGGAATCCGAAAGTGGCATAGCGATCCAGGCGTCGTAGCGGAGCTGTGGCCTAGTTTTGAGGCAAGCGACAGCAAAGGGCTGACGACGGACGTAGGTATAACTTTGGCCTCCTAGAAATATTTAAGAGTATGAAATAACTTAGTTAAGACTTTTAGAGCTTATTTAATGATGCACAGATATTTGCATTGTAGACACCTTAGTGTGGACTAGTAGGAGTGTGATATAGACCAGTGGTGCTAGGATTTGCCTGTAGTGTTAGAGGTATGTAAGTACTGACCGAGATAGCCGGCATGATATATTTGCTTATATGTTGCATGCGTATGTGCTATATGTTTTACCAAGTTTTACGGCTTTAGCACATGCATGTTTTTACACCGAACTGCATCTGGTGTGATGTGAGTCATGACAATTTCCATCGGTGATGAGTTACTCCTTATGGATTTGTGTCAGGGGACACTTAGCCCCTGGTTTTGCTATCACTAGGAGCGACCAAGACGGTGGAGTAGACACTATAGTGGATAGGGGAATATACGAGTACCCTGCGAAGTCGCTCTCTTAGCACGGTACTGTATATTCATGGCGCCCTAAGTAGACTGTTTTAACCAGTATTTTTAAAGTCATTTGCTTGCTGCATATTAGTCTATATATCATTGCTTTCGTATTGAGCGGTGTCGCTCACGCCCTGTGTTGGTTTCTTTTTGGGATTCCTTGTGGCAGGGAAGGTTTGAGGCTGGACGGTCCAGGTGACTTGCAGCAGGGTTGAGGTTGTTACCTGTTGCAGCGAGGTTTTAGTGGTAGGGTTTGTTACCCTAAGAATTTCGATCTGGTTGTATAAAAGTATTTATACACTTTATTGTCGTCGGTTGTATTCTGCCGATTGGATTTATTGTATTTTAATTATTCCGCTCTTTACGCTTTTAATATTAATGCATGCGCTAATCAAACTCTGATTTGGTAGTGGACTCGGGTAGGGTCGCTAAATTTATTGGTATCAGAGTGCATTGCAACTGGGAATTAGTAAATCGTATTAATACATTATCTGTTATTTAATTTACAGATGATAGATTACGACGAGAGCCACGACAGTGGAGGTGATGGTAGTTGGGACGGTGGAGACGGTCGTCGACATCACCGTGGACACCGCAAAGAGCGGAGGAGAGTCAGCATGCATAGGTTTATGCAAGTGAGCCCTAAGCCATTAGCTGGAGGCGAGACCCCAGAGGCTGCTGAGGACTGGCTAGAGAGGATGGAGCATTGCTTCAGAGAGTTTCATTTCACAGATGCAGAAAATATGGAGACTCTTGGTTTTCTGCTAGAAGGTCGAGCGAGAAAGTGGTGGAGATCTACTTCCGCACCATTTGTAGCAGCTAGAGGAGCAGCTACTTGGACTGAGTTTCGTACCGTTTTCCAGAGATTGTATTTTCCTCCAGCCCTTCGTCAGACGAAAGCTAGTGAGTTGCTTGGACTGCGACAGGGGACGATGACTATTGAGGAGTATCAGCAGAAGTTCTTTGATCTTCTACCTTATTGCCGCACATCGATGAGAGTTCCGTAACCAAGTATGATCATTTACTTCAGGGTCTTAACCCTGAGAATCACCAGATGGTTGCTGTTGGGAGTGACATGAACTATGAAGGTTTGGTGGACCGTTGTCACCAGGCAGAGGACAGTTTTCGGAGGAACCGGTCTATGATTCCTTCCTTTTCATCCAAACCGACTAGTTCTTTGGGTCCGAGGGGTTCGTCTTTCAAGAAGCAGGGAGGCAGTTCTTCTTCTTCTTCTAGATCTAGAGAAGTGCATCGTTTCGGTAGTCAGGGGATGAGCCGTTGTCGTCAGTGTAGGCATAAGCATCCACGAGGCCCGTGTCCTCGATCGACTGGGGCGTGTTTTCAGTGTGGACATGAGGGAAACATGAAGAGAGATTGTCCTAATCTTATGGGAGGAGCTAGTGGTTCTGAAGGATCCCAGGCTTCAGTACAGCAACTGCTGCACCAGTATCAGCAGCAGCCCTGTAGTAGCCCGGTTCCATTTTACAAGATTAAGTGATTTTAAACATGTTAGAAAATGACATATAATTTTGAAAGTGTCAAAACATGTTTAAGGAGTCCTTATTTGGTTAAAATAAGTGGAAAATCAGATCCGAAACGTCCGAAAATTGTAGGGTAGGTCCCGGGGGTCCAAAACCAGTTTGGAAGCATCCGAAAACAGTTCGGAAGAAGCGGTTCGATCGGAGCTTCTGAACCAGTTCGGAGCTTTCGATCCCCGTTCGGAGCTTCCGATCCCTGTCCAGTGCCAAGTGTCTTCGAGGATTGAACACATAGCTGCAGGTGGAGATCGGAGCTTCCGATCCTACGATCGGAGCTTCCGATCGTGGCCTATAAGTATGGATTCCGAGGGCCACAATTTCACACCAATTCCTATCTTTCTCTCTCGGTTTCAGCCTAGTTTTAGGAGTTTAGGAGTGATTCCATCCTTCCTAGGCTTGGTCCGGAGGTTGGCGAGGCGCTCCAGGGTTGCGGTGGAGTGGTGCCCAAGTTCTAGGGCAATCGTCATCAGTGGGCTAATGACGGACGCAGGTATAGCTTTGACTCCTTATAGTAAATAGGGAGTATGCTATAGCACAGTTAAGGCTTTTAGAATATTGTTATAATGCATGAGTATTTTGCATTGTAGTGCGGATTATAGGCTTGGACTTTAGAGCTGGTATAGCTTGCCTAGTAGAACTAAGGTACGTAAGTACAGACTGAGATAGCCAGCTGAATATACATGTTTATGTGTTGCATAATTATGTGTTGCATTATTATCTGTCATAATATGCATGATTTACTGTTCATGATTTGTATGCGGAATTTGCATACCATGTTGTTCCTGTTATCCTTTTGAGATAACCAGTTGTTCTAGGGTCGCTCAGCCCTAGGGTTGTTGTTATTATACGATCGGGTACCGTGTGACACCCACTGAACCGACGGGGCAGCGTGTACGGTTTTTTACCCAGGACAGTGATAGTCCAAGATCGGGTTCAGTATGTGTGGCACCCACTAGATCTTCGGAGCAGCGTGCGCATACTGGAGGCTCCTATGAACTGAGCATGATTTTCCAGATATGATCCCAGTTACCTAGATCATTCATAGTTCATGTTGCATGCATCATATAGACCTGTATATTCAATACTTTACGTATTGGGCGTTAGCGCTCACGTCCCTGCTTTTATCTCGGACACCCCATTCGACGGGGCAGGTTTTGCAGGTGGACCAGGAGCGAGATCAGTAGTTGATCGGTGACCAGGGCTTGGTAGCAAGGGTCATCAGAGGATTCCTAGATTAAAATTTTATTCGGTATATATTCGATTTGGTTGTATCAAGATTTATTTATCTTGGAATTGTTTGTCTTTAAGATTTTCCGTTGTTATTTCTCTGATTATGTTTAATTAAGTTAAATGCATGCTTAAGTTTTGATTAGTAGGTGATCACGGCGCGGGTCACTACAAGCCTTCTCATCAGCAGTACCAGTAGTCGCAGCCATTGCCGCGACAGACTTCTTCCCGTGGTCATTCTTCCTTACGGCCACGTGTTCAGGGGGAGGTCTTTGCATTGAACCAGGAGCAGGCGGAGGCAGACAGTGACCGTATGATTGCAGGTACCTGTAGTTTATGTGATTTTCCTGCGTATGTCTTGATTGATATGGGTGTGTCATACTCATTTATCTCAGCACATTTTGCTAATAAGTATAGATTGCCGTTCATTCCCTTAGACGTGCTGTTAGTAGTTTCTACTCCGATGGGTAGTGAGATCTTAGCTAAGCGTCTAGTGGTTGGTTGCTCTTTGGATTTCGAGGGGTATCAGCTTAGTGCTAACCTGATGATCCTAGCTATGGAGGATTTCGACTGCATTATTGGGATTGATCTCTTGACTACCTACAGAGCGATAGTAGATTACTATCAGAGGTTTGTTCAGTTTTGTCCTGAGGATGGTGAGTCATGGTACTTCTATGGTGAGGGAGCGCGACCTCCGATGACAGTGGTTTCTGCTCTGAAAGCCCGGCGTGCTTTAGAGTCTGGCGGGCAAGACTACCTTATCTACGCCATCGATGCATCCTTGGAGGGACCAGACATCCAGGAGATACCCATAGTCCGTGAGTTTCCCGATATGTTTCCAGAAGAGATTCCAGGCTTACCACCAAGGAGGGAGATCGAGTTTGGCATTGAGTTAGTGCCAGGGACAACACCGATTTCTAGAGATCCGTACCGTTTATCACCCTCTGAGATGAGAGAGTTGCAGAATCAACTTCAAGATCTTCTTGATAAGGGTTACATTTGGCCGAGTGTTTCTCCATGGGGAGCCCCATTACTTTTTGTTAAGAAGAAAGATGGGTCGATGCGCCTTTGTATGGACTACCGACAGCTTAACCAAGCGACGGTAAAGAATAAGTATCGTCTTCCGCGGATAAATGATCTGTTCGATTAGTTACAGGGTACTTCTGTTTACTCAAAGATCGATTTGCGCTCGGGATATAACCAGTTGAGGGTTAGAGAGGAGGATATCTCTAAGACAACATTTTGTACATGGTATAGTCACTACGAGTTCTTAGTGATGCCGTTTGGATTGACGAATGCTCCAGCAGTCTTCATGGATTTGATGAACAGAGTATTTCGTGACTTTCTGGATAAGTTCGTGGTGGTGTTCATCGACGATATCCTGGTGTATTCTCGCAGTGTTGGCGAGCACGTTTTCCATCTCCGTGCAGTATTGCAGATACTAAGAGAGAGGCAGTTGTATGCTAAGTTGAGCAAGTGTGAATTCTGGATTGATCGAGTTGTCTTCCTTGGTCATGTAATTTCACGAGACGGTGTTTCCGTTGATCCTAGTAAAATGGAAGCCATTTTGAATTGGTCACGCTCGACGACAGTTTTGGAGATTCATAGTTTTCTTGGGATGGCAGGCTACTACCGGAGATTCGTGGAGAATTTTTCTCAAATTTCTAAGCCTTTGACGCAGCTGACGAGGAAGATGTATGTTTCGTTTGGATTTCGGAGTGCGAGAAGAGTTTTCACGAGCTGCGGCGTCGTCTGACTACAGCTCCACTATTGGCTCTACCGTCTGGATCAGAAGGCTTTGTAGTTCACACTGATGCTTCTCTCCAGGGTTTGGGATGTGTGTTATCGCAGAGAGGTCATGTGATTGCCTATGCCTCTAGGCAATTGAAAATTCATGAGGAGAACTATCATGTACATGATTTAGAGCTTGCAGCCATTGTCTTTGCTCTTAAGATGTGACATCATTATTTGTACAGTGAGAAGTTTGAGATCTTCACTGATCATAAAGGTTTGAAGTACTTGTTCACTCAGGCTGAGTTGAACATGAGGCAGCGTCGTTGGATGGATTTGCTGAAGGACTACGATTGTGAGATCAAGTACCATCCAGGTTCTTCCTATCCAGTTGCGGATTCTCTTAGCCGCAAAGTGTACGTGAGTTCGCTTCGTACCAGCTCAGTTGCGCGAGTGGTAGAGGAGTGTTGTTCCTTGGGTTTTACTTTTCGAAATAAGAAGGAACAACAGGGAGTTTGCATTTTGTCAATGCTTGCCGAACCAGCCTTGTATACTCGTATACGTGAGTTGCAGGCCGTTGATCTGAAGATGCAGAAGTTAGCCCGTTTGGCTCAGGATGAGAATACTTCTAGTTTTCATTTGCAAAATGATGGTCTGTTGTGTCTCTCTGGACGTGTGGTAGTTCTTGATGATTCCATGTAGTAGCCCGTACCCTAATTGAGTAATTAAAGGATTAATGCTAATTAAATAAATTGGATATCGGACGGATCGGAAGCTCCGAAGGCACGATCGGAAGCTCCGAACAGGATCGGAAGCTCCGATGAGCGATCGGAATCACCGATGATATTACATCATCCATGACGATTGGCTAGATCGGAAGCTCCGATCACCCCTATCCGGAATCAACAAGTGATATTTTGACACGTGGCAGATCAGGATCTTCGGAAGTTCCAATGGCAGGATCGGACGTTCCGATCGAGGTTCGGACGTTCCGATCAAGGATCGGACGTTCCGATCGTTGTCTATAAATAGAAGGCCGGGGCTTCACTTTCCTTTGCCAATTCCGAGTTTTCCTTTCCATTCTAGTCCTTTTGGAGCTGTTCTAGTCTTCTTAGGCTTGGTCCGGAGGTCGGCGAGACATTCGGGAGTCGTAGCGGAGTTGTGTCCAAGTTCTGGAGGCATCGACATCAAAGGGCTAACGATGGACGAAGGTATAGCTTTTGCTTCCTATAAATATTTAGGAGTATGCAATAGCTTAGTTAAGGCTTTTAGAGCACTTTAATGATAGTAGTATCATTTGGCAGTGTAGAGCAGACTATAGGCGTGGACCTAGAGTTGGTAGAGCTTGCACTGTTTTGAGGTACGAAAGTACTGTTCGAGATATTCTGACTGAGTATGCATGTATTATGTGACTGCATGATTTATATGCCATGATATTATGCTGCATTCATTTGCATCTTGCTGTATCTCTTTCGAGATGTCTGTTAGTAGGGTTGTACCCTATCCTATTAGTAGATGGACTTCCATCGAGTTGGGTCCGGTGTATCCATGGTTATCTCGGTATGGGAGCCACCTCCTGAAGCGACGGCACAGCGTGCTACATACCAGGGCCCGGTCTGTCTCTGTTATCTGATCCTTGACCTCGAGTCTATAGGGAGTTCACTTTGCATGCATGTATACTCATACTCTCGCACTGAGCGTTTTATGCTCACGTCTCGTACTCTGTGTTTCTGGACACCCTATTCCATGGGGCAGGTTTGCGATTGGACGAGGAGGGTGGATCCAGGAGGGGCTAGTCAGTGGTTGGCCAGCTGGAGCTTCGCTTAGGTTTTATTACTGTTGTTTGGGTTTATAAAGCTATTCGATTTGGTTGTATATTATTTGGATAAATTACAGATTCCTTTACTTGGGATTGTATAATATTTATGGTTTCCGCATTTTCATTCTGATATCTGTTTATTTAAGTTAATTGCATGCCTAAGTTCTGTTTAGTAGGTGATCCAGGTAAGGGTCACTACATTTATGGTATCAGAGCATGCAAAAGAATTCTTGGGATTTAGTCTCATCATGAGGTATTTTTGTAGATGGCAAATCGTGACGACCGGAGTTCTCATGGCAGTGTTGGTGGGCGTTGGGGTAATGCCGACCGGGAGCCTCGTCGAGAATGGCGTCATTGTCATCATGACGACGAGCGTTTCACTGTGCGTCGATTCTTAGCTATGGGTCCTAAGCCCTTAGTTGGAGGTGAGTCTCCGGAGGATACGGAGAACTGGTTAGACCGCATGGAGATGACTTTTCAGACTTTCCAATGCACCGAGGAGCAGAAGGTAGAGACCCTTGGCTATCTTCTAGATGGGCGTGCGCGCAGGTGGTGGAGGTTTACTTCTGCACCTTTTGTTGCGGCGAGAGGAGTGGCCACCTGGGCCGAGTTCCGCACAGCTTTCCAAAAGCGGTATTTTCCTCCGGCACTCCATCAGTCGAAGGCAGGCGAGCTACTGAGTCTGCGACAGGGAGCCATGTCTATCGATGAGTATCAGCAGAGGTTCTTTGATCTGCTATCCTATTGCCCCGAGATTGCTGATAGCTCAGAGATGAAGTATAATCTGTTCCTTCAGGGCCTTAACCCTGAGATCCATGACCGTGTGGCGGTTGGCGACGACATGTCCTACGAGGGTTTGGTGAGCCGTTGTCACTAGGCGGAGGACAGCATTCGGCGGAACAGGTCTTTCCCTTAGTCGAGGCCTACTAGTTCTTTGGGTCCCCATGCCCAAACTTTCAAGAAGTCTGGATCTTCTTCTTTCTCTGGTTCTGGAGGTGTTGTCCGTTACGGTAAGAAGGACAAGTGTGATCACTGTGGGAAGAACCATCCATCCGACAAGTTCCGTAGAGCTTCTGGAGCTTGTTTCCGTTGGGGAGAGACTGGTCATATCCGGAGGGATTGTCCACTGTCTGGGGGAGGCGGTTCTGGTTCTGGTTCAGGATCGGGTTCTCAGGCCACCGTATAGCAGAGGTCGCAGGGACAGTCTGCTGGGAGTTCTCATTTGAGGCCACGAGCTTCTGGCCAGGTGTTTGCCCTGAGACATGATCAGGCAGTGGAGGAGAATGAGAAAGTCATCGTAGGTACATTTCTGCTTTTTGGTATACCTGCTCTTGTACTTATTGACACTGGTGCATCTCATTCCTTCATTTCTGCACGTTTTGTTAAGAGGCATAAGTTACCATGCATTGCACTAGTCGTAGTGATGTCTATTTCTACTCCGACGGGCCAATCTGCTTTGGCTAAGCATCTAGTGATGGGTTGCCCTTTAGAGTTCGAAGGAAACATTCTGTTAGCGAATCTCATGGTCCTGGCGATGGACAACTTTGATTGCATTCTGGGAATAGATATGTTGACTACCTATCGAGCTTCAGTGGACTGCTATCAGAGATTAGTACGCTTTCATCCGGAGGGGAGTGAGAGTTGGTTTTTCTATGGTGAGGGAGCGCGACCCCCGATTCCTTTGGTATCAGCTTTGAGAGCCTGTCGAGCTCTAGAGTCTGGCGGGGAAGGCTGCCTTATCTATGCAGTTGATTTGTCCACTGAGAGTATTGGGATAGAGAGCATTCCTGTTGTGGATGAATTTCCAGATGTATTTCCTGATGAGATTCTGGGTTTTTCCTCCTGCTAGGGAAGTCGAGTTTGGCATAGAGTTGATGCCGGGTACTTCGCCTATTTCTAGAGCACCGTATCGTCTGGCTCCGTCAGAGATGCGTGAGTTGAAGAATCAGCTACAGGATCTTTTGGACAAGGGGTACATTCTTCCTAGGATATCTCCTTGGGGAGCTCCTGTTCTCTTCGTGAAGAAGAAGGATGGGTCGATGCGGCTGTGCATTGACTATCGGCAGCTGAATCGAGTCACTGTGAAGAACAAGTATCCGTTGCCTCGTATTGATGATTTGTTCGACCAGCTGCAGGGCACGTCAGTTTACTCCAAGATTGACTTGAGATCTGGGTATCATCAGTTGAGAGTCCGTGATCAGGACGTAGCCAAGACTGCATTCCGTACTCGCTATGGGCATTACGAGTTCCTAGTGATGCCATTTGGTTTGACTAACGCGCCGGCTATATTCATGGATCTGATGAACCGTGTCTTCAGGGAGTATTTGGACAAGTTTGTCGTGGTCTTCATTGACGACATCTTGGTGTATTCGCATAATACGGAAGAGCATGTTTCTCACTTGCGGTTGGTACTGCAGACTCTTCGAGATGAGCAGTTGTACGCTAAGCTGAGTAAGTGTGAGTTCTGGATGGATAGAGTGGTCTTTCTTGGCCATATCATATCCAGGGAGGGGATTTATGTTGATCCAAGCAAGATTGAAGCGGTACTTAATTGGTCGCATCCGACGACAGTTGCTGAGATCCGTAGTTTTCTGGGTCTAGCAGGGTATTATCGTCGCTTCATTCTGAACTTCTCTCAGTTAGCTCGACCGTTGACGCAGCTTACCCGCAAGGGTGTGGATTTTGAGTGGTCCTCCGAGTGTGAGGAGAATTTATGTGAGCTTCGACGGCGGTTGACTTCTGCGCCGGTTTTGGCATTACCGTCAGGATCTGGAGGGTATGTGGTTTACACGGATGCTTCTCTTCAGGGGTTAGGTTGTGTCCTGACTCAGAATGGGCATGTGATCGCATACGCTTCTAGACAGCTGAAGCTTCACGAGGACAACTACCCAGTCCATGATTTGGAATTGGCAGCCATTGTGTTTGCTTTGAAGATCTGGCGTCATTATCTGTATGGCGAGAAATTTGAGATCTTCACCGACCATAAAAGTCTCAAGTATTTGTTCACTCAGGCGGAGTTGAACATGAGGCAGAGACGTTGGATGGACTTGCTTAAGGACTATGATTGCGAGATTAAGTACCATCCGGGAGCTGCTAATCTCACCGCTGATGCCTTGAGTCGCAAGGTGCGACTATCCGCACTTCAGATTTGTTCGATGTCTAGTGCGATCAGTGACTGTTGTACTTCAGGTTATACCTTCAAGCATAAGAAAGGTATGGAGAGTATACAGATGTTTGCGATATTATCTGAGCCAGCCTTGTATTCGCGGATCCGAGATGCTCAGATGTCTGATTCGAAGACCCAGCGTTTAGCTCATCTAGCTAACGAGGGTAGCTCGTCTGGATTTCATTATCAGACAGATGGCTTTCTGTGTTTGTCTGGTAGGCTTGTGATTCCGCAGGATGAAGAGTTGCGAGAGGAGATTTTTTCTCAGGCACATCGCACTAAGTTGAGTATTCATCCTGGGAGCAACAAGATGTACAAGGATCTACGTACTCGTTTCTGGTGGAAGGGAATGAAACGCAGTGTTTATCAGTTTGTTTCGAGATGTTTGGTGTGTCAACAGGTCAAGGCAGAGCACCGACGACCTGGAGGATTGCTTCACAGTCTGCCTATTCCTGAATGGAAATGGGAGTTTATCACAATGGACTTTGTGACCCATTTGCCGGTATCCCCGAGGAACTGTGATGCTATCTGGGTTGTGGTGGACCGACTCACCAAGTCAGCGCATTTAATTGCCTATAGCCAAGAGTACTCTGTGGATCGCATGACACAGATGTACATTCAGGAGATCGTTCGACTTCATGGAGTGCCTGTAAGCATTGTCAGCGATCGGGACCCCAGGTTTACTTCTAGATTCAGGGGGAGTGTTCAGCGTGCGATGGGTACTACTCTCAGTTTGAGTACTGCCTATCATCCGGAGACTGATGGTCAGTCGAAGCGCACTATCCGTACTTTGGAGGATATGCTTAGAGCGTGCGTCATGGATTTTGGTTCAGCCTGGCAGGATCATTTGCCGTTGATCGAGTTCGCTTACAACAACAGCTATCATACTAGTATTGGGATGGCACCTTTTGAGGCGTTGTATGGGCGACGTTGTCGTACTCCACTCTTCTGGGAAGAAGTGGGGGAGAGACAGGCTGAGGGACCGGAGTTTATCCAGCAGGCGATAGATATTGTTGATCAAATCAAGAAACAGATTAAGACTGCATAGGATCGTCAGGCCAGCTATGCTAATATCAAGCGTAGGCCTTTGCAGTTCGACGTCGGGGAGAAAGTGTTTCTGAGAGTGTCACCTTTCCGCAAGATTCTCAGATTTGGCCTTAAGGGCAAGTTGTCTCCCAGGTTTATCGGTCCGTTTGAGATCTTGGAGAACATTGGCGATTTGGCTTATCGACTAGCTTTGCCACCGCATCTATCCAGTATTCACGACGTGTTCCACGTATCTTTGTTGCGATGGTATGTGGCGGATGAATCTCATATTCTGCAGCGGTTTGAGGTTCAGGTAGACAAGGATTTGACTTATGTTGAGAAACCTCTTCGTATCCTGGATTATAAGGATAAGGTTTTACGGAACAAAGTCATTCCTTTGGTTTTAGTTCAGTGGCAGCGCCGAGGCACTGAGGAAGCTACTTGGGAGCTTGAGGACAGGATGCGTAAAGACCATCCTGAGTTGTTTTGATTTCATTCTTTAAGTTGTATTCAGTTGCAAACTCTGTAAACGTTTTATTTGAATAAAGAATGTTTCTGATTTCTATATTGGCATTCGGTACTTAAGATCTGATTTCGAGGACGAAATATCTTAAGTGGAGGAGAATGTAGTAGCTCGTACCCTAATTGAGTAATTAAAGGATTAATGCTAATTAAATAAATTGGGTATCGGACGAATCGGAAGCTCCGAAGGCACGATCGGAAGCTCCGAACAGGATCGGAAGCTCCGATGAGCGATCGGAATCACCGATGATATTACGTCATCCATGACGATTGGCTAGATCGGAAGCTCCGATCAGGATCGGAAGCTCCGATCACCCCTATCCGGAATCAACAAGTGATATTTTGACACGTGGCAGATCAGGATTTTCGGAAGTTCCGATGGCAGGATCGGACGTTCCGATCGAGATTCGGACGTTCCGATCAAGGATCGGAAGTTCCGATCGTTGTCTATAAATAGAAGGCCGGGGCTTCACTTTCCTTTTCCAATTCCGAGTTTTCCTTTCCATTCTAGTCCTTTTGGAGCTGTTCTAGTCTTCTTAGGCTTGGTCCGGGGGTCGGCGAGACATTCGGGAGTCGTAGCGGAGTTGTGTCCAAGTTCTGGAGGCATCGACATCAAAGGGCTAACGACGGACGAAGGTATAGCTTTTGCTTCCTATAAATATTTAGGAGTATGCAATAGCTTAGTTAAGGCTTTTAGAGCACTTTAATGATAGTAGTATCATTTGGCAGTGTAGAGCAGACTATAGGCGTGGACCTAGAGTTGGTAGAGCTTGCACTATTTTGAGGTACGAAAGTACTGTTCGAGATATCCTGACTGAGTATGCATGTATTATGTGACTGCATGATTTATATGCCATGATATTATGCTGCATTCATTTGCATCTTGCTGTATCTCTTTCGAGATGTCTGTTAGTAGAGTTGTACCATATCCTGTTAGTGGATGGACTTCCATCGAGTTGGGTCCGGTGTATCCACAGTTATATCGGTATGGGAGCCACCTCCTGAAGCGACGGCACAACGTGCTACATACCAGGGCCCGGTCTGTCTCTGTTATCTGATCCTTGACCTCGAGTCTATAGGGAGTTCACTTTGCATGCATGTATACTCATACTCTCGCACTGAGCGTTTTATGCTCACGTCTCGTACTCTATGTTTCTGGACACCCTATTCCATGGGGCAGGTTTGCGATTGGACGAGGAGGGTGGATCCAGGAGGGGCTAGTCAGTGGTTGGCCGGCTGGAGCTTCGCTTAGGTTTTATTACTGATGTTTGGGTTTATACAGCTATTCGATTTGGTTGTATATTATTTGGATAAATTACAGATTCCTTTACTTGGGATTGTATAATATTTATGGTTTCCGCAGTTTCATTTTGATATCTGTTTATTTAAGTTAATTGCATGCCTAAGTTCTGTTTAGTAGGTGATCCAGGTAAGGGTCACTACATTCCACATTACGAGAGGAGATTCTATCTCAAGCTCATCGTAGTAGATTTTCTGTACATCCTGGTAGGATGAAAATGTACAAGGATCTACATACAAGGTTTTGGTGGAAAGGAATGAAGCGCAATGTTTACCAGTTTGTATCTCAATGCCTTGTGTGTCAGCAGGTCAAGGCAGAATTTCGACGACCCGGTGGATTGCTCCAGAGTTTAGAGATTTCTGAGTGGAAGTGGGAGCATGTGACGATGGATTTTGTCACCCACTTTCCGATGTCTTCCAGGAACTGCGATGCTATTTGGGTTGTTGTTGATCGATTGTCGAAGTCCGCGCATGTAGTAGCCTGGTTCCATTTTACAAGATTAGGTGATTTTAAACATGTTAGAAAATGACATATAATTTTAAAAGTGTCAAAACATGTTTAAGGAGTCCTTATTTGGTTAAAATAAGTGGAAAATCAGATCCGGAACGTCCGAAAATGGTAGGGTAGGTCCCGGAGGTCCAAAACCAGTTCGGAAGCACCCGGAAATAGTTCGGAAGAAGCGGTTCGATCGGAGCTTCCGAACCCCGTTCGGAGCTTCCGATCCCTGTCCAGTGCCAAGTGTCTTCGAGGATTGAACACGTAGCTGCAGGTGGAGATCGGAGCTTCCGATCATGGCCTATAAATATGGGTTCCGAGGGCCACAATTTCACACCAATTCCTATCTTTCTCTCTCGGTTTCAGCCTAGTTTTAGGAGTTTAGGAGTGATTCCATCCTTCCTAGGCTTGGTCCGGAGGTTGGCGAGGCGCTCCAGGGTTGCTGCGGAGTGGTGCCCAAGTTTTGGGGCAATCGTCATCAGCGGGCTGACGACGGACGCAGGTATAGCTTTGACTCCTTATAGTAAATAGGGAGTATGCTATAGCGCAGTTAAGACTTTTAGAATATTGTTTTAATGCATGAGTATTTTTGCATTGTAGTGCGGATTATAGGCTTGGACTTTAGAGCTGGTTTAGCTTGCCTAGTAGAACTAAGGTACGTAAGTACAGACTGAGATAGCCAGCTGAATATACATGTTTATGTGTTGCATTATTATCTGTCATAATATGTATGATTTATTGTTCATGATTTGTATGCGGCATTTGCATACCATGTTGAGCCTGTTATCCTTTTGAGATAACCAGTTGTTCTAGGGTCGCTCAGCCCTAGGGTTGTTGTTATTATACGATCGGGTACCGTGTGACACCCACTGAACCGACGGGGCAGCGTGTACGGTTTTTTACCCAGGACAGTGATAGTCCAAGATCGGGTTCAGTATGTGTGGCACCCACTAGATCTTCGGAGCAGCGTGCGCATACTGGAGGCTCCTATGAACTGAGCATGATTTTCCAGATATGATCCCAGTTACCTAGATCATTCATAGTTCATGTTGCATGCATCATATAGACCTGTATATTCAATACTTTACGTATTGGGCGTTAGCGCTCACGTCCCTGCTTTTATCTCGGACACCCCATTCGACGGGGCAGGTTTTGCAGGTGGACCAGGAGCGAGATCAGTAGTTGATCGGTGACCAAGGCTTGGTAGCAAGGGTCATCAGAGGATTTCTAGATTTAGATTTTATTCGGTATATATATTCGATTTGGTTGTATCAAGATTTATTTATCTTGGAATTGTTTATCTTTAAGATTTTCCGCTGTTATTTCTCTGATATGTTTAATTAAGTTAAATGCATGCTTAAGTTCTGATTAGTAGGTGATCACGGTGCGGGTCACTACAGCGCATTTCTTGCCTTATAATCGGGACTTTACTTTCGATCGGATGACACGTCTATATGTGCAAGAGGTTGTTCGTCTGCATGAAATTCCGTTGAGTATTGTCAACGACAGAGATTCGAGGTTTACCTCTAGGTTTTGGGGTAGCTTCCAGCGAGTTCTTGACACTACTCTGAGTTTGAGTACAACTTATCAACCGGAGACTAACGAGCAGAATGAGAGGACCATTCGTACTCTTGAGGATATGCTTCGAGCTACAGTCATGGATTTTGGTACAGCGTGGCATGACCACTTGGCGTTAGTGGAGTTTGCTTATAACAACAGTTACCACAGCAGCATTGGCATGGCACCATCCGAGGCTTTGTACGGACGCCGCTGTCGTACACCTTTGTTTTGGGACAAAGTTGGCGAACGTCAAGTTGAAGGTCCACAGATGATTCAGCAGATGACCGATGCAGTGGAGATGAACCGTAAGAGGATTAAGGCAGCCCAGGATCGACAGGCTAGCTACGCTAACACTCACCACAGACCATTACATTTTGAGGTATGGGAACATGTGTTCCTGCGAGTGTCACCTTTTCGGAAGGTGATGAGATTTGGACTCAAAGACAAGTTGTCTCCGAGATTTATTGGTCCGTTTGAGGTTCTTGAGAAATTTGGAGACATGGCTTATCGTTTAGCTTTGCCACCGTATCTTTCTAGTTTCCATGATGTGTTTCACGTGTCCTTGCTGAGGCATTACGTGGCAGATAAGTCGCACATCTTGCATCCGACTGAGATGCAATTGGATCAGGATCTGTCCTACGTGGAGAGACCTCTCAGGATTCTTGGCAGGAAAGACAAGGTGCTTCGCAATAAGAGCATACCTCTAGTAATGGTGCAGTGGCAGCGCAGAGAAACTGAAGAAGCAATTTGGGAGCTGGAAAGTCGGATGCGAGGTGAGCATCCATAGTTGTTATGAGATTTTGTACTTTTCTTTGTAAGAAAGATTTGTACTTTGTAATGTTCAGTTGTAATAAATAACATTGTTTGACTTTCCGTGTTTTTCTCTAGACTTAAATTTCGAGGACGAAATTTCTAAACCCGTAACCTAATTAAGGTAATTAAGGGATTAATCAACATGAAATGAACCATTAAGAACTAATGGAGATCGGAAGCTCCGAAGGTGGGAACGGAAGTTTCGATAGGATCGGAAGCTCCGATCATGAAGTCAGGCATGAGCTCAGCAAAGTGACATCATTGCTTACGTGTTGATGTGACATCGGAAGTTTCGATGCAGGATCGAAAGTTTCGATCAGGATCAGAGGTTCCGATCGAGGATCGGAGGTTTCAATCGCCGTCTATAAATACGAGTGCCGAGTCTCATTTTCACTCGCACCTTCCATCTCTTCTCTCTCGATTACTAGGCCTTTTAACTCAGATCTAGGGAGTTACAGGCGTCCTATGGGGAATTCGAAAGTGGCATAACGATCCAGGCGTCGTAGCGGAGCTGTGGCCTAGTTTTGAGGCAAGCGACAACAAAAGGATGACGACGGACGCAGGTATAAATTTGTTCTCCTAAAAATATTTAGGAGTATGGAATAGCTTAGTTAAGGTTTTTAGAGCTTATTTAATGATGCATGAGTATTTGCATTGTAGACACCTTAGTGTGGACTAGTAGGCGTGAGATCTAGACCAGTGGTGCTAGGATTTGCCTGCAGTGTTATAGATACGTAAGTACTGACTGAGATAGCCGACATGATATATTTTCTTATATGTTGCAGTATGTGCTATATGTTTTATCATGTTTTACGACTTTAGCACATGCATGTTTTTACACCGGACTGCATCTGGTATGATGTGAGTCATGACAGTTTCCATCGGTGATGAGTTACTCCTTATGGATTCGTGTATGGGGACAATCAGCCCCTGGTTTTGCTATCACTAGGAGCGACCACGACGGTGGAGTAGACACTATAGTGGATAGGGGAATATACGAGTATCCCGCGGAGTCGCTCTCTTAGCACGATACTGTATATTCATGGCGCCCTGAGTAGACTATTTTTACCAGTATTTTTAAAGTAATTTTCTTGCTGGATATTAGTCTATATATAATTGCTTTCGTATTGAGCGTTGTCGCTCACGCCCTGTGTTGGTTTATTTTTGGGATTCCTTGTGGCGGGAAAGGTTTGAGGCTGGACGGTCCAGGTGACTCGCAACAGGGTTGAGGTTGTTACCTGTTGCAGCGAGGTTTTAGTGGTAGGGTTTGTTACCCTAAGACTTTTGATCTGGTTGTATAAAAGTATTTATACACTTTATTGTCGTCGGTTGTATTCTGCCGATTGAATTTGTTGTATTTTAATTATTCCGCTCTTTACGCTTTTAATATCAATGCATGCGCTAATCAAACTCTGATTTGGTAGTGGATTCGGGTAAGGTCGCTACAAAAAATCTGTTTGCAAATGTGTGAAAGAGTTATAGAATCTGTTTTGAAATATGTGAGATTTTATGAAAGTCAACAAAAATCTATCAAATTCATCGAAGTCCATTTAAAAAGTCACTGTGTATTCAAAGTGGGAGATTTAATTACTTTCATTGAGTTTGGTGGAGTTTAAAAGTCAATAGGTATTCAATCTAGACTTTTATAAACTCTACAAAAATCCAGAGGTATCCAAAATAGACTTCCGTGGAGTTTTTAAAAGTAATGTGTTATTCAACATTGACTATTAAAAACTTCATAAAAGTCTAGAGGTATTCAAATTTTCAAAGGATTTTTAATGACTCCATGAAAGTCATTGAAGTACAAACATAAAAACATAATGTATAATGCTAAAATGTCAAGATTTGTCTTTGATTCATCCTCAAGATTTGAATGGACTTCTAATTATTCATTTCTTCTCTCTTCTTTCAAATAATATTTCTACATATTTCTATCTTTTCTAATTCAAATCACATTTCTATAAACACATTTTCTCTTCAAAATTTTCTAGTTTTTAGCCGAGTTTAAAAATATTTATAATTTGTTGATTAATTAATTTTTATAATTTGAAATTCAAAATTTTAAAAAACGCCAAAAATTTCAATTTTTTGAATTTTTTCGGTTGGAATTTTTGAATTAATTTTTTATTTTAATACATCAATTATACAACTAATT
Source organism: Henckelia pumila (assembly GCF_033568475.1). NCBI lineage: Eukaryota > Viridiplantae > Streptophyta > Magnoliopsida > Lamiales > Gesneriaceae > Henckelia > Henckelia pumila. The sequence goes on from NC_133122.1 coordinate 67,476,026, forward strand.
TTAATATTAATGACATTAAATGATACTACAGAAAACTAAATATATTATGATAGGTAAACATATTATTTTCGCCATCATACTATAATTTTAAAACTTTTGTATTTGTTTGTAGATATTTAACTATCGATATTTTCAACGCCGTTCAAGTTATAAAATCTAGATTTCTGTTTACAATTCTATGACATTTTATAAAAATCAATAAAAATCTGTCAAACTCCATAAAAGTCTGTCATTTTAAAAATCACTGAAAGTCATTAAAATTTTGAATTGAATATACCCCTGTAAAATATTAAAATAGGCCAAATTTTTTTTTTTGGGTTCTTTATAAATCTTTAGATATACATATTTATATATATTCCGTACCAACCATTGAGGTTACACTCAACTATTGGACATACAATTCATCATATCCAATAGATGTGTGTCACATCATTGATGGGCACAAATTTGAAAACGGTAAGTGGACAACATAAAAAAATTATATATATATATATATATATATATATATATATAACCTAATTATATAGAGATGTATATATATAGAGAGTTTTTTTCAAATGCCCATCTATCATGCCCAATACTATGCCCATCAATGATGTGACACTATTCTATTGTACCTATAATTTATCACATCTTTATCACATCCAATTGAATAGTACCACATCATTGGTACTATTCAATTGGATGTGATAAAGATATGATAAATTGTAGGTCCAATAGAATAGTACCACATCATTGGTACTATTCAATTGGATGTGATAAAGATATGATAAATTGTAGGTCCAATAGAATAGTGCCACATCATTGATGGGCATGGTATTGGGCATGATAGATGGGCATTTGAAAAAAACTCTCTATACATATACATCTCTATATAATTAGGTTAGCTATAGTTTACGAATTAAAACTAATTTTTTCACCTAAAACTATAATATAAATATTTTTGGGCGCCCTTTAACACTTGGGCTCGTGGCAGAGATCTCTTGGGCCTCCCACTCATGCCCAGCCATATATATAATTACAATGCGGGAAATGAGTTCTGTTCAGCGTGGATCGAACACACGCCTCTGTGCAACTACTGGGAAAATTATAAAGAGTATGCGGATGGGATCTTTAATTTAGCATCATACTTATTTCTTAATATCTATTGAATATGAATATTATCATACTTATTTCTTAATATCTATTGAATATTATAAAACATAATTTATCATATAAAATATATTTAAAATTTCAAAATCCATAAATTTAATTCGAACATATTATCTAAATGCATATCTCGTAGAAAGTAGAAGTTAGTCTTCCGTAATTTTTATGAGTTGAAAGAACCGTGACCATATCCTCCATGTGGATTCCAATTATTCCATGCAATATATAGGTCAATAGTCTATAGTCTATAGTCTAATTCTATATAGGATAATATAGGAGACCCTAGCTATCAAATTAAATAATAATATTCGAATTTTTAGGGACCTTTTCATTTGTTTGTTTTGTTTTTGAATTTTTTTTTTTTGTGGCCAACATTATATCATACAAAAATGGTCCCTTGATTTAACTTATTATAGTTATTGTCCTTAATTGGAAAACGAAAGCTTATTTAACCAAGTATAACTTTTTTTAATTATAGCCTAAAAGTTGGTGATTGAGAGATAAGTGTGTTTATAAGTCTCTTCACACCGACACTTTTTGTGCCATAATTTTTTACGAATGGATCAAGCAATGATATATATAAAAATAAAATATAAAGCAAGACAAGTTGAAAGTACAAATAAAAATATACTGTTAATCCAATTTATAACTAAAAAGTAGAGAAAGGAGATAGGTTGTTGGGATGTAATATTAATATATGAAATTTGAGCTATTGTATTATTTAAAAGATTGAAATCTCACGATTAGTATTAATTATAAACTTTTAAAAAAATAACAAAATTTTAATCTTAGCATTATATATTCACCATATAAAAAGTACGGATTGTATCTAAAGTCTTTTTTTTTCTATATAAATTTATATATATTTATATGAGTATAATTTTACATATTTTTTTTTTATTAAAAAAATTTAACGTGATCAAATACATGGAGCACACTTCGTCTATATTTAGAATGTATTCTTATATGGTAAATATTTATAATATAATTTGATTGAATATTTTATGTTTTAAATATATTTAACAAATTTATTTGTATTTTTTTATTGTTTGAAGGTTCATACATAAACAGCATACAATGAACACATGATAAGCTAATTTATTTCCAGTAAAATCCAAAAAATAATAATTAATTAAACACATAAATAAGTGAAACATTATTTAGTTAAATTAATAAATAAACACATAAATAAGTGAAACATTATTTAGTTAAATTGGCATCTTCAAAATTAAAACATAATAATAAAAACCTATACAGTGCTTTTCAACCTCCCATCACAATCAAAGCTTCGATCAGCCGTAAATTTTATCTACATTTTTTAAACAATATAATATAATATAGTCATATGTGTACGTACAGAATATAAAATTTATTAAAAAAATCACAATTTTTTTCTAAAATCTTTGAAGACTTTATATATAATAATAATTAAACAAATTACTGGAGCCCAGAAACGAAAGAAACACCAGTGGAAGGCAGCCATGAATTCCCTCCGATCAAATTAGCCACCGTAAACTTGGAAGCCTCCGACGTCCCGATCACGCTAAAACCCGGCCACTTCACCCTGCCGGAAGTATCGGCTCCGGCGCCGGCGTTGTCATACTCGGCAAAATACAGCGTCTTGTAAACCGAACTGCCGTATCCCGGCCACTCAACCCAGCCGCGGGACTGGATAACTCCGTCGATATTCGACTGCATCACCACCGCCCTCGAGTATTCCTTCCACGGGCGGCCCAAGTACGCTTCGTGCGAGCTGGAGAAACCGGAACCGCCGGTGATCTTGCAGTTCTGGAGCGAGAATCCCGTGTTCTGTCCCGGGTCGCTCCGGCCGTTCGCCAGGATGACGTCGTACGCGCCGCCGATGCGCGGGCGCTGGAAGTACAAGGAGCAGCTCTGGAAGACGGCGGCCGCGTTGCCGAAGATGAAGTCGACGGTGCCGTATATGTCGCATTCTCGATAGAACTGGCGCAGGGAGAGCGCGTACAGTGTGTCTTGATTGCCCACCAGGCTGCATCTGTATAGCACGGAGCGGTCCGATGCTATCGTCAGCGCTATCGCCTGCCCCGCGGAGGCGCCCGCCGAGTTCTGAAACCCGATGTCCCGTGCGATGAATCCGTCGCCGGTGATCGCTGCAAAATATTAGTAGAGGCTTATAACTTAATATACAAAAAAAAAGCCTAATTCATTCATAAGTTGACTATTTTAAACTTGACATAGTAATTATTTTTTTATTTTATTTTACTTTACTTCTAATCCTATTTTAGGATAGGTCGATGCTACCTTTCGGAAATTATCCGAATGGTACATCTAAGAGCTCAATTTTTTTTCATTTGAACATCACTAGTGAAAAAAAATTGGACCCTTGGATCACTGTCCATTTGCTAGCATCGACAAAATCTTCTATTTTGTATTGAACATCGCTGACATTTTTAAAATTTAATCTTATTATAGTAAATTTTCTTATTTTAGTTATAATCTATTTTGTTATGAATATCGTCGAAATGACTTCTAATGTTGTTGATTGTGTTGTTTACGTGGCAAATCATAAAACATTAGATCTATCATTGGAGTATTAGTCATATGCTAGGTTGAAATCTATTGTTGATAATGTGTCGGATATCACCTGATATGACGCTAAAAATTAGTGAATCGATAAAATGTCTCAAGGAGGTTCTCCAATTTTACCAAATACAACTAAGAAATCTAATTTTGCATGATTGAAAACAACATTTCGATTGATGAGAGAATCAAAAGTAAAAACAGGTCAATTCAGGGGATGAGTTTGGTAATTTTTCCATTACCATTTATATACAGAGCACAAATTTGCAATTAAAATAATTAGTTGTTATTCTAAGTTAAACAGTTAAAACAGATATAATGGGAAAATTTGTATTGGTGCCAATGCATTAAAAATTTCCCAATCTCTCATTCTTTGATTTAATAATAGTCGGAAAAAGACATGAACATTTAGATTACGTAGTGTTTACCTCCTGATTTAGAAAATCCAGACAGGGAAACCAAAGTTTCTATCTGAAAAAAGGTATAATTTCAGAAAGACATGTCTTTTTTTTTTTTTTTTTCTACCCTTAAAAAATTCTTTGAAAACCAACAGAAAAAGAAGTAGAAGAGAACTCACAAAAAGTTGAAGATCCCCGGAGGGAAGATCCCTTGCCCACACTGCTACTTGCATATATGATGGTAGAAAATTTTCCATCGCCAATCAAAGTGATCCCATCTTTACTCGTGCTGATTTTCTCATTGTACTCACCAGATTTCACATATATCACGTACCGGCCTCCGTTTGCGGACTGGATTGCATCCGAGATCGTGTCGAAGTCCCCGCTTCCATCTTTGGCAACGACGGCGTCCGCTTTGATCGTCTCCGCGCTTTCGAGCAGTCTCCTGTCCCTTTTCGACAGCCAGCTCGGGAAGTTTTCGTCCCCAAGAAGTCGTCTCGATGTCGTGGGGACCCCGTCTCTCGGATTCCGAGTTATCCTGTTCGCCAGGGCCAATGGGTTGCTGCACAACTCGGAGAGATAGTCCATTTTCTTGTAAATTTCGGACAAGGCAACATTTGACAACACGTGATCCTCGACTGTATCCTTGCAAGTTTGTAGGAACGTCAGAGCTGCACTGAGCCATGTTTGGATGTCTTCTTTGTACTTCTCCGGGGATCTCTGGATCGCCTCCTTCGCCTGGTTGAGTCGCCTCAGCGCCATTTCGGTCAGTTCTTGACAGTCATCTGGTTCAGAAAGATCGTTAAAAAGAGAATATATATCGTTACATAAATGTAAATTTAACCTCTTTAAATGCTATATTAATATATCGTGGTACGTACCGATGGCCGTCCGGGCTTGCTGTGCTTCTAGGGAGATGAAATGCGTGCTAAGTTGGGCGAAATTGGACCGGGGCAGCCCCGTCTGCGAGATGGTTTTGTTAACAAGGGCATACAAGAAATCATTGTTTTGAAGATTCTTGGATCCTAATCCTGTCAATGTTTGCACACACAAGTTTGGATATCTAGTGTACCCGCATTGAGTTGAGATTTCCTCTGTATAACTATTAGTCGATGCCCAAGAAATGGCACTTAGACTTGGCAATATTGCTAATAATAGAAAGACAAGTTTGCAATTTGTGGCTCCCATTTGGCTTCAAAATAGGGTTAATTAAATTGGGAGCTTTTTTTATGTTATGGTCGGGTGAATGAATGAATGAATTTTAAATGTAGCTAGTTGGTTTTATAGAGCTAGGAAGGGACCTTAATTGGTTTTTTGGGTACGCAAGTTTAGAACTTTTTGCCAGTAGTTTGGTTGTCAATTTATGTGTACGCAGCTAGCTACTTCATGGCAGGCATCATCATATCCGTTGGGGAAAATTCTTGTTTATTTGGTTCATATAATAGAGTTTATAATTAAGCAGATTTTATAATTTACAGATACGAGATTTAATAAATATGATTTAAAAAATATAGAGCTCCGACTTGAAGTCAAAAGTTATTTCGTTAGGGATTCAACATAATACAGATCCTCTGGAGCAGGGGAAACAATACCACTTGTCGTGCAGTTGAAACTAGGGCTTGTTCGGTATGGTATATCGAATTTTCCAAATAATATCGTATATCACATCAAAAAATTCAATATTGAAAAACATGATACCGATATCGTTAGGGGTGGGCATTTAGTGTCGGGTATCGGTTACCCGACCCGATTTTACCACAAATATATGGATTGATTTTAAAAATACCACTAACGATACCACTTGTCGTGCAGTTGAAACTAGGGATCGTTCGGTATAGTATACCGAGTTTTCCAAATAATTTCGTATATCGTACCGAAAAATTCAGTATTGAAAAACATGATACCGATAGCGTATCGAATTTTTGGTATATTGAATTTTTAGTACCGTATAAATTCATACAGATACCGTACCGAAATTTCGGTACACTGACATTTCGGTACGGTATCGGTAAAATACCGTCTATACCGAAGAATCCAAAATACCGTCTATACCGAAGAAGTGTGAGCATAAAAAATTCACAAGAAATAAGAAAATATATATATTTATGAAAATTTAGTTCGGTATTTCGCTCGAAGTTTTGTAAAACTCATACCAATATTGATAATGAAAATTTGCAGTATATTTCGGTAAGATAAATGTGGTATACCGAAATTTTCGGTATGTTTTCTCATCCCTAGTTGAAATAATACAATTTTGAGACTCATACATTTTTTTTGTTTTGAATTGAGATGATTTTGTGAACATCTATTGTTTCAATTGAACAACACCATATGTACCCTTTCGATAAGCTCCATGTATAAAAAGATTAATAACGATATACACATTTCTTTACACAATAATGACAATACATTATCAAATATCAATATAATTTTATTATCCGTTCAAAGTCCAATGGGTGATTCAGATCTTTTAAATTATATGGTCATGGACCTCATGGTATAAATATATATACTGTATAAAAATTATATGTGGGTGATTCATCATCGTCGAGGCCTAAAGCTTCAGTCAAACACAGCTCAAACCAATGCATTAATTGTATGCATTCGCGTGTGAAAAAATCTTTGATATATAATTATAAGCGTATGCGGTATGTCTGCTTTCAACACTTTTTTTTTCATACATAAAAAAATTCAGTATACTTATTGTTAAAAAAAAATTCAGTATATTTTTGTTTTGAGAAAATTGATTTCAAATATGCGATATTCACAGAAATACATTGACCACTTGCTTGATTGCTAGTGACGTTTATTTGAGTAACACTATGACGTACTAGATGTTGGTGTGCTAATTTGTGTCCCATATTGGTTGATTAAATAACCTTGAAGTTTAATATATAGACAAACCCCCCTCCCTCCCCTTGAGCTAGCTAGCTTCCAAGTTTGAATTAGTTAGGTCCAAGTCAATTTTTTAACATGGTATTAGAGCTCAGACCCGCCGTTATGTGTTGAACTGCCTATTGGGCCACCCATCTCATAGTTGGGTCACTCGATAATGTCTCCACGTTTCATTATTAGTGTCTCACATCGGTTGGTTAAAATATCCTAGAGCTAGCTTTGAGAGTTGAGTTAGGTCCAAGTCAATTTCTTAAAACTCGATAATTAAGTAAATATTTATAGGTTAAATTAAATTAAAAACCCATTCATTAAACCAAGTGTTCCATTTATCATATTGGTAATTTTTTTTATTAAAAAAAGCCTGTACTGTTTTATTGCACTATTCTTTTAAGAAACATAAAATGACACTGGGAATACTGTAAAATATTATTATAAGATATATTAAGTAATAATTCTAAAATATATAATATCTATATATCCTCGAGTACTTAATTCATTCTGATCGTACAAAAGAATTTATTTTGTGTTTGTTTGTTTGTTCTTTTTTTTGACAGGTAATGTTTATAAATTTATTAAACTAATAAACATTATCAATTACAAGATTTACCAACCACGAAGGAAAACTCTCATTAGATCAAACAAAAAAGGATCAAGGAAAACTCCCATTAGACCAAACAAAAGGATCCGAGATGAAATAACAAAAGAACAAGATTATGTGCCACTAAATTCTGACTTTTCGAATATGCACTATTTTGTGTTTGTGGATGCATACTTTGGATGAAGATTGGGTTCAAGAAGTAGGGTTGCCCGACGGTAGCATCAATATTCATTGTAATGGCGAACAGAACAGGCCGCCAGGTATAATTATTAGCTAGACTTGAAATGGACGTGCATATTAAATATATACCAACATATTTTTTAAAATTTAATTCTTGTTCAAGTAAAAAAAATAAAATAAATTCTTGTTTTATTATTTTTATTTTTATAAAAAAATAAAATAGATAAACACGTTTTGAAAATATAGATCAACCATTGAATTCAGATAAAGTATGTATGTATGTGCATGTACACCTTACAACTTATGCTATACCGCCTATATGCTATTCATATATCACGTGTAGCATTGAAAACTCTCTTGATTATCATTTTTTGCTGTTGAAATTAGAAAAAAATTAAATAGAATTTAACCTATATATATATATTTTTTAAATTATTAATTTGAGCCACACAAAAATTCATTTATAATTTTTTAAAATTAAATCTAATGTCGAAGTTACTTTAGCCAATAGCTTGCAAGAAACAGTTAAGATTTAACGGGAGGGTGAAAAAGAGATTGATCATCTTAAGTATATAAAAATTTGAAAAACAACGCAAATTTTTAAAATAAAATTTTAAATTAATTTTTTGTTTTAAATAAATTTTATTGTAAATCATAAATATTTAATAATATAAAATTTTTAAACAAAAAAACCCTAAACTGGTCGAAATAAAATTTGTCCTGAACATGGGGTGTATTCAATGAGGAGAATTAATGAATTTTGTAAATTTTAGAAGTCTAGTGATATTCAAAATAGATTTTTTTAGAGTTTTAAAATTCAAGTGGTATTCAACCTTGACTATTAAAAACTTCACAAAAGTTTAATTTTATTCAAAATGTCAATAAACTTTTAATAACTCCATGAAAATCATGAATATACAAACATTAATACTTAAGTTACAACTATAATTTGTAAAAAAATGTCATTGGTATAAACCAAAGATTTGGATGAATTTCTAAAATTATAAAACCCATAATTTCTCTCTTTCTCACATCTCCTCACTCCTCACTATCTCACTCCTCTCTATCTCACTCTTTCCCATATACAAAATTAATATATATATATATATATATATATATATATCAATATATGTATTTTTTCGTTATTTTCATAAAATAAAATAAAAAATATTATTCAAAAAATTTTGGGATAGTTTAAAATCAAAATAAAAAATAGTATTCAAAAATTTGAAATTTTCGAAATATTTTGTGCCTTTTATTTTATGATTTATACCAATAATTATAATATTTAATGATAATAATATATGATTCAAAAAATTATAATATGATTTAATTCAAAAATTTGAATAGCGGATAACAGATATGATAAAAAATAAAAATTGACAAATAAATTTTTATGATATAATTGATAAAATAATTTATAAATTTTCATATGTTTTTTTTTAAAATTAACTTTACACAACCGCAAATTTTTTAGTTTTAAATTTTGTTACAATAATATAAATATATATACATTTAAAATAAATAAAATCCATTTTCATCAATAAATTAAAAAAATATTTCAAATAAATTTATTATTTATGTCAAATAATTATTAATTCAAAAAAAATAATAAGATATATTAAATATAAAAATTCATGTAATTGTATGAAAAATTTACAAATCTCTATAAAAGTTCTGCAAAAGTCTACAAAGAATCCATATAAATCTGTTTGTAAATCCGTGAGATTCTATAAAAGTCAATAAAAATCCATCAACTCTACAAAAGTCTATCATTTTAAAAAAATCACTAAAAGTATATTCAAACTCTGGATTGAATACACCCCGAATGATTTTTTGTGACTAAGAGAAAATATCTGACTCGACAAAGATCGACAAAAGTTTTACTCCAAATACTTCATTGGAGTTTTGAAACTTATTTTTTTTATCACTAGAAAAGTTATATATTTATTTTTAAAAATAATAAATTAATATAAATATATATATACATTTAAAATAAATGAAATCCATTTTCATCAATAAATTAAAAAAATATTTCAAATAAAGTTATTATTTATGTCAAATAATTATTACTTCAAAAAAAATAATAAGATATATTAAATATAAAAATTCATGTAATTGTATGAAAAATTTACAAATCTATATAAAAGTTTTGCAAAAGTCTACAAAGAATCCATATAAATCTGTTTGTAAATCCGTGAGATTCTATAAAAGTCAATAAAAATCCATCAACTCTACAAAAGTCTATCATTTTAAAAAAATCACTAAAAGTATATTCAAACTCTGGATTGAATACACCCCGAATGATTTTTTGTGACTAAGAAAAAATATCTGACTCGACAAAGATAGACAAAAGTTTTACTCCAAATACGTCATTGGAGTTTTGAAACTTATTTTTTTTATCACTAGAAAAGTTTTATATTTATTTTTAAAATTAATACATTAATATAAATATATATATACATTTAAAATAAATGAAATCCATTTTCATCAATAAATTAAAAAAATATTTCAAATAAAGTTATTATTTATGTCAAATAATTATTACTTCAAAAAAAATAATAAGATATATTAAATATAAAAATTTATGTAATTGTATGAAAAATTTACAAATCTCTATAAATGTTCTGCAAAAGTCTACAAAGAATCCATATAAATCTGTTTGTAAATCCGTGAGATTCTATAAAAGTCAATAAAAATCCATCAACTCTACAAAAGTCTATCATTTTAAAAAAATCACTAAAAGGATATTCAAATTCTGGATTGAATACACCCCGAATGATTTTTTGTGACTAAGAGAGACAAAAATCGACAAAAGTTTTACTCCAAATACGTCATTGGAGTTTTGAAACTTATTTTTTTTTATCACTAGAAAAGTTATATATTTATTTTTAAAATTAATACATTATGTTGGGATCGGTTCAGAGGGTAGAGGGGGGGTGAATACACTCTGAAACTTTTCTTCTTCTTTTTCAAAATGATCAAGTGAGGTTTAGTTCACTTAATCTGTTTTCTCAACTTCTAAAACGGTTTGAACAACTTAAATAGTGCGGAAATAGTTCAGAGGTTTTAGTGATGCAAAGTTTATAATGCAATGTATGAGCAGAATGTAAGATAAATAGCAGTAAAGACTAAGGCACGATTTATGGAAGTTCGAAGGCTTAATCCTTCTACGTCTCCCCTTCTTCCACTTAGGAAGGAATTCACTAGAAGACTTTGGTTATTACAACGTCTTGTAATACACCCACTTCAGACTTAGGACTTATCCAATGCCTAATCCGAAACTCCTAGATTTACACAGATAAGATTCTCAGTTCTTATCAGACTGGTGGAAGCTTTCAGAGTAGCTTCAATTCTCTTCAACAATGAGTATAGTTGAGTTGAGCTTCTCAAACTGCAGAGCGGTCGAGAGGCTTGAAAACCCTAGGATGATCCTTGACGATCAGATATGTGAACTGTAGGCGAGGGTTTATTTGAGCAGCAAAATGAATGATCTTGTAAGTGTGCTCAAGTATATCAGATGAGGACTTCTGATATTATTCAAGTGATTGAGTTGATTGAGATTTTTCTGAATTGCTTGTCTCTCTTTTTTTGTCTTCTCACTTCTTGAGCAATCTTCCCTTTATATAGGTCAATCATCAACGTCTTTATTTTGAACGTTCTGATGCTGCATTGAATGCACATTTAATGCTCATAAATGTATTGATGATTCTGCATGAAGATCGTACACTGCAGACAACTTCCAGGGTCCAAAACTGGAATAAACGGTCGAATGCTTTATCTGTAGTCATTCTGTGTTTTTGCCATTTTGGTGCAACCTGTTGTCTCGATTGCAGGAGTCAACATATCTTCTGACACGCCGGTTCTGCTTTTAATAAAAGATCTTGCAAAGAACATCTTGTCACACGTACTTGTCTTGAGATATCCTGATAGGCAGTTGGCATTCTACCTGTAGAGATATTTGTCCTCTGCTGGTTTGAATAACCAGTCGATAAGCTTGTGACTTCAACCGGTCGAGAGACAAAGGCGGTTGACAAGCTTCCGGTAGATAGATTTATCCTCTGCTGGTTTTGATAGCCAGTCGATAGGCTTGTGACTTCAGCCGGTCGAGAGCAAAGGCGGTTGACAAGCTTCCGGTAGAAGTTGTAGTAGATTCCTGAAATACAATGGTTGGCAGCACATTCCTATACAATGAGTTGTTGTTTGTTATCACCAAAATATCGGATTCAACAATTTCCCCCTTTTTGGTGATGACAAAACTTAAGTGCTCCAAGAACAATATGAAAGCATTAAAATGAACTTCATTGAGAGAATGAATTTCATTAAGTACAATAAGCATTTTTATTACACCTACAGAAAAAAATAAGATGCAGCTGCGATAAGTAAAGAAGAGATAAGTTGTTCATCTTTTGAACCAACTGGCTCCTCCTGACCTATCGCCTTCTCTTCTTCTTCTGTCGGCTTCTTCTTTTCTTCTGGAGTCTTCTTCACGTCTTCTTGCCTCTGCTGCTCTACGTTGCTCTTCTTCCCCCTTTTTGGCATCACCTTGGTTGAGTCGAAGGATGACCTCAGTGAGTTGAGTGCCAAGGCAGGCTTGCATAGTGTCTATTTTTGCATCGATTTGAGCAAGTAGAGTGGCTTGCATAGTGTCCATCCCGATCATTCAACTGCTTATGAAGGCGGTTTTCGGATCGGATAACTTGTTCGGAGACGGTAGAGAGCGTGTTGATTTGAGTGCGATGATGATTAGTGATCTCTGTGGACAGACGAGCAAGGTCTCGAGACACGGTCTCGAAATGCCGAATCATCGTCTGGCGTGAATTATCGACCGATAAGGATGAGTTTGTTATGTCTTGAGAGAAGGACCTAACCGTTTGCATGAGCTCATGAAGCCGATTTATCAAGGTATGATCTAGAGCTGCGGCCATGGCTTCAATTAAAGAATCATCAGTCTGAAGCATTTGCCCTTCTGGGTCATTTCTTGGTGAAACCGGGCTAGACTCACGATGATGTGGTGCGGGTGAACTGGCTGGAGAGCTACCCGATGGACCTTCCAATAATGGTACAGTTGGAGATGTAATAGTTTCGACTGCAGCCAATATGGTTGGTGGAGTACCAGGATCAGCACTTGGTTCATCCATAATGAGATCTTCCATAAACTTTTCAGTAGATGGAGACGGTTGAAGTGCTGGATCAGCATCAGTCACTTGCTGTTCTGGAGATGCAGGTGATACAATAGTGCTTGATATCTCCGTTGGGGGCACTGTTGCTTCACTACTGCAAGGAGCCTCTGTCACAGAGGTGACAGGTATCTCTTGTGCAACCACTTCTAAAACATCTTGTGAATGACCGGGAGAAGTGTGAGCGGTCGTCACTGGAGAGGAGTGAGCAATCACAACTGCTTCCGGTTGAGTAACTGCTTGGACTGCGGTTGAGGAGGGGTCGACCGATGAAGATGCTGCCACATTCGATCTTAGAGCAGATGATTGAAAGAGGTCAGCAGTGATGAGATCGGTCAGAATCCCATCTGAAGAAGGGAGAGCATAGACGTCTTCTTCACCCTGATCTTGAGTGAGAAAGGTTTTCATCATCACTTGTGCTTCCAGCACATAAGCTTGTAAACAGGCTGCTGAAGCTGGTGTTTTGACATTGTTGAGAGCTTGGAAGTGCTGAAGTAGTTGAGTGATTTGACGTAGACTATCCTGTAGTCCAGTCAAAATCACAAAGTCATCGGCAGCGGTAGGACTCTTGGATTTGAAATTCTTGACACGCTCATTAATTAGCAGAGATAGCAGGCTTCCTCGAAGCTTCAAGTCTATGAGATGTCTTCTTCCCAGAGCCTCCACGATGTCTTCAGTATCAGCAAATAGAAGCATCTTCTGCTCAATGACGTTTAGAGATTTCCATTTAGGAAATATTTGAGCGAGTGTCAAGTGAGTGCGGGAGTGATGCCATCTGTCAAAACGTTGTAGATGACGCTTGACAGTACGGAGCACGTGAGAGATGATCATATTGAGTTCTATCGTAGCTGCTGGTTGAGCCTTGGGTGTGTAGATCATCACACCTTTCCCTTTGTCTTTGGGATCAGCTAGAGTGACCTCAGGAGCTGATGAGGCACCTTCCCGGATTATCACACCTTTTGTAGGACGAGGAGCAGTAGAAGCAACAACGGTAGTAGTCTCGACCGTTGGCAGGGTAGGAGCAAGTCCAGAAAGAGACTTTAGCTTCTTGTGCTGCCTCTTCTTCTCGCCTGCAGGCGTGGATGACACAGCTGCTTTGGAGACCGAAGGGGATGACTTGCTGAAAGCTTGAATCAGTGGAACATTCTCACGTGATTCATCTTCAGAGTCAGATTCGATGATCAGTTGACGCTTGGCAGACTTTTTGGTATGGACTGGTTTGGCCACGACCGGAACCGTTGAAAGCGGTTGAGGGATAGCAATAACCTTTGCGGTTGAGGGCAAGGTGTCGACCGCAGTCTCTTTCTTGTTCAGGAATTTGAGAATCGTAGACTTGTTGAGCCATTTGGTGGGATGCAGAGGCTCAGTCTTGGAAAAGTCCACTCCAAGGACGCCCAAGATGTGGCAGATTTGCAAAGCAAATCCCTCGGATTGCCCTTTGCCCCTGATCATTTCACATAGAATATTGAACAGAATGTCTGACCAGTTTATGTTGATCTTGGAGGCAATACAAGCCATGTATTGAAATTTCTCCAGCGTCACCTTGTCGTAAGATCCAGCCTTGGCCAGAAGATTCTTGGCCACGATATTAGTCAGTAGCCTGAATGGAGCTTTGAGAGATGTCTTCTGGGCCGGCAGTTTGATCGGAGCATCAGTAGTTGAGAACTCCTTCAACCAATAAGAGCAGTTACCATCTGGAAGATCCGTGCATTTTGTCAAACCCCTGGAGGGCAGATCAAATGTGCTGGCGAAGAACTTCTGATTGAAGGAGTAGACCTCTGTCTTGATCAAGCATTTGATAGTCCCATGCTCGATTTGAGCGGTTGCGAAGAACTCCTTCAAAACAAGCAAATCGCAGATGGCGCTGCATTCCAGAAATTTCTTCAGTCCAGAGGCTTCAAGCATGGTGAATACCTCAGATATTCCTGCGTTGTTTGCCTTAACAACGGAATCAAAGTTGATTGCGAGGCAAGTCTTCTGGATCGACATGATAGCTGTAGATAAGAACTCGAGCAGAGAGTAAGCAAAATCTAGAGAGTAATTCGATGATGTGTTTAATACAATATGAAAGCTTTTAGCAAAGGTGAAAGATTGATATACGAATGTAAAGAAGTATATATAGGAACCTATGGGCCATAGGGTGACGTCATGAAAAGTATTTTTGAAATTCAAAAAGTTTTGAAGAGCATAATCACGGCGCCCAATTAATGTCATTTGGTTCAAAGCACCAAGCTGCTAGTACGAAGCCTGTCAGAGACTAGTTAAAGGCGGATGATATGCCAATATTTATGGCAACGTAACAGCTAATCTATTAATGTCATATTGACAATCATTCCCCCTAAACACATGCATACTAACTTAAATCTACTAAGCCAAGAATATTTCGAAAATATGAAAACTTAGCGTCCGGTAGAGGCTTGGTGAATATGTCTGCTGCTTGCTGATCGGTAGAGATGTATTACAGCCTGATTTCCTTCTTTAAGACATGATCTCGGATAAAGTGATGCCTGACATCAATGTGCTTTGTCCTAGAGTGCATCACTGGATTGTGAGTGATGGCTATGGCACTTGTATTGTCACAGTAGATTGGAGCTTCACTCGACCGGATTCCATAATCATTAAGCTGCTGTTGAATCCAGAGTATTTGAGCACAACAGCTGCCAGCAGCGAGGTATTCTGCTTCGGCGGTCGAGGTAGCAATTGATGTCTGCTTCTTACTTGACCACGAAATTAGTCTATCTCCAAGGAATTGACATGTGCCACTTGTACTTTTGCGATCAATTCTACAACCTGCATAATCTGCATCTGAATAGCCAATAAGATTAAGATTTGAATCTTTGGGATACCAAAGACCCACATTAGTAGTTCCTTTAATATATTTAAGTATTCGTTTGGTAGCAATGAAATGAGATTGCTTAGGTGCAGCTTGAAATCTAGCACATAAACAAACTGAATACATGATATCCGGTCGACTGGCAGTCAAATAGAGCAGTGAACCAATAAGGCCTCGATACATGGTTACCTCGACCGGAATTCCCCCTTCATCTTTATCAAGCTTAATTGATGTACTCATGGGGGTAGATACAGTTGAGCATTGTTCCATTCCAAACTTCTTTACCAATTCCTTGGCATACTTGGACTGATTGATGAATATTCCAGTTTCAAGTTGCTTCACTTGAAGTCCAAGAAAGAAGTTTAGCTCGCCCATCATGCTCATTTCAAACTTCTCCTTCATCAGTTTAGAGAACTTTGAGCACAACTTGGGGTTAGTTGACCCAAATATAATGTCATCAACATAAATTTGTACTAGTAACACATGATCACCTTTTACAAATTTAAACAGGGTCTTATCGACCGTTCCAATTTGGAAATCATGTTCCAGTAAAAATTTTAGTAATGTGTCATACCAAGCACGCGGTGCTTGTTTTAATCCATAGAGAGCTTTGTCAAGTTTATAGATATATTGAGGATGAGTAGGATTGACAAAACCTGGTGGTTGTTCAACGTACACCTCTTCTTGAAGTAGACCATTGAGGAATGCAGACTTCACATCCATTTGATAAACTTTAAAATTCTTGAAGGCTGCATAAGCAAGAAAGATGCGGATTGCTTCTAGTCTTGCAACTGGCGCGAAGGATTCCTCAAAGTCTATGCCTTCTTCTTGTCTGAATCCTTGAGCAACAAGTTGAGCTTTGTTACGCACAACAGTGCCATGTTCATCGAGCTTGTTACAAAACACCCATCTAGTTCCAATCACATTTTGATTTTTCGATCGAGGAACTAGATGCCAAACATTGTTGCGGGTGAATTGATTCAACTCTTCTTGCATAGCTTCAATCCAGCTGGCATCTGATAGAGCTTCATCTATTTTCTTGGGCTCTACCTGAGATATGAAAGCGGCATGCAAGAATTCATTAATCATTTGACCACGTGTTTTTCGAGGAGCAGAAGGGTCACCTATGACCAACCCAGGTGGATGATCTTTGTTCCACCTAAAATAATTCCCTAAAGGGTTGTCATCAATTGGTTGATGAACGTCCTCGTTTACTGGATCATCATTGGCTGGAGGATTGTTATCAACCGGTGGATCCACTTCTGGCCTTGTTTGATCACACCCGGTAGAGGGAACTGGATCATCCTTCTTTGGAGGATATAGATCACTGTCACTCTCTTCCTGTAGATTTGTGTTTTCCAGTCTATGACTCAGATCATTTATGCTCCCTTGAGTTTGTTCTGTACAAAGAGTAGATTCATCAAAAACAACATGAATGGTTTCCTCGACCGTTAGTGATCTTTGATTGAACACTCGATAAGCTCTGCTAACGGCTGAGTAACCAATAAAAGTTCCTTCGTCTGCTTTGGCATCGAAGGCTGTCAAATGGTTTTTGCCATTGTTGTGGATAAAGCATTTGCACCCAAAAATTTTGAAGTATGAAATATCAGGTTTTGTGCCATTCCAGATCTCATATGGAGTTTTGTTAAATCGTTTATTAATCATAGATCTGTTTTGAGTATAGCAAGCTGTGTTAACTGCTTCTGCCCAAAGCCTTTGAGAAACATTTGAATCAGCAATCATAGTTCTGGCTGCTTCTTTTAAAGTACGGTTCCTTCTTTCAGCCACCCCATTTTGCTGTGGGGATCTAGCAGCTGACAACTCATGCTTGATTCCCTGATCATCTAGATAAGTCATAAGAGTGGTGTTTAAAAATTCAGTCCCTCTATCACTCCTGATTTTATCTATCACAGTAGATTGTTCATTTTGCAAGCGTTTAAAAAGCTTAATCAGGTGAGGTGCAGTTTGATCTTTTGAAGAGAGAAAGATGACCCAAGTAAATCGAGAAAAGTCATCTATAACAACAAGAGCATATCTCATTCCCCCTATGCTTCTTACTGGTATAGGACCAAATAGGTCCATGTGAAGTAAGTCTAAACATTTGGAAGAAGACATACACCCTTTATTTTTAAAGGTTGCTCTCACCTGCTTTCCTAGTTGACAAGCAGGACAAACTTTGTCTTTTATAAAATCTCCTTCGGGCAGACCAAAAACCAAATCATGCTTCCTCAAGTTAAAAATGGACTTAAAATTTAGATGATTTAACCGCTTATGCCACAACCAATGTTTATCATGATGAGCAGTAAGACAAGTAGGTGAAGAAATATGTGAGCAAGACCAGTTTACCTTGTAGGTGTTTAGGTCTCGTACACCGGTCATAAGAGTCTCACCTTTGTCATTTTTTATGAGGCAAGTGTGTTTGTGAAACTCGACCGAATGATCATTGTCACATAATTGACTAATACTTATCAAATTATAGCATAGTTTGTCAACAAGTAACACATCTTTAATAATGATGTTACCATGGATAATCTTACCCTTACCCACGGTTTTACCTTTGGAGTTGTCTCCAAAGCTGATCTTTGGTCCTTTGCACAACACCACTTCTGTTAGAAGTTCTGGATTCCCTGTCATGTGTCGTGAGCAACCGCTATCTAAATACCAGGTAGTGTCCTTGATAGAAGTGATTTTCTCGCCCGTTTGGACTTTTAGTACCTGCAAAGAGTGAAGAACTTTTGGTACCCATATCTAGTAGGGTCCAGGTCGGATTAGCCCTTTCGGGACCCACACCTGGAACACCCTTACAGGTTTGCCCGTGTGTGTGTCCAGAAATCTGTGCGGTCGATAGGCAGTACATGTGTGTGCTTGTGAGGTTGCTGTGTGCTGCTTGCCTTTTTGATTTTCATCAGTTAGCCTGTACCTCTTTTGAACTGGCCTGCAATTAAAGTACTGGTAAGGCTTCTCCTTTGACCATCTTTTCTTAGAGTAGTTAGACTCATTCCATGGCCTTTTGAAATTAGATTGGTTTCCCTTTCTTCTTTCATTAGGTTTTGGTTTGATCCAAGTTCCTCTTTGATTAGAAGTCTGGGGATCCACATATCCCAGCCCTCTATGCTTAGAGCTTCGTTCGTTAGATACTTTCTGATTTTTGTCAAATCTGCACTTATCGTGTTCATATATCGTGCTGGACCTGACAAATTTTATTTTGTTAAGATTGCCTTTGTCCAGGCTTGACTGAATACAGGATTCCATAGACTGTTCATTTGTTCCAAACCCTAGACCGGTTTTATCATGTACCGGTCTTTGGATTTCTTGAATCTTGTCAATGGTTACAGAAGATTTATTCCAAGCCTTAATGGTTTCAAGTAGTTTTTTATTCTCAATCAAGGTAGCTTGGAATACTCTTTTCAAGGTGTCGTTCTCAGTAGCCAGCAAACTTAGCTTGACCTTAAGACCATCAAGCTCTTTTTGCTGCATGCAGCTTGATTTGCTTGACTTATCTTTTAGGTCAGCTCTTTCTGCCTTTACTTCCTCGAACTCCTTGGATAATGCTTTGTATTCATTAGCCATTTCGTGTAAAGCAGTAACTAAATCACTGTGAGTAAATTCAGGTGAGCCAAAGTCAAATACCTCCTCAGCTTCTTCTTCGATGTCGGCCATAAGGCATTCCACTTTTTCATCATCGCTGTCATCTGAAGAGCTTCCGGTATTGGAGTTGTCAGAGTCAGACTCAGCCCACTTGCTTTTGCTTTCGTCTGCTACTAGAACCCTTTGGTCTCTTCCTTTTCTAAACGTCCTTTTATCCTCCTTACCCCTTCTTCTTTCGTAGAATTGCTTCTGATCATTGTTCTTAGGCTTGGTGCAGTCTGCAATGAAGTGGCCTGACTTGCCACAGTTAAAACAAGTAGGACCATCCTTTGTATGGTCCGATTTATGATAATTTTTAAATTTAGAATTGTTTTTACGCATAAATCTACCAAATTTCTTGACAAAGAGTGTCATGGCTTCATTGCTGATTTGCTCAGCTGATCTCTTTGGAGCTTCCTCGACCGGTGGACATATCACGGTTGAGGTTAAGGCCTTGGTTGGTTGAGAAGTAGATGGTTCATCTTCTGTTCTCATGTTGAGCTCGAACTCGTAGGCTTTGAGATCTGCAAAGAGATCATGCAGTTCAACCTTGCTTAAGTCTTTTGACTCTCTCATGGCCACTGTCTTGATCTCCCATTCTTTGGGTAAAGCTCTCATAACCTTCACAGCAATTTCACGGTTAGTATAAGTTTTACCTAAAGCAATAAGATCACAAATGATACTACTGAACCGTTCATCAAATTCAGCCATGGTTTCCCCTGGCTTCATTTTGGCGTTGTCATATTTTTGAATGACCAAAGTGAGCTTGTTTTCCTTTGTCTGGTCATTCCCTTCACATAGCTGAGTGAGCTTCTCCCAAATCTCCTTTGCTGTGGAACATGACTTGATTTTGCTGAACATATTCTTATCCAGTGTTTTGTATAGGATGTCCCGGGCCACATTGTCAAGATTGGCCTTCTTTTTGTCCTCAGTGGTCCACTCAGCTCTTGGTTTCTCAATCATTTGTCCTGCACCATCGGCTAGAGCTGGGTTGACCTTCATAATTTTGATAGGACCGTCTGTTATGACATATAGCATGTCATCATCCTGTGCTGCAAGATGTGCCTGCATGCGAATTTTCCAATCATCATACTCTTCTTTAGAAAACATAGGAATTCTGTTGAAAGAAGTCATGATTTTAAAACTTCAGATCAGCAGTTGAGAAAGGAACCCGCTCTGATACCACTTGTTGGGATCGGTTCAGAGGGTAGAGGGGGGGTGAATACACTCTGAAACTTTTCTTCTTCTTTTTCAAAATGATCAAGTGAGGTTTAGTTCACTTAATCTGTTTTCTCAACTTCTAAAACGGTTTGAACAACTTAAATAGTGCGGAAATAGTTCAGAGGTTTTAGTGATGCAAAGTTTATAATGCAATGTATGAGCAGAATGTAAGATAAATAGCAGTAAAGACTAAGGCACGATTTATGGAAGTTCGAAGGCTTAGTCCTTCTACGTCTCCCCTTCTTCCACTTAGGAAGGAATTCACTAGAAGACTTTGGTTATTACAACGTCTTGTAATACACCCACTTCAGACTTAGGACTTATCCAATGCCTAATCCGAAACTCCTAGATTTACACAGATAAGATTCTCAGTTCTTATCAGACTGGTGGAAGCTTTCAGAGTAGCTTCAATTCTCTTCAACAATGAGTATAGTTGAGTTGAGCTTCTCAAACTGCAGAGCGGTCGAGAGGCTTGAAAACCCTAGGATGATCCTTGACGATCAGATATGTGAACTGTAGGCGAGGGTTTATTTGAGCAGCAAAATGAATGATCTTGTAAGTGTGCTCAAGTATATCAGATGAGGACTTCTGATATTATTCAAGTGATTGAGTTGATTGAGATTTTTCTGAATTGCTTGTCTCTCTTTTTTTGTCTTCTCACTTCTTGAGCAATCTTCCCTTTATATAGGTCAATCATCAACGTCTTTATTTTGAACGTTCTGATGCTGCATTGAATGCACATTTAATGCTCATAAATGTATTGATGATTCTGCATGAAGATCGTACACTGCAGACAACTTCCAGGGTCCAAAACTGGAATAAACGATCGAATGCTTTATCTGTAGTCATTCTGTGTTTTTGCCATTTTGGTGCAACCTGTTGTCTCGATTGCAGGAGTCAACATATCTTCTGACACGCCGGTTCTGCTTTTAATAAAAGATCTTGCAAAGAACATCTTGTCACACGTACTTGTCTTGAGATATCCTGATAGGCAGTTGGCATTCTACCTGTAGAGATATTTGTCCTCTGCTGGTTTGAATAACCAGTCGATAAGCTTGTGACTTCAACCGGTCGAGAGACAAAGGCGGTTGACAAGCTTCCGGTAGATAGATTTATCCTCTGCTGGTTTTGATAGCCAGTCGATAGGCTTGTGACTTCAGCCGGTCGAGAGCAAAGGCGGTTGACAAGCTTCCGGTAGAAGTTGTAGTAGATTCCTGAAATACAATGGTTGGCAGCACATTCCTATACAATGAGTTGTTGTTTGTTATCACCAAAATATCGGATTCAACACATTAATATAAATATATATATACATTTAAAATAAATTAAATCCATTTTCATCAATAAATTAAAAAAATATTTCAAATAAAGTTATTATTTATGTCAAATAATTAATACTTCAAAAAAAATAATAAGATATATTAAATATAAAAATTCATGTAATTGTATGAAAAATTTACAAATCTCTATAAAAGTTCTGCAAAAGTCTACAAAGAATCCATATAAATCTGTTTGTAAGTCCGTGAGATTCTATAAAAGTCAATAAAAATCCAACAACTCTACAAAAGTCTATCATTTTAAAAAAATCACTAAAAGTATATTCAAACTCTGGATTGAATACACACCGAATGATTTTTTGTGACTAAGAGAAAATATCTGACTCGACAAAGATCGACAAAAGTTTTACTCCAAATACGTCATTGGAGTTTTGAAACTTATTTTTTTTATCACTAGAAAAGTTATATATTTATTTTTAAAATTAATACATTAATATAAATATATATATACATTTAAAATAAATGAAATCCATTTTCCTCAATAAATTAAAAAAAATATTTCAAATAAAGTTATTATTTATGTCAAATAATTATTACTTCAAAAAAAAATAATAAGATATATTAAATATAAAAATTCATGTAATTGTATGAAAAATTTACAAATCTCTATAAAAGTTCTGCAAAAGTCTACAAAGAATCCATATAAATCTGTTTGTAAATCCGTGAGATTCTATAAAAGTCAATAAAAATCCTTCAACTCTACAAAAGTCAATCATTTTAAAAAAATCACTAAAAGTATATTCAAACTCTGGATTGAATACACCCCCGAATGATTTTTTGTGACTAAGAAAAAATATCTGACTCGACAAAGATCGACAAAAGTTTTACTCCAAATACGTCATTGGAGTTTTGAAACTTATTTTTTTTATCACTAGAAAAGTTTTATATTTATTTTTAAAATTAATACATTAATATAAATATATATATACATTTAAAATAAATGAAATCCATTTTCATCAATAAATTAAAAAAATATTTCAAATAAAGTTATTATTTATGTCAAATAATTATTACTTAAAAAAAAATAAGATATATTAAATATAAAAATTCATGTAATTGTATGAAAAATTTACAAATCTATATAAAAGTTCTGCAAAAGTCTACAAAGAATCCATATAAATCGGTTTCTAAATCCGTGAGATTCTATAAAAGTCAATAAAAATCCATCAACTATACAAAAGTCTATCATTTTAAAAAAATCACTAAAAGTATATTCAAACTCTGAATTGAATACACCCCGAATGATTTTTTGTGACTAAGAGAAAATATCTGACTCGACAAAGATCGACAAAAGTTTTACTCCAAATACGTCATTGGAGTTTTGAAACTTATTTTTTTTTATCACTAGAAAAGTTATATATTTATTTTTAAAATTAATACATTAATATAAATATATATATACATTTAAAATAAATAAAATCCATTTTCATCAATAAATTAAAAAAATATTTCAAATAAAGTTATTATTTATGTCAAATAATTATTATTTCAAAAAAAATAATAAGATATATTAAATATAAAAATTCATGTAATTGTATGAAAAATTTACAAATCTCTATAAAAGTTCTGCAAAAGTCTACAAAGAATCCATATAAATCTGTTTGTAAATCCGTGAGATTCTATAAAAGTCAATAAAATCCATCAACTCTACAAAAGTCTATCATTTTAAAAAAATTACTAAAAGTATATTCAAACTCTGGATTGAATACACCCCGAATGATTTTTTGTGACTAGGAGAAAATATTTGACTCGACAAAGATCGACAAAAGTTTTACTCCAAATACGTCATTGGAGTTTTGAAACTTATTTTTTTTATCACTAGAAAAGTTATATATTTATTTTTAAAATTAATACATTAATATAAATATATATATACATTTAAAATAAATTAAATCCATTTTCATCAATAAATTAAAAAAATATTTCAAATAAAGTTATTATTTATGTCAAATAATTATTACTTCAAAAAAAAAAATAAGATATATTAAATATAAAAATTCATGTAATTGTATGAAAAATTTACAAATCTCTATAAAAGTTCTGCAAAAGTCTACAAAGAATTCATATAAATCTGTTTGTAAATCCGTGAGATTTTTTAAAAGTCAATAAAAATCCATCAACTCTACAAAAGTCTATCATTTTAAAAAAATCACTAAAAGTATATTCAAACTATGGATTGAATACACCCCGAATGATTTTTTTTGACTAAGAGAAAATATCTGACTCGATAAAGATCGACAAAAGTTTTACTCCAAATACGTCATTGGAGTTTTGAAACTTATTTTTTTTTATCACTTGAAAAGTTATATATTTATTTTTAAAATTAATTTGTATGTTCAAGTGTTATTTAATCTATTAACTGATTTGATTCAGTTAAAATTATAATAGAAACTAAAAAATATTGTTTTATTTTTAATCCCAATCCGCTTAATTTTATAAAATTTGATTGTGAGACTTCTTCATGCTTCACACTTTTTAAAAATTTGGTAAAATTTTAAGATAGACTTTTATGATAAATTGAGCTTAAAATGGGTCATTGTGCAGCTGGAGCCGGGCTCCATAGTTGAGTTCAAGCTATATCCTACATTCCTACTGGTGATCTAATGAATCATGTTTACCGCATTAATATTATCAACATTAATATTACAAATATTTTTATATATAAATCCTTGGATACATGCACGATTTGATTTACTACTTTAAAAGCAACATCTCATCAATCGAACTCAAGACGCGCCCAGTCACATGAACTTTTTCCCTTTTGTAAACTTTCTATTAATAACACACAATAAAACTTATTTTCTCTGTTTATATATGATCGACGACATAAGAATAAAACTCAACTAATATTAGGCAGACATCATTCACCAAGAGCCCCATTTGATGTATTTATAATATTATATATATATATATATATATATATATATATATATATTATATACTAGCGTCTATATGCATGTACGAGTGAGTTACACATGTATACATATTAAAATTTTTATTTTAAATAATTTTTGTATAAAAAAATTATATATTATATTAAAATTAAAAACTTAAAAAATTGATAATAATATTTTAGTTTGTGGTTATTATTTTAAAATTCAAAATATAGATAAAGACAAAAATGGAATGCAGTAAGATACGATATTTTTAGATAAGATACATATTTACTAAAATAGCTTTTTAATGATTTTTAATTAAATAAATATAGAATATTTTTGTAATTTGAGAAGTGAGTATTTTTTGGGTTTTATAAAAAAAACATTGAGGCACTTAAGTTTGTTATTCTAAAGTAGTGTTTGGAAAAACTTCTTGTAAATTTTTTTTAAAAAAATGTTGAGAATTACTTTCTAAAAGATTTTTCAAATACTACGTTAGTATAACATGTATATTATAAATAAATCATAATAACTAAAAATAATGGCGATGATGACGTAATAACAGTGAATATATGCCATTTCCACGCAAAGTTTTATAGTCATTAATGAGCCAACTGTCCTTATTGAATCACATGCATATGTAGTTAATAAAGGTATTAAGTTAATTAATTGTAGTTAGTTAAATAAAGTTGATAAAGTCAACTCAGCGGTCAGCTTGTTTACATCTTTTGATTGAAGCTGTCCTAAAGAAGTAGGGCAACTAATTGCATTTAAGATGGAGAAAGGTACACAGCCTCTCACTCTCATCTATCTGTTCATTTTTTTGTGAAAAATTTACCAAAATTATACCCATATATTAGCCTAATTTCATTTTTGATGTTATATATATACGCACACACACATATATATCCAATATCGGGCTTTCAATTTTTTGTTTTCTTTTTCGAGGGAGTGAAGGAGATGCCCGTTACAATAGAGTCACCTGTTGCGGGAAAATAACCATATAAAGTATCGAGAATCATCATGTCAAATCAACAAAAATAAAAGTGTAAACTGAAACGGAAGCATATCTGAAGCCATAATCCTTAAATCTTTAAAATCGACCAGTTAATCTTTCATATCTATGCGTTTTTCCCTGAGAGTTCTTTTGTTTTCTCTCCGGTTCTACTCTAATAATGGGGGTTAGAGATAGTGAAATGTGAACGCGAGATCCGGGGACAATAACCATGCTATATAGATAATTTTGTTAATTATATCTGATATTTGTGTTTCGGCCCATCACAAAACATAAATTATACTTTAGTGTCTATACATCATAGTCCGACGTCCTATCAGATACATTAAAATCTAATAACTGAAAACTTTAATCGATCATTTTAGTTTTGGCTTAACACAGAAAGCCCACAATAAATAATTATTCACATATATAAATAAGCACATACAACTTTAATTGATCTAACAATCTTTCACTTGGGCTATCTACGTAACCTCATAATTATGTTTTGTGAAAATAACCTTATGAGTTCAAAACCGCCGTCATTCTTGAATGTATCTATAACCAATCCGGTCCATCAATCATATCAACCTACGATCAAAGAAGCCTTCGTTACACTTATGGTAGCTTAACCCATCAATTGTCATATATGCCAAACAAGTGAATGCCATGGATGTGTAGCATGAAAATTTCATGCAATGTGATCATAACATGCCTATTTCCAACGGGTCCTCCTTAAACCTTACTGAAATCAAACTTTAGTCATAATCAAAGTGCGGATAAACTGAAACTTTATTGCTATAGAAAATAACAAAACTGCAAATGTCTATAACAGAAAATCATCTAAAAATTATAAACTCCCACTAAAATTGAGTATCATCAAATGACACAACACCCATACGAGCGGTATGCTCACGAAACAATTTGGGTGGTAGTCCATTTGTAAGCGGATCCGTAACCATGAAGTTTGTATACCGATGTGCTGTTTGTATACCGATGTGCTCAATATACAACTATCCACTCTAAATTCTTTCTTTAACAACCAGGAATTTGATGTCAATATGCTTTGACTTCGTCGAGCTCCTGTTGTTATTGGAATATAAAACCGTTGACTTATTGTCACAATATAACTGTAGTGGTTTTTCAATACCATCAACAATGCGCAGTCCCGTAACAAAATTCTGTAGCCATATTCCATGATTGGAATGCCTTATAACATGCTATAAACTCTGCTGTCATGGTAGAAGAACTATAAAAGATTGTTTAGCATTCTTCCAATAAATGTCACCTCCAACAAGGAGATATATATATCCCGAAGTAGATTTCATACTATCTTGACATCCAAAAAACATTGGAGTCAGTATACCCAATGATCTTAAGCTGATCCAAATGTGTACAAACCTAAGCCTACATTAGACTCCCCACCGCAGATGCATAGGGAATCTTCTACATTTTGTTTTCCTCAAAATCATCCTTGGACACTGATTGAGACTGAATTTGTCCCCTTTAGCCACAAGGGTATTACCTAGTTTACAATCTTGCACCCCGTATCGCTTGAGAACCTTCTCGATATAGCCTTTTCTGTAATAATTCAAAAATACCCCAAGAGTGATCCTGGTGTATCCGGATCCCTTGTACAAGAGATGCATCACAAAGATCTTTCATCTCAAAATTGTTAGCTAGAAATCTCTTGGAGTCATGAAACATATCTATATCGTTGATAGCAAGTAACATATCATTAACACATAAAACCAGAAAAATATGCTTGCTCCCACTGAACTTATGATATACACAATCATCTACAAAATTAATCTCAAAACTAAACGAGATGATCAATTGATGAAACTCAAAATACCATTGTCGAGATGTATGTTTGAGTTCATAGATGGATTTCTTGAGTTTTCAAACCATATTATTTGGGTCTCCAGATACAAAATTTTTTGATTGTGCCATATAAATCGTTTCATCAATGTCACCATTAAAAACATTGTCTTAGAATCCATCTTATGTAACTCAAGGTCGAAATGTGCCACTAATTCCATTATAATCCTGAAATAGTATTTCGAAGAAACCGAAGAGAATCTCTTTATAATCAATTCTTTCTTTCTGTGTAAAGTATTTTGCGACAATACGAGCCTGATAACTTTTCACATTTCCTTTTGAATACCTCTTGGTTTTAAATATCCATTTGAAACCAATGGTTCTCGCATCTTTAGGCAACGGGACAAGTTCCCAAATGTCATTTTTCTTCATAAACTTTATCTCATAATTCATGGAATTAATCCACTTTTGAGATTTAGAACTTTCGCTGGCTTGAAGGATTTTGATAGGATCATCGTCCATCATTTCAGTGTCTACTTCATGTTCTTGAAAAAATACAATGTAATCATATGATACAAAAAATTTTCTCTCTCTAGTGGATCTCCTTAATGGCATAGGTTCGGAGGTGCTTGAGTTTGTTCACCTGGAATATTGTCTTGAATGGGAGGATCTCCAATATTGTCTTGTTGTATTGTGTCTTGATCAAGGTCAGGAATGATATCCCGATCAATTCCTAAAACATCTGTGGGAATATTCACATACACATATTCCTCTTCAAAGACAATATCTCTAACTTTATCTTGCCCCGACATCCTCAAAGAACCGGGCATTTCCTGACTAAAAAATTGACTTAGATGTGGGATCATAAAACTTGTACCCCATGGATCTTTCAGAGTATCCAATAAAATAACGACTAATCGTCATTGAGTCCAGTTTTTTATTTCATTAGGCTTGCAAGGCCTTGCCTCAGCTAGACATCCCCAAATGTGCAAATGCCTAAGACTAGAATTTTTTCCTGTCCAAATTTCATAAGGGGTTTCGGTAGTTTCTTTAATCGGAACCCTGTTAAGGATATATGCGACATTCTTTAGAGCTTCTCCCAGAGTGATTTTGGTAAGGTAGAATGACTAATCATACTCATCATGTCCTTAAGCTTTCTATTTGGTCTATTAGCAACACCATTTATTGTGGACGAACCCGACATAGTGTATTGGGGGAAGATACCGCATGCCTCTAGGAATTTAGCAAAAGGTCCTAGACGTTGTTCACCTGAACCATCATGTAGTAGCCCGTATCCAAATTAAATTAATCAAGCACCTAATTATGATTAATTTGCTAAAACATGATTAAATAATCTTCAAATTGGTTTAAGGAGTTGAGAAATAGATCCAGAATGATCGATAATTATCCGGTAAGAGCTTTGAGCTTCGGAGAGATCGGAAGCTCCGAACAGGGTTCGGAAGCTCAGTAGAGTTCGGAAGCTCCGATCGTCACCATTGCAGTTGTCCAGAATAATACGTAAGCAGTGACGTCAACATGATCGAAAGCTCCAAACGTGATCGGAAGTTCCAATCAAACTTTCGGAAACCAGCTTTTAGAAGGGGACACGTGGTTGGCTGAGGAAGTTCCGAAGCATGGGATCAGAAGCTCCAATCGGATCGGAAGCTCCGAACGTGCGATTGGAGGTTTCGATCGCTGTATATATACAAGGATGCGAGGAACATTTCTAACTCGCTTATTTCCATCTTATCTCTCTCTCGTTCCTAGATTCCTTAGTCATTTTAGGGGCTTTATAGGCGTCCTACTGGAAGGTCAGTAGTGGCGGAGCTCTACGGGGATAGTAGCGGAGCTGTGCCTAAGTTTTGGGGGCTATCGCCATCAGCAGGCTGACGATGGACGCATGTATAACTTTGGATCCCTAAAAATATTAGGTAATATGTAATACTTAATTAAGAATTTTAGATCATAATAGATGATGTATGAGTATTTTGCATTTTAGTGCTGGATAATAGACTTGAAACTAGATGGATGCTTCTAGGACTACCTTAGTAAGGTACGTAAGTAATGACTGAGATTGCCAGCAGGTATGAATGCTTATGTTGCATTTATGTGCCATGATTGCATGTTACTGCTTTGATATGTTATGCTGCATGTGCATACATATTGATTTATCCGGTATTATTGGCTTACCCCGTATAAGGGTTGTTCAGCCCCATTGCATGTGTAGATGAAAATCATAGTTTTGGACCCGGTTATGTTCACGGTTTATGGTATGAGAGCCACCTCCTGATGCGACGGTCCAGCGTGCTACATACCATGGTGCCTAGACTGAGCAGGATTTAATTTCTCGAGTATGATACCCAGACTTTAATTTGCATGCATCAGGTTTGTATGTTTACCTGTACTAGCGTACTGAGCTTTAGCGCTCACGTCCAATATTTTTGTGTTTTCTGGACACTCCATTCAACGTGGCAGTTGCAGGTAGTTTCTCCGAGGACTTGGAGCAGTGACCAGGATGTGGCAGCATGATTAGCTGTTAGGTTAAATCTTATTCAGTTGGGTTGTATATTATTTCTGATGTTTTCACCGGTTGTATTATGTCGGTTCAGTATTTATTTGGTTTCTGCAGCTTACCTCTGATTACTGTTTATTGCATGTGTAACGCCCCGATTTTATTTTAATTGTATTTATTTGAGATAATCGGAGATTTCAGAGTTCAAGAGCCGACTTGATTTTGATCAAGGTCCTTTTTGCAAATTTCGGAATTTTTAGGGACTAAAATGCAATTTTGGAGTTTATTAGATATTTAAGCAAGCTATTGACTTTCTCTTCACTCCATGTTCCTCCTCCAAGCCGTTTCCTCCATTGATGAAGAGAGAAACGTGAGTTCAAGCTTCCATATTTCAGTTCGAGCTCGATCCGTCCGTTGGAATTTATTTCTGAAGGCAGATTAGCGATCACGGCTGCGAGAGCTTCGTTCTATTGTAAGTTTTTCTACGATCAGATACATTCTAGTTTTGGGATGTTGTTAAAATCGATTGAGTTTCTAGTATGTTGATCTAGGCAGAGTTCTGATCATTTATTCTCTGTCGGTTTCGAAATAGAGCGTCGTTCGGATTTGTTATGAATTTTTGAAGGGATTTTCGAAATTTGAGTTTTATGATTTATTAGAATTGGATTGTTATGGTGGAACGTTGGTTGATTTGAGTCTATTGGATTGATATAATGCTGTCTGCATTTCCGGTTTATCAGATTATAGCCGTTATGCCGCCGGTTTGAATTTTAAGAATTTTGGAAGTTTTGTTGAGTTTTGGGATTAATTTGGTTTGGATGGATTGTTATTGGAATGTTTTTGTATCCATACAGATTGATTGAAGATAGCGGAGTTCAGAATTGACAGCTTTCGAATCATTGAAGAGTTGATCGAGGTTTGGTATCGAGTTGATCTCATCCTCGGAAGTTGACTAAAATTATCTTCATCGTTGAACTTTGTTTGGAATGGAATTTTGATTTGGAATTCTTGTATTGTTGTTGTTTCCAGGTTTGGAGCATCGACGTTTGAAAGAGGTATAAGATGACTTAGATTGGAATGGAACGAGTGACTTGAATTCGACATGATTCAAGTGTTCCGGAAAAATCACATACTTGCATGTTATTTGATTATTTGAGTTATTTGAGTTATGTTTTGCATTGCATTCATATTGAGCTAAGAATCCTTGATTTGAGCAGCGGGCAGGACGACCCTTTTATGATAGACGTTTTGGGGATTATATTGTGAGTGGCCTGGGTGTAGCCATTTCACCTAGTACTAGCATACTCCTTATAGTCGCACCAAAGTCTAGAGGATGGAGATACGTAGCACCACCTCGATCGGGAGAGTCGGTGAGTCGTTTACGTGATCTCGTCCTCGGGATCCCAAAAGCAAAAGCAGCAACTCTTTTGATTATCCGACTTGATAATCCCAGATTTTAAAGACATGCATTGCATTTATGCATATGAATTGAGTTTTAGACATGCTTGTGGGATTTGCATAGTTGATATTTGATTAATTGGAAGTTGATGTATTTCTATTTGAGATGCTTATCTGATATTGCATGTTTGTCTATTTTACTGGGAATATTATTCTCACCGGATTATCCGACTGTTGTCTTGTCTTTGTATGTGTGTTTGACAACAGGTGGGGCAGGATCGAGTCAGAGACGACAGGGATAGAACGAGAATGAAGAATAGAAGTGGGACTTCGAGTTAGAATTGGAAATACATGCCAATCTAGTTTATGTTTTGAAAGTATGTTTAGAACTCGAGTGTTGTTGAATATTAAAACTGATTATGAATGATGAATATTGAAGTTTGTATGTTGATTACATGTTGTAGGATTCGGAATTGAGCATGTTAGATTGATATTATATTGAGTTGAATTGTTGAATTGAGATTTGAAACATGTTCAGTTTTCTGGAAAAATTCTGTTGCCCAGGGTGCGCTCGATCCTATGAAATTCTGGGATCGAGCGCAGCCCCTGAAATTATTGAGGCAGTAGACTCAGCATTGTGGTGCGCTCAATCCTGGCTTTTTGCCGGATCGAGCGCGGAACATATTTTTTTTCTTGGCAGAGAGTTCAGGAATATGGTGCGCTCGATCCTGGAAGTTTCTAGGATCGAGCGCGGCACTATTCATTCAAAAAAAAAAAAAAATTTCTTTCCTTTTCTTTTAGGCTTTGATTAATGATGTTTAATTATGGATTATTTGATATTAGCCGATTAGAATCGAGGTCTCACATTAAGTGGTATCAGAGAGATAAGATTCTTGGACTGAATTAGAGTGAGCGGGGTAGATCGAGTCCGCATGAATTGAATTCTCGCATGTGTTTAAATTATTTAATTGAGTTATTAAATACCATGCGAGCATGCTATATTGATTGATAATTAATTGAATTACATGATTATGTGATTAAATTCTAAAGCATGATTTACTTGAGATATGAATTGCTTGGATTTCTGGTTCGAATTCGAATTTTCTCGGGATGGTTGAATTATTCGAGAAAGAGGGACACCGAATGTTGGAAGATCGAGGTAATTGTGTTCTAACTCGCTTGAGTATGAGATATATGTTCTTGATGTAT